>NW_020837952.1:17637850-18068340 GCF_003676395.1 Aethalodelphis obliquidens
AAGTTGATGCAGTAGGGAAATAGACGTACAATGCTAGTGAGATTATAAATTAAGAGGACTTCTAAGAGTCACTTGTCATTCTTCCAGATTTACAAGATCAAATGTCCTTCAATTACTGTTTACTGGAATTTAGCCCACAAGTGTACTGGAATGATTATGCACAGCATACACGTTATAGCATTGTTTGTAATAGAGGAAACTGGAAATACTCCAAATGTACATCAGAGGGGACAGATCAATGAATTATGTATGTCCATTCAATGAGGTCCTCTGCAGCCTTTGAAAGAATGAGACAGCCCTGTGATATGGAGTGAGCTTTCAGATGTAGTAATGTTAAGTGAAAGAGCAGGGTGCTGAGCAGTGTGGATAGTGTGACATCACTTGTGTTGGGGGTGAGGAGAAATCACACTTAGGTGTATGCTCGTCTCTGAACCAATTATTTCTGGAAAGATACCAAGGAAACCTAACTGATTATCTCTGGGAAGAGTGCTGGTTGGTGGGGGGCAGGGGTAAAAGGAGGCTTTTTTTGTTTCTGTTTTTATTGGAGTATAGTTGACTTACAATGTTGTGTTAGTTTCAGGTGTACAGCAAAGTAAATCAGTCATACACATATAAAAAGGAGACATTTTTTCCATAGTCTACACTTTTCAGCCTTTTAATTTTGTATCATGTGTATGTACTGTCTTCAAAAATAATTTAAAAAATAAAAGCAATGAAAAATTACAAAGAAAAATATGGATTGTTTTGGCAATATAAAAGTTTACCTGTGTTACAAAATATATCACGAAAAGAAAGCACCAGCAGTGAGGAAAATAAGGACATATTGCGTGTTTTGTTTTTGTTTTTTTATAAATTTATTTATTTTATTTATTTATCTTTGGCTGCACTGAGTCTTCGTTGCTAGGCGCGGGCTTTCTCTAATTGTGGCGAGCGGGGGCTACTCTTCGTTGCGGTGCTCGGGCTTCTCATTGCGGTGGCTTCTCTTGTTGCGGAGCACGGGCTCTAGGTGCGTGGGCTTCAGTAGTTGTGGCGCACGGGCTCAGTTGCTCCGCAGCATGTGGGATCTTCCTGGACCAGGGCTCAAACCCATGTTCCCTGCCTTGGCAGGAGGATTCTTAACCACTGCGCCACCAGGGAAGTCCCACATTGTGTGTTTTTAATGCGCTAGATGCTTTAGGTATATTACTTAATCCTCATAAATCCTCCGAGAAATATGAAGTTTTAACTGTATCATATAGAAAGACGAGATGAAGGGAGACTTAGAGATATCAGCATTCAGCTATTAAGGGGCCAAGGGTGTATTTGAACTCAAGTCTTTCTGATTTCAATGGTTTTGGTTTTTTTTCTTCACCAAACCACACTGCTTCCAATTAGTGATCCTTTTAGGTTAACAAACAACTGTGCCTCAACATTCGTCAGCAGCAATTACCTGAAATGTCCACAAGGTGGAAATGTTGGATGATAGTAGTCATTTTTCTCTGTAAAACTTGATGCTACACTATCCAAGTGGAATAGTTAAATCGATATAATCTATTTTGCAGTAATGATATTTTTATTTTGTAATTTGTTATGTAGCCAGCTAGAATGTTTTAAATATTCAGTAATAATAGTAGTTAATATGGCTTTTTATGTGCCAGACAGTATTCTTTTTAAATCTTTTAAACAAATAATATTATGAGGTGTTTGCTATTATAATCTTCATTTTAGCAATGAGGGATAGAGCATAGAGATAATAAATAGCTTATTCAGAGTGGCACATCTAGTAAATGATAGAGCTGGAATTCAAACCTAGACACTTATTGATATCTTTTTGAAAAAAGATAGAGGTTTGTTTTACCAGTGTGATTATGTAAATTTTACCTGTACATAAATTTAAGAGTACTGTTTTTAGTAAACTCTTATTAGCTGGATGTTTCTTGGACTGTATACTCCCTCATTTCCAAATCAAATTAGAAAATTAGACATAATTTTAAGACATAATTTAAGATATTGTGTCTTAAAATGTTAACTGTGAATTAAAATACTAGTGGTCAAAAAAAATTTTTTTAATAAAATTTAAAAAATTAGTGGTCAGAATTTCATTCTTAGTGGTAGAAAACATATTAGATCCTCTCTGGAGAGTTCAGACTTTCTTACCTACCCCCCTCTGTCTACAGTTACATATCTTAAGTTGTCCGCATTTCATCATGAAAACATTGACCTAAGGAAATGCCACATTTATTGCTCTATGAAATATCTTGTACATGTGAGAAAAATGAAATAAATCAGTAAAAGTGTATGTTTTCTTTAGTTGCAGAACTTGAAGTGAAAACCAGAGAAAAATTAGAAGCTGCAAAAAAAAAAACAAGCTTTGAAATTGCAGAGCTTAAAGAGAGATTAAAAGCAAGTCGTGAAACTATAAATTGTTTAAAAAATGAAATCAGGAAACTCGAAGAAGATGATCAGACAAAAGAAATATAAACAGTTCTGAAGAGAACTCGATAGTAAGTGAAACTAAAAATAAGGTGGAGTTTAAAGGAGAGATGTACTACAAATGCTGCAATGTTTCTTAGAGGAACTGCACATATAGTTGTCAGCCATAGATTTCTCAGCAATGGGGTCAAAGTATTTGTACTTTACAAGCAATCTTTAATATAAAATATATGTGTATAATGCTGTATAGGCATTTTATCAACCCATTTCGGGGTAGTTCTGTGATACTAAGCACAATTTTAAAACATTTTTATTGCATTGTATGTATAGCTTATCCTTTTGACAGACATCAAAATTTCATTATAAAGTATAACTTGTACGAATTTTGTACTTCCCTAGTAGTTAGAATTCGTGGTAAAATTAATGTATTTAATTTCTTAAGTTCTTACCTGCCCCCATCCCAACTCTTTTGTATCTGATGTACCCAGTGCCCAATAAGCACTCAATAAATGCAGTTTACAGTTGCTGTTTCTGCCTCTTGATGTATTTCTTTGCCTTGAAGCAATTCACACTCTCTCGTTACAGTTAATGTATCTCCATAGTATTGTGACCATGCATCTCTTATTTGCAGTCACTGTAGCATACAGAAGCTCTCTGACAGCCAAGATCATATCTTAAGTATTGTTCTGCCTAACTCCCACAGTGTCATTAGTTTTACATAGAACAATATTCAGTCCTTCATGCCTGTTCCAAAGATATATAGTAGGGGACCCCAACCGGGGCCACAGACTGGTATCGGTTTGTGGCTATTAAGAACAGGGCCACACAGCAGGAGGTGAGTGGCAGGCTGGTGAGTGAGCAAAGCTTCATCTGTATTTACAGCCGCTCCCCATCACTCACATTACCACCTGAGCTCCACCTCCTGTAGATCAGAGGTGGCATTAGATTCTCATAGGAGTGGGGACCCTACTGTGAACTGGGCACGCGAGGGATCTAGGTTGTGCGCTCCTTATGAGAATCTAATGCCTGATGATCTGAGGTGGAGCTGAGGCAGCCCCATCACCCCCAGATGGGACCATCTAGTTGCAGGAAAACAAGCTTAGGGCTCCCACTGATTCTGCATAATGGTGAGTTGTATAATTATTTCATTATATGTTACAATGTAATAATAATAGAAATAAAGTGCACAATAAATGTAATGCGCTTGAATCATCCCAAAACCATCCCCACCCCATCCCCAGTCCGTGGAAAAACTGTCTTCCGTGAAACCGGTCCCTGGTGCCAAAAATGTTGGGGACTGCTGACATATAGGATGCAGCTGTGCATCAATTTTACATACTTCCCCTAATTTCTCTACCTTATCCTCAGGCTGTCCTGTTCAGATCCACATGGTGAGTCCTCTATTTTTGACTCATCTAATTTGAACATTAGTGGTACTTAATTTTTAAGGCCATGTTGGCTGACCCATCTTGGCAACCTAGGAGCAACAATAAGTAGGAAAGTATTTTGGAAAACATATAATATTAACATGTTACAAAGCTGCTAAAAATGGAAACCACACATGTGCCTAATGCAGATTCTATACCTTCTACAGAGTGATAACTAGCCACTCTAGTACTTTAAGATACTTTTAATCTACCTGCCCTGGTGGATTGGTTAATTTTTACTTTGTTGCTTTATTTTCTAGGTTGTGACATTTATAAGCATTATGGAGGTTGGACAAAGCTGTGGTCTGAGATTTCTGCCAGGGGTTCTCTGGGGGGTTGGAGATGGCACTTCTAATTGTGCTAGGCATCATTCAGCTCTCCCCTACCTTTTACCCCAATGCCCACAGAATAGGGTAGGGCTTGGGGATAAATCAAAAAAGAATGGGGAGAAGTCCCATTCTACTGGGTTTGCCAAAAGGTTAATTTGGTTTTTTCCATAAGATGGCTCTAGTAGCACTTACTTGTCTTTAACTTCATTTGAAACAATTTTGTTAGATTGTATGTGACAGCTGTCATATCAGCATGCATTTAAAAGACATCAAAATTGGTGAAGTTTTGTGTAGCCATTTTAATGTTGAAGATGGAAGAAAAAGCAGCATTTTCAGCATATTATGCTCTATTATTTCAAGAAAGGTAGAAACGCGGGGACTTCCCTGGCGGTGCAGTGGTTAAGAATCCGCCTGATAATGCAGGAGACATGGGTTCGAGCCCTGGTCCAGGAAGATCCTACATGCTGCGGAGCAACTAAGCCTGTGCGCCACAACTACTGAGCCTGCGCTCCAGAGTCCACGAGCCACAACTACTGAGCCCGCGTGCCACAACTACTGAAGCCCGCGTACCTAGAGCCCGTGCTCCACAACAAGAGAAGCCACCGCAATGAGAAGCCCGTGCACCGCAACGAAGAGTAGCCCCCGCTCGCTGCAACTAGAGAAAGCCTGCGTACAGCAACTAAGACCCAATGCAGCCATAAATAAATAAATTTATTTTTAAAAACCCAAATATGCAAGATATATACAAGGATGTTCACTGCACTATTGTTTACATAACAAAAAATTGGAAGCAAGGTAAATGCCCATCAATAGGAGCTGCATAAATTATGCTATGATATAGTGATATGATGGACTCCTCTGTAGTTGTCAAAGTGGATAAAGCACATCTGTATGCTCTGACATGAAAAAATACCTGGATTATACTGATTGGTGAGCAAGAAAAAGGCACTTTGCAAAATAGTGTTCATGATTCCGTTTTTTGTAAATAATATTACATTAGCGTATAGAGAGAAAGCATGACTTGGAGGAATTTTCACCCATCTTAACAATAGGAAAAGGAATTATAGGGACTGTCAGTATCTACATAATGTGTGTGAATGTTAGACTTTTTTACAGTAATAGTGCATTTCATTTGCATTAAAGAGAATTTTAAAATAGTTTAAAACTTAAAAGGAAAAACTGATGTCTTTTGATTATCAGAACATTGCCTCCGATGAACCAGATCAATATGAAGTGTCATGTGACAGTTCAGAGAAATGAAATGTGACCTGTGAATGACGTGAGAAGCTGATGGGCCAGGACTTCTTCTGGAATTTTATTGGAGGGACTTATGGGTAAGATCCTTGCTCTTCAATGCATCATCCAGTGAACTGGGATCATAATCGTGATGTAAAAATAGGTGGTGAAAGGTGTGGGGTATATCTGACTTCTGTCCCAGTCTGGACTCTCTGATCTGGATTTTTAATTACTTTTAGTTATTTTTAATTAAAACAATGTGTAATTAATTAACCAACTAGATTGCAGTAGCCTGTGTAATATGCCCCATGACATCCCCAACTCTGGGTAGCCGCCCCCACTCCAATCTGCTTACTTTCTCACTTTCACTGGCTACTCACCCTAGCTTACCTGCTCTCTGTCCACTACCAGACTTCATTGCTCTTCAGTAATTCCTTATCTACCCTCAGTGAATTCCTCAGCAATGCTGTTTGAAAATTCCCAGTCCACTGAATCACCACTCCCCTTATTCATTAAATTAATAGAGTCGTAAAACTAAAAGGCAGCTTAGAGAATATCTAATTCAATTCCCTCATTTGATGAGGGAGTAAAGTCTTGCAGATATTAAATGACTTGCAAAGTCACACAGTCCTTTGGAGCCAGAGGTAGAATTTGAACTCAGCTTTCTCTGACTGAGCAGTCATGGTATATCATTGTACGGCTCCACCAAGGCTTAGAGAAGAGCGTGTGAATTGGCAGGTTACTTGGAAAAGCTTTCCAAGGAAAAAGGAATCTGTAAATTGCAGTGTGCTGTTATTGATACAGTCAAATCTCTATCATCAAAATTTTGGTTTATTCTCCTTCCAGTTTATCTGGTCAAATCATGATCTCAAAATTAATGAGAATTGTCACCCCTACTTGGTTTCATTACATGCATGAACTGAAACCACAAGTCTATTTACTCTTATTATGCACATCAGCAGATGACCTCAGTTCTCATGTCATTGAAATCACAGATGCCATTCAAATTGACCCCGTAAACTTCTAGCTGTACAAAGTTTCTCTTTGGTCTTACCAAATCCTGCTTTCTTTCATCTTCCTAATGTTCTTCTCATCTGTGGTTTTGGTTTCAATTTATATGATGTATTACTGCAAATTTATAATTAGGGTAAAATCACATTACTTTCCTGAGCCTCAGTTTGCTTCAGTGAATATGAGTATACTACCCACCTCATGCAATTCTGTTTAAGGTAAGTGAAATAGTACATGTAAAAGCACTTGGAATGGTGGGAATAAAGAAGATAATAATGCTAGTAGCTGCTCATAAAAATCCTCAACAAAATACTAACAAACTGAATCCAGCCACATATAGAAAGGATTAAGTCATCTCATCACCAAATGGGATTTATTCCATAAATACAAGGTAAGCTCAACATATAAAAATCTGTGTAATACAGTTATGGGCTGAATGGTGTTCACTCAAAGTTCGTATGTTGAAGTCCTAACTAACCCCCAATACTTCAGAATGTGACTGTATTTGGAGATAAGGCCTTTGAAGGGGGTAATTAAATTAAAATGAGGGCATTAGGATGGGTCCTAATCCAATATGACTGGGTTCTTATAAAAGAGATTAGGAAGACCATGTGAAGACACAGGGAGAAGATGGCCATCTGCAAACCAAAGAGAGAGGCCTCAGAAGAAACCAATTCTGCCAACACCTTGATCTCAGACTTCTAGCCTCCAGAATTACGAGAAAAATTTCTGTTGTTTAAGCCACCTAGTCCATGGTACTTTGTTACGGTAGCCCTAGCAGACTAATACGTATACCATATTAATAGAATAAAAGACAAAAGCCACATGTGATCATCTCAATAGATGCAGAAAAAGCATTTGACAAAATACAATACCTTCTTAGGATAAAAACTTTCAACAAACTGGGGATATAAGGAAACTTCCTCAACCTGATAAAGGGCATTTATGAAAAACCCACAGTTAACATTATACATGATTGTGAAAGACTGGATGCTTTACCCCTAAGATCAGAAATAAAACAAGGATGGTTGCTTTCACCACATCTGTTCATTGAGTTACTAGAGATTCTAGCCAAGGCAATTAGGCAAGAAGAAGAAAAAGCATCCAGATCAGAAAGGAAGAGGTAAAAGTACCTTTATTTGCAGTTGACATGATCTTGTACCTAGAAAATCCTAAGAAATACACACACACACACACACACACACACACACACACACACAAACTATTAGAGCTAATAAATGGGTTTAGCAAGGTTGCAGGATACAAGATCAATATACAAAAATCAGTTATATTTCTTTTTTTTGAATTTTATTTTATTTTATACAGCAGATTCTTATTAGTTATCTAATTTATACATATTAGTGTATATATATCAAACCCAGTCTCCCAGTTCATCCCAGCACACCCCTGCTTTCCCCCCCAAAAATCAGTTATATATATATATTTTTAAATTAATTTATTTATTTTTGGCTGTGTTGGGTCTTTGTTGCTGTGCGCGGGCTTTCTCTAGTTGCAGCGAGCAAGGGCTACTCTTTGTCGCAGTGCACGGGCTTCTCATTGCGGTGGCTTCTCTTGTTGTGGAGCACAAGCTCAAGGCACACAGGATTTAGTAGTTTCAGCACGCGGGCTCAGTAGTTGTGGCTCGTGGGCTGTAGAGCGCAGGCTCAGTAGTTGTGGTGTATGGGCTTAGTTGCTCTGTGGCATGTGAGATCTTCCCGGACCAGGGCTCCAACCTGTGTCCCCTGCATTGGCAGGTGGATTCTTAATCACTGCACCACCAGGGAAGCCCTATATTTCTATATACTAGCAATGAACTGGAAGTAAAATTAAGAAAACAATTCCATTTATAATAGCATCAAAAAGGATAAAATACTTAGGAATATGACACCTAAAGCTCAAGTAACTAAAGAAAAATATAGATAAATTGGACTGTATCATTAAAAACTTTTATATTTCAAAGGACACTATCAAGATTGTAAAAAGACAACCCACAGAATGGGAGAAAAATACTTGCAAACTATATATCTTACAAAAGCAACCAATTAAAAATTGGGCAAAATATTTGAATAGACATTTCTCCAAAGAAGAAATATAAATGGCCAATAAGCACATGAAAAGGTGCTCAAAATCATTTGTCACTACGGAAATCAGAACCCACTAGGATCACTGTAATAAAAGACTCAGACAATAACAAGTGTTTACAAGGATGTGAGGATGTGAGGAAATTGAAACTCTCATATGTTGCTGGTGAGAATGTAAAATGGTACAGCTGCTAAAGAAAACATTTGGGAGTTCCAGAAAAGTTAAACATAGAGTTACTACATGACCTAGCAGTTCTACTCCTAGCTATATACCTAAGAGAATTGTAAACAAAGGTCCACACAAAAACTTGAACCTGAATATTTATAGCAGCATGATTCATAATAACCAAGAGTGGAAACAACACAAATGTTCATCAGCTGATGAATGGATAAATCAAATGTGGTATATCAATACAATGGGTTATTATTCAGAATAAAAATGAATGAAATGCAGAAATCTTCTACAATATGGGTGAATCTTGTAAACATTATGCTAGATGGAAGATGCCAGGTACAAAAGTCACATATTGTATTGTCCACTTATGTGAAGTGTCCGTAATAGGCAAATCCACAGAGGTAGAAAGTGATTAGGGGTTACCAGGGGATAGGGGTATGGGAGGTGGGGAGTGATGAGGAAACCATTTCTTCTGGGGGGTGATGAAAGTGTTCTGGCGTTAGATAGTGGTGATTGTTGCACAACCTTGTGAATATACTAAAACTTGTATGCCTTATGGTGTGTGAATTATATCTCAATTTAAAAAATAATAATGCTAAGTGTTACCATTTACTGAAGACTTAATGGCCCCACACTTAGCTAAAGGTAACCCAGTGAATGCATGTTATTATCCCTACTTAACAAATAAGAAAACCTAGGTTCAAGGAGATTAAATGCTTTGCCCATAGTCACATATACAAGGAAGCATTTGAGCTGAGACTCAGGTCTAACTCCAAAGCCCCAACATTTAATCACTCCCAGCACCAAGCTTCCCCGATCAAAAATTGTTAATAGTTCCCATTACATATCTGTTAATACTCAAATAAAATATTTATGTGTGTATATATAAACACTACTTCAATATATATGCTATAGTAATATATAGAAAATATGTAGTAATATAGATGGAATATTGTATATATATGCAGTAATATGTATACTATTATATATACTATATAATATGAAATATATAAGTAGTATATAATATAGGTTATATAATAATATATGTATTACCCACAAATCAATAAAAAAGGTTAAGTCAACGCAATAGAAAAATGGGCAAAAAATATAATTAAGTAATTCAGAAAAGGAAAAATCAAATGGTGGCCAAACCTTTGAAAAGATGTGTGAAGTCAGCAGTATTCAGAGAAATGCAAATTAATACAAGACCATTTCTCATTCATTATAATGACAAAATTTAAAGATTTCTAATACACAGTGTCACAGAGAGTGAAGGGGAATTGGTACTCATACATTGCTGGTGTGCAGTAAGATTAACAGCAATTTATACGAATTTTACGTTTATCATTTAATCAAATAATTTCACTGCTAGGAAATACTCTCATGTGTACATAAAGATATTCATTGTTTTTGATAGTGAAAACTTGGATGTAAACTAAATGCCTACAGATACGTACACAATTTTATGTAAATTTTTAGAAAGGTTATTAACAGGAGTTACTTTTGAGGAAAGCACTGAAATTGGATTGGGCGTTGGGGAAGATGGGTAAAATGTTAACAAAACCTTTCCCCTTCCTGCTTGACAATTAGACCCTTGGTTAACTTTCTAGTTCTGTTTCTCAGGCAACTTGATAAGGATAATGTGTCAACCATGCTGCTAGGCAACACTGCACATAGGATAAATGACCCCTGTTTGGTAAAATACATCTGGAGTGAGAGAACTTCTCAATCCCTAGCAGGAAGTCCTATCTTTGGATTTCCCTGAATGCTGTGACTCTAGTAATTAGAAACCTGGAAGCTATGCCTATGAAGTTGTTACAAGAGATATCAGCTCCTGTAGGGAGTGATGCCTGTAAACCAAGGCAGCTTCCATGCTTGCAGGATGGTTGCCTTGCTTCCCTGAGTCTAAGCTGCACTGCTCAGGGGTCTACCACCAGGAATCCTGGGGGTGCTCACCCACACCCTGGCAGACATCTGTGGTTCCTGCTCTGTACCCTTTGGAGTATCCAAGTGTGGTCTACACTCGAGTTGTGAGTCAATGTGTAGTTGAACCTAAGAAGACTGCCCCCACCCCAACCTGTGATGGGCATGGTTGGAAGGGCCTTTATGACAAAGTGAAAATAAATCTGTAAGTTAAAAAATTAGTCTATACACACCCTCCTTTTCAACGAGTAGAATCTCCATGCTGTTCCTTAAATGTACCCTGCACTCTCCTGTTTCACACCCTCCATCTTCCTTTGTTAAAATATTTCCTTTCTTCCAGGCTTAAATTTCCCTTTCCCACTCCCAAGTAAGTTCATCTTCCTCTGAAGTACCATGGCATCTTGCTTCCTTCTCTTTTGTGTTGTAGTTCACATACCTCAAAAGGGTAAACTGGAATTGATGAACTCCTGGTTCCCGCTTGGAAACTATACATATATATATAAATATGTGGAAACTGATGTTAACCCTATACTTGTATTACCAGCCTTCAGACTTTTCACTCTTGGGAAAGAGCAGGGAGTTAGTTTTGTTTGTCTTGATAATAGAATGTAAAGCACTTGGCATGCCTACCATACAGGAAGTGCTCAATAAATGGTCGCTGTCATTTTATTGTTCTCTGCCACTTAACTTCCAGCACCTGCACCGGGATCTATTCCACACCAAGGCACAAGTCTAGTTGCAGATCTTGGCTTTCCCTTCATCTACTCTAGCCTGTCCCAGTGCTAGGCACAGAGTCTTGCCCAGCTCTGTCTCCAGATATCACAAAGAAGCACAAATAAGTCAGGTGGAAACGCTTGGATTTGGCCTAAAATGGAGGCATTTATGTGGGTCTAATTATGCTGGAGTTGTTCCTATACTTAAGATTTTCAGAGATTAGACAGATTTATAGTTTGTTTTTTACTGAGGTTTCGTGACCAGAACTAAGCTATTTTTATATTTCTAAAAGGCAACCTAAAGCCCCAGGACCACCCTCTCCACTCTTCTAGAGTAGGGGTCCACAAATGTTTTCAGAAAAGGACTAGATGGTAAATATTTTAGGCTTTGCAGGCTATACATCCTCTGTCACTGCTACTCAGCTCTGCTATTGTAGCATGAAAGTAGCCATACTGAAACAAATGAGCACTGTCTTCTAATGAAAATGTCTTTAATGACACTGAAATTTGAATGTTCCTTCATTGTTTTTCATCATTGAAAAATGATGAAAAACATCCTTAGTTCACAGGCCATACAAAAACAGGCAGAGGGCCAGATGCAGCCCCAGGGCCACAGTTTGCTGATCCTTTTAGTATTTCTAAGACTAGGAATATACAAGAGTTGCCAACCCCAAGAGGGAGCTCTAGGATTTTTTTCTGCAAATTCGGAATAAAAACCTGAGATTGGGCCTTAAATGTCCCCATGGCCTGTAATGTCCCCAGTTGACTAGGTTAGTCCAAGTTACTCTATACAAAGCAGATTTGCTGAAGAACTGTGACGCAAAAGCACACGGACTTATTCCTTCCATTTAATTTCACCAAGGCTTGTCACCTTGCTGTCTCATGGATGACTACAAAAGCATTAAATCATGAGGAATTCACTTCCTAACCTCCTAAACTCATTGCAGTTTTGTGTTTTCCTTCACTTTGATGCCCCTCATCAGAGACCTTGGGACCATATCCAACTGGGCGGTTTTCAGGGTTTATCTTATTTAGTAGAAGTCACCACTTTCTTTTCCTTGAAACTTCTCTCTTTCCTCTTTCCATGTTATTTTTTCTGTGTTGTTTCTTTTTTTATATACCAGTCCTTTGGTCAATTTTCCTTAGTCTCTTTTAGTGTTTCCTCTTCCTCTGTTTATTCTATATTTTTTAATCTCTAGAATTGTATCTTGAACCAGCAATTTTTTTCTCATGTACCCATGGCTTCAAATACAGTTTTTATGCTGACTGTCTGAAGCCTGGATTTCTAGTCCAAATTCCCATGCTGAACTCCAGACTTTACATTCATTTACTTCCTAAACAATATATTTGGATGTTCTGTGGGCATCTCAGTTGAACATGTCCAAAACTTAAGTTATCATCTTCCATCCCTATCCTCTCCCCATCATGAATTCCCTCCTTTGATAGCATCAGAACCAATCCAGTTTTCCATGCTGTCAAGGGTAGACAGTCTTTTCCCAACCTAGGCTCCTCTGGTGAGAACTGCAGTCGCTACTCACAGAGGTGAGTCCTGTGGCCCTTCCCCCTGGCTAGAGATGATTGGATTTGGGTGGATGCTTAGCCCAGTCTGAATCAGATTATCTCCTGGGATTATCTTCAACCATCACTGATGCTTGAACTAAAACTGGTGCAGCTATGTGCATGGAGAGGAATTTGAAAGTTGTGTACAGAGAGAAATTGAAGTTGATACACAAGGAAAAGCAGAGAGTAGAAGAAATGGCCTTAGATAGAGTAATCTTGATTCTGCCCTCTCAACTCTTCACCTGCCTGTGCCTTGCCTGCAGGGCTGCCTGTGTCTCTGGATCACCACCTTCTAGATATAAAATAATTAGCCTCTAAACTTTTGCAATTAATTCCTATGTTGAATTCCCTCTGTTGCATTGTCTGACATGACTTTTGTGCTCCTGGCTGGACCTTAACTAATGTAAGTGTCTTTGTCATAGAGATCTACATCATTTACTTTGAGAGCTGCCTATGTTTCACTTTTTTGAATGTTCCGCCATATATTTAATCATTTGGCTATTGATGAACATTTAACTTGTTTCCAAGTTTTTTGCTGCTACAGTTAGTGCTATAATGAACATCTCTGCATATATATGTATTTCTATAGGACAAAGTAAGATTGCTAGAAGTAATATTGCTAGGTCCAAAAAGGGTGTATGTTTTTTTTTTTTAATCACTTTAAAGCAATTTATTTTTTGGCCACACCACGCAGCATGGGGGATCTAAGTTCCCCAACCAGGGATTGAACCCATGCCCCCTGCAGTGGAAATGCGGAATCCTAACCACTGGACCCCCAGGGAATACCCTGGGTATATGTATTTTTAAATTTTAGTGATAGTGCCAAATTTCTCCCAAAAGTTTGTACCAATTTATACTTTCTACAACTGTGCATTAGAGTGTTTCCTTACTCTCTGGCCAACTCTTCATCAGTCTTAGGTGAAAAATATTTCATTGTTTTGAATTACATTTCTTTCAGTTCTGAGTGAGAATGAATATCTTTTCATATACTTATTGGCCATTTGAGTTTCTTTTTTTGTGAACTGCCATGCAACTGGTCTGATTTCTTTCTTTTTTCACTTAATATTATATAGCATGAACTTTATCTAGAACAATAATAAAAAGCAACACCGTAAGTAAGGGCTGCACATTATTCCATTCTATGACTGTACCATATTCTTTTACTATTGGATACTTAGATTAGATTGTTTCCAGTTTTTTCTTAACAGTTATATATTCTTAGATGAGGAATTATCAGGACATAAAGGGGTGTGGGTGTGTGTGCGTGTGCATGTGTGTGTGTGTGTTTAAGGCTTTTGATACATGTTGTCAGGTTGCTCAAGAAAACTTCTCCCCAGTTTGCACTTCCACCAGCAGACTATGAGGGTGCCCATTTCCCCATACAAAGGAATTCAGCTGAGAGGTGACTTCTGGAGTTTGTATCAAGAATTTCACATGCAAGACAATCGACTTGCAGCCCAAGTCATCTCCAGAATTTCAGGCTGGAGGCAGCTCAGGTCTCCAGCATAGCATATTTCTTTGTCCATCACTGACATTAAAACCACAGACCAACCCCTTTCAATATATTCTCATTCATTCCACAACTATTTATTGAGCATCTATTGTGTGCTAAGAAGCTTTTTCTTGCCCTAGAGCTCTCCCATCCCAAATGGTGAGAGCCACAGTTACACATAATTAGAAATACCATAATATTTAGAAATGACTTGGGTTTTGGAGAAAGCCCAATATGGACTGTGTGAACTGAGACAGGTGCTTAATTTCTCTGAGCCTCAGTATTCTCTTGCATAACTGAAATTATAAAACCGATTTCAGGGGAATGATTTAAAGGGCCTGACTGCCCAGCACATTTGGGTGTTACCATAAGGATAAAAAGCGCTGGCTCTGAAGTCGGACTACAAGGTTTGAATCTTTGAATCATGGCTCCATTGCTTACTGGTTTTGTGATCACAGGCAAATTATTTACTTCTCTGTGTCTTACTTTACTCATGTTTAAAGTGGGCATAATTATACTTACCTCATAGTGTTATTGAGAAGATCAAATGAGATGATATGTATAAAGTACTTAGCATAGTACCTAGAACCTAATAAGTGCTCAATTGATATGATATTTTAAAAACAGCTTTATGGAAGTATAATTTACATATTGTTATGGGCTGAATTGTGTCCCCCACTTCACCCCTCAAATTCATAGGTTAAAGTCCTAACCCCCAGTACCTCAGAAAGGAACTGTATCCACAGATAAGGTCTTTGTTTGTTTGTTTGTTTATTTTTGTGGTACGCGGGCCTCTCACTGCTGTGGCCTCTCCCGTTGCAGAGCACAGGCTCCGGACACACAGGCTCAGCGGCCATGGCTCACAGGCCCAGCCGCTCCGTGGCGTGTGGGATCTTCCCGGACCGAGGCTCGAACTCACGTCCCCTGCATCGGCAGGCGGACTCTCAACCACTGTGCCACCAGGGAAGCCCCACAGATAAGGTCTTTAAAGATGTAATTAGATTAAAATGAGGTCATTACCATAGACCCTAACCAATATGACTGGTGTCCTTATAACAAGGGGACATTTGGCTACAGATGTACAGAGGGAAGATGATGTAAAGAGACTTCCCTGGTGGTGCAGTGGTTAAGAATCTGCCTGCCAACACAGGGGACATGGGTTCAAGCCCTGGTCCAGGAAGATCTCACATGCCACGGAGCAGCTAAGCCGGTGAGCCACAACTACTGAGGCCGCGTGCCAAGAGCCCGTGCTCTGCAGCAAGAGAAGCCACAGCAATGAGAAGCCCACGCACTGCAACAGAGAGTAGCCCCCGCTCACTGCACTAGAGAGAGCCCACGTGTGGCAACAAAGACCCAACGCAGCCAAAAGTAATAATTAATGTTTTTAAAAAAGGGAAAAAAAAGATGACGTAAAGATAAAGGGAGAAGATGGCCATCTGCAAGTCAAGCAGAAAGGCCTGGAACAGCTCCTTCCCTTATAGCCCTCACAAGGAATCCATTCTGCTGACACCTTGATCTCAGACTTCAGCTTCCAGAATTGTCAGAAAATAAATGTCTATTGTTTAAGCCACCCAGTCTGTGGTATTTTGTCCTAGCAAACTAAGACACATGCCATAAAATTCACCCATTTTAGTGTATAATTCATTGATTTTTAGTAAATTAACAGAGTAGTACGATATAATATTATTTTCATCACTCCTCAAAGAAACATTGTCCGCACTTTCAGTCACTCCCCATTCCCACCTTTGGCCCCAGGCAACTGCTAGTTTCCTCTCTGTCTCTATAGATTTGCCTTTCTGGACATTTCATGTAAATAATCTCCAATGATTAGGAAATTTTTTATATTGAGTCAGCCCATTCTATATCTTGATAATCTGTTTATTAAATCTTCGTATATTGAACCCAGATCTGTCCTGTAAACTGAATATGACATACTGAATATAATATATTAATGACATACTGACATTCATGACATACTGAATATACTGAATATAACATAATATGACATATAACATATGTTATACAGTAACATATTCCTGATATAGTTTATTTCCAATATAAGTAAGACAAAAATTATTATATGTACCACAGAATAGTTGGAATAGGGCTGAAATATTCAGTCAAAATTAGCACTGTAGTCATAAATTAAGAAATTATAAGTTTGTTTTTAGCAATCAATAGGGGAAAAGTTTGACAAAAGAGACTATGAGGGAGAGTGCTTTTTTGAGCTGCAGAAGGATTGAGACAGTCCAAGGAGGATTTCAGTCGAACTGCTAGTGAGAAACTATTTTTTCTTTGGTGAGACCTGAACTGACAAGCTCGTCCCCAGAGCTGCTCAGGCACATCTGATAACTAATAGGGACATTCTATCAGGCCCACGTGTGCGGGGCCGCGCCTAGGCGGCAGAGCATCCAAACTGCCAAAGACAATGTTGAGGCTGCACAGAGATGGGGCTTTGTATCACACCCCTTCTGTTAAAAAGATCCACTTAGATGAAATCTAGCTAGGGCATTATGTCAAAACTGCAAGTGAAGAGGTCTTTGCTTTTCTCACCTGGAAGACTTGGCTTCCTGTTAACTTTACCATCCCGTAGTAACTGCAAACTAAAACTATGCACAGCTGTACATATGCATGCATATGGAACCATTTATTCAAGAATACTTATTAATTGTATGTGCCACATGGTACTGTTCTAAGCACTTGGGAATATATCAGTGAATAAACAAGGGTCCCTGTGCTTGTGGCATTAGCATTCTAAAAGAGAAAGTCAGAAAATAAACAGTAAACGTAATAATAATAAATAAGTTAACTAAAGCTTCAAGTCAGAAGGTGTTAAGTTAAAGAAAATCAGAGCAAGGTAAGGGGGGTTAGGATTGCTGGGGGTGACCATAGACGAGGTTGCAATTTTATTTTTTTGCTTTTGAAAAAAAAACTATTGAGGTATAATTGACATACAAAAAGCTGTACATATTTAAATATAAAGCTTGATGAGGGACTTCCCTGGTGGTCCAGTGGTTAAGAATCCCCCTTCCAATGCAGGGGACTGGGATTGGATCCCTGGTTGGGAACTAAGATCCCACATGCCACGAAGCAACTAAGCCTGTGTGATGCAGCTACTGAGCATGTGGGGCACAACTACAGAGCCCACATGCTCTGGAGCCCACACACCACAGCTAGAGAGAAACCCAAGCACCACAACAAAGATCCGTGTGCCATAACTAAGACCTGACGCAGCCAAAAATAAAATAAATAAATAAATATTAAAAAAGAAAACAACTCGATGAGTTTGGAGATATGTATAGATCAGTGAAACCATCACCAATCTCGATACCATAAATGTATCTATCATCTCCAAAAGTTTCTTCCTGCCCTCTATGCTTTCCTTTGCTTTCCTTTTTATTTATTTATTTATTATTTTTTTGACTGTGTCAGGTCTTAGTTGTGGTATGCGGGATCTTCATTGTGGCATACGGGATATTTTGTTGCAGCACGTGGGCTTCTCTCTAGTTGTGGCATGCAGGTTTTCTCTCTCTAGTTGTGGTGCGTGGGCTCTGTAGTTTGTAGCACGCACTCTCTAACTGAGGCGTCAGGGCTTAGTTGCCCAGGAGCATGTGGGATCTTAGTTCCCTGACCAGGGATCGAACCTGCATCCCCTGCATTGGAAGGCAGATTCTTTACCACTGGACCACCAGGGAAGTCCCTGCTTTTCTTTTCTTTTCTCTTATCTTCTCTTTCTTCTTTTCTTCTCTTCTCTTTTCTTTTCTTTCTTCTTTCTTTCTTGTGATGAGGTTACAATTTTAAATAGGTGATCTATGTAGGCCTTACTGAGAAGGTGGCCTTAGAACAAGACATGAAGGAGGGGATAGACTTAGCAATTATCTCTGGAAACAGTGGTTGAAGGAACAGCTATAGTAAACTCCCTAAAGAAAAAGCATTCCTGCTGTGTTCGAGGAGTATCACAGAGGACAGTGTGGCTAGAGCCGAGTGGGCAAGGGTAGAGGAGTAGAAGATGAGCTTAGGTGGATAATAGGAAGCCAAGCCACGTAGGGTCTTCATGTACCTTGCAAGGACTTTAGTTGTTATTCCAAGGGAGATGGGGACCAGACGAGCAACATGACCTGACGTAAGTTTGGAAAAGACCCCTCTGGCTGGACTGGAGGGGAGGAAGGATAGAAGCAGGAACGTTGGTTGGGACCCTATTTCAGAATCCAGACAAGAGATGATGATGGTCGGGGTTGGGAGCTGGGGATGAGCTATGTTTGTGCAACTGGAGATTCATATTACCCAGTGAATATTCATAGGCACTGTGCTATGTGCCAGGATGCTGTGGTGGCCAGCCTAGTGACACTGCCTCTCCTATCACTATAAACAGCTCATGGTAATGATTAACATGGACAGAGGGCTTGCTGCAAAGCCAGGTCAGCTCGAAGCACTTGACAGGTATCTTCTCAGTTAATATGGACCTATCTCGAGAGCTCAGGTACCACTATAGTCCCCATTTAAAGGTGAGGAAAGTCAAACATCGAGAGGGTTAGTGAATAGCCCAAACTTGCACAATCAGGCAAAGTCAGAATTCAGGTGCAGGGGGTTGGGCTGCAGAGTGCCTTCCTTAGAGTTGGGGGGTGTGATGAGGGTTATAATAGGATGATATGGGACGGAGGAGATGACACTGAAGCTGATTCAGTTTGTTAAGGGTGGGATGCATTGTAAAGTTAGGTAGATCAAGTTTTCCTATCAGTCTTCTTTTCCAGCTATTCCTGCACATTAGTAAACAAGTTATCTGTGCAGTTTCCTTAATACCTTATCCATAGAGAAATGACAGTACATCCAGATGTGATCCCTGCTATGCTATCTCATTTAAACTGTAGTGCTCATCCCCCATCCAGTTCACATCTGAGCATGTAGTCCTTTCCATGATTATCACCCAAATGGAGTCACTTCACAAGTCAAAAAAAAAAAAATCTAAACAACAATGGCATATCTGATAAAGAGTGCATTTTTGATTATCCTACAAATTGGACAAATGTTTTAGTCTTAAGTGATACTGGAATAGAAAAAAGATTCAAATTTTTTTTGTTTTTTTTTGAGGTACGCGGGCCTCTCACTGTTGTGGCCTCTCCCGTCGCGGGGCACAGGCTCCGGACGCGCAGGCTCAGCGGCCATAGCTCACGGGCCCAGCCGCTCCGCGGCATGTGGGATCTTCCCGGACCGGGGCGCGAACCTGTGTCCCCTGCATCGGCAGGCGGATTCTCAACCACTGCACCACCAGGGAAGCCCAGATTCAAATATTTGACATCCACAAACTCGATCCACTTCTGTCCAGAACTTTCTATTTAGTTTACTTCAAAATAAGATGGGAATTTCTTGGCATATGATGTCTAGAAGTAGGAGAATGCACTGACTTCTTAAACAGAGAATCCCCTGGACTTCCAGGGTCAGAGCCAGCTTGGCCCACTGAGAGGTGACCAGACCTTGAAGCCAACTGACTTGGGATTAACCAGGGTGATGTAGTTGATTGCTCATCAGTGGCATTGGGAATGAATTTGCACTGCCTTGCGTTCACGTGACTTTCTTTCTCAGGGACAATGTTGCCATAAGTTGTTTTGTGAGATATCAACAACTTGGCAAGGAAAAAAGTCTTTGACAAAGTACTGTAGCTATTGGAAGGGCAAAACTTTGGGAAATCCCACCCAAATTCCTGCAGGATGCAGACAGGTGTCCACAAAGAGCATAAGCAGAGCAATTCACAACCCCTAGAATCATGCATGGTTCAAGCCCGTATCACGTGCACAAGGAGCAGTACTTTGCCCTCAGAGCCAGGGGCCCTGAAGGCAGCAAGAGAGGAACACGAGAACTTGTTTCCCCAGTTGGCCTTTGTACCCTTCTATTCCAGTATTTCTAACTTAAGTCATTAAGTGGACAAAAGTCCAGTGTACTCAGTGGTTCCAAGCCAACATTTAGTGTCACAAAAGTATTTAGAGCTAGTAATGGACCCAGTGACAGTGACGGTTTCAAAGCAAAATTGGGAGTGAAGTGGCCTGAATGCTTGGTGAAAGGTGGTACATCTATAAAAGCCAAGGCCATAAGTATGGGGGGACAGGTGGGGGAAAAGCATGTGTGCAGGGACATGACCACATGTGAAACGGACTGGGAGGGGAAAGATGTCTGAAAGTCAATGCAGGAAGGGAGGAGAAGAGGGTGGGTGACTGGCTGGGGGCTCCAGGCAGGAACTGCAGCCTTTCTTTAAATGTCATGTGGGTCACTGTCCGAAGGTGGCATCTCTCACTCTGAAGGATTCCTATGAAGATTAAGAAACCTTGAAATACATTTTTTGTGGAAGGTCAGTTCACATCTGTTTTCTATTTGTCATGTTCTGTCAGCACTTCTCTGAAAACAGAGCCATTACACCAGCCCTAGAAGCCAAAGGCAGCTGGATCCTCTAGGCCTGGCACCTTCCAGGCCCTCAGTCCCACCTCAGTGGAAGAACAGTGAACCCAGCTCCATGCCCTCTTACGGACACCACCACTAACCCTCACCTGTACGCTGTGCTTCAAAGAGCAAACAGGGACAAATACTTCAACCTGGCTCATGAGCTGTTCTCCTGCCTGTAAAACAACATAACAAGAAACAGTTTCAAGGCTTTTCAATCCTCTGATGTGTTTAATTTGTTATCTAGCAAGCAATAAAAAAGAAAAAGAAATTCTCCTGATTTTTATATTTATAGTCCGCTAGCTAGTGAACTGGAGTTTGCCCAAGAGGCTTATTGCAAAGTGATTGGTCGCAGGGAAAGACCCAGAACTCAGTAATACTCACCGTGGCCTTGTGATGTTTATCAGAATGGTGAAGATTTCCAAATGGTGCTTATCAGTATGTGAAGGCACTTATCACAAGTAAGGAAAGATCTCCATTGATTTGGTTCAAAGGGCAGTCCAATACGCACAGTGGGTCATGTTCCGTGCCCACCTCCCTGCAACCCTCCCACCACCATCAGATGACCTAGGTTGGCTTCACCAAGGTCTGGGTTTGATATTACAAGGCACCTAGGACAGTCCACTTTCCTCTCAGGTCCATGTGTAGCGACTGACTTCCAATGCTTAATTTTGATGTTAAGAATACACTCGGTGGGAGATGGATGGTTAGTTCCCAGTTTGGTCAGGGCTGAATTATAAGATCTTGGCTGAATACCTTTGAGGCTTTGGAGCAGATGAGAAAGGATGACCAACTGCTAATGCATAAGGGCTACGTGGGTGGGAGGCTAAAACTCCTGTGACTAAATCCTTTGTTTTTCAAGTCTAATTATCTGTGTTCTCCACTAGGAATTCTGTGATGTTTTAGGACTAGCTTTAAAGTGGAGAAATATTTAATTTTATCAATCACTATCCATGTGCTGTGTTTCCAGGACTGTTTATTTATTGGTGTCTCTGTAAAAATAACAGCAACCACTTGTCATTGTGGAAAGAGTCCCAGTGGAAATCAGTAGCGCTTAGTTTGATGTTGGCACTTTTGTTGCATGCCTCCCCAGAAATGCTTTACTTAATATTTTTACAGTAGAAAAAAAAGTAATCAAAGCTTTTGAAGCCAGATGTCCCTTTAAAAAACTGCTGATAGGGTATCTTTTCTCAAATAGAAAGAGATTTCAGTTAAGATGATCAAATAAAATCAGTTATATTTAAGTTTCTGGCTTGTTTATCTTTGTCAAATAAAGCTGTGTATTCTAGCACAGAAATCAAAGGTCATTGTTCTGACAAGGATTCTGGTGATTGTCTTGTTTTAGGGAAGCCATTTTAGCAGTGACTTCAGCCTTGGCAGGTGATAATGCTGTTCTAGTCCTGTTCGGAGGTTGGAAGAGTTCCAAAATCTAAGTCAATTTTGGACTGCAGATACTCTGCTTGCAATTTGTATAAGGCACTTTTTACCTGTTTTCTGATCTGCACCAAATCTTTTTTTTTTTTTTTTTTTTTTCGGTTTTTGGGCCTTTCACTGTTGGGGCCTCTCCTGTCGCGGAGCACTGGCTCCAGATACACAGGCTCAGCGGCCATGGCTCATGGGCCCAGCCGCTCCGTGGCATGTGGGATCTTCCCAGACCGGGGCACAAACCCTTGTCCCCTGCATCGGCAGGCGGACTCTCAACCATTGTGCCATCACGGAAGCCCCTGCACCAAATCTTGATTGACAACTCTCTATCCCTCTTTTTCAAAGGTCGATAATAGGGAATTCCCTGGCGGTCCAGCCGTTAGGACTCCGAGCTCTCACTACCAAGAGCCCAGGTTCGATCCCTGGTCAGGGAACAAAGATCCTGCGTGCCTCGCAGTGCAGCCAAAAAAATAAAATAAGACGTCAATAATAAATAAATGCTGCTCTAAAACATTTACCTGTCAACAAAGTGATGTATGTGTCGGAGGGAGTAAACAACCAAGAATCAGAGTGACTTCAGTTGGTTTTTCCTCTATGTATTTCCCTTGGTAGAATCCATCCTCGTGTGATACTTAACTCTTGTTTATCTGTTTCATATCAAAGTACAACCTACATAATCTAAATATATTTGGGCTAATCCTTCAGCCTTGCTACCTCCTCATCATCAATATTGCCATTAAGTTGTAAATATGGTTGGCCTAAGTTTCACTGCAAACATTTCTCCTGCCCACCTCTCCAACCATTCTTTCCTTGGGTCCCAATTCAAGTGTCACATCCTCTGAGGCCTCGCTTTCTCATTCTCAATCATCCCTCCATGAATAGATCCTCCCTTACTTAGCATACACCTCTACTGTGCTCATCCTAGTTTATAGTCATGTGTTTATGTGTCATTCTCACTGGTTCGAATGAGAACCCCATCAGAGCCAGGGCTGTGCCTCGTCCACCTTTGTATGCCAGCATCTGGCTCAGTGTCTGCCATTATAGAAGGCTTGTCTAAATGCTTGTTGATCGAAAGGGTGCCACGTGCTGGGCACTCCAACGGGATGAAGGATGGAGAAGGAGTCTGTCTCTACTCCCAAGGAGCGTAGAATGTAGTGGATCACAGAAGACCTAGCCATAAATACAATATAAGAATGTGTGTGACAGGTGGCATTATCAGTGAAACATTTGAGATGGGCCTGGAAGGATGTGGGAAGAAGCTTACAAGCAATGGACCTGCATGAGCAAAGGGAGAAAACATGAGGTAACTTCACGTTGTCTGGTGAATTTCAAGTTGTCCAGGTTACAGTAGGTCAGTGTCCAAAAGCAGTGGGAGATAAGGCTGGAAACCTAATTGAGCCTGGATGGCTGAAAGTCATAAGTTTTGGATTATCTTTTTCAAATAATGGAGAACTACTAAAAGTCTCTGATCTACCAAGAACAGTGTGGGGAGGATGGATTGTCATTGCTTTGAGGTTTAAATATAACTGGATTGCTGAGAAGAACATGGATAGGAACCTTGACTAACTGCATGTTTCATTCTTTCAGCTACCAAACGTCGAGCAGTAGAAGGGCATAATCACAGCAGTGTTTTAGAAGAATAATTTTCTGAGGTATAAGGAATGAGATATGAATGATGCGTAGGAGGCAGGGAGGCTGGTTGGGAGGCCAGGAGTTTTGAGGATCTGAAGAAATGCTTTGGATGTCAAAGGAAAGGGGTGAAGTGATTTGCAAACTGCGTTGCTGTGAAATCTCCATCAACAGTTAACTAGTCAGGCACCTGGATGGTAGGGGGGAGGGGGCGGAAGGCAAGATGATGAGTTGTGTTTCAGATGTATTAAATCTGAGGTGCTGGAAATACATCCAGGAGGATATTTCCAGCAGATCATTGGAGATATGTGAAAAGAACACGAGGAAGAGACATTAGAGACTGAGAGATATTTGGCAGCTCTTCACATAAAGGGATGGATGGCAAAAGCCACATGACTTGGTGAGCCCATGGAGGTGAGTGGGGACTAGAAAGAAAATTCCAGGAATTTTAGGAAAAGCTTTCATTTAGGGAGCAGAAGTAAAACAGCCAGCAACATTGGCATTAAGGATCTAATAGTACCAGGAGCATAAGGTGCTAAGGAAGCCAAGCTGGATGTGGTCTCTACAGAGGTGATAGAGAGAGGCAGAAAGTTCAAGGACAATGAGGATGGAGCACACACCTGTGTATCTCATAACTGGAAAACCACCAGGGACTTTCAAGAGGAAACTTGCAGGTGAAAGATAGGGACAAAACCAAACACTAGCAAGGGATTGCAAACTCAGATGCTTATAAGGACCTGACAGGTGATAGAAGTGAGCAAAGAGGGTCAGAGGAGACTGTGATGACCTACTGATCACAGGCCCCACCCACAGCTGCTGTACCCAGACCACTGTTGCCACGTGGAAAGGGTGGCCCAGGGCAGCCAGCTGTCTGATCTTTACAGAGAATACCCAAATCCTTAATTTTTAAGTGAAATTTCCCAAATGAAAAAACTCTGTGGGAGTCAAGTGAAACTCTTATCAATTGTATCTGGTTTTTGAGCCACCAGTTCTAGCAACCTCTGCTAGTTTTGAAGGCATTGATGACAGGACAGGAATCTTTTGTATATAAGGCAGTGCAAGAGTAACCAGTCTGATGGGTGTTTTAGAGACTGGAGTGCTAGCTGGTGTCAAAGGGAAGATGAAAGATTCTGGGGCAAGAGGTCCAAGGAGCAGGTGAGAGGCATGAGATCCTGAGGGAGAAGAGACACCTTTTCCTTTCAGATGAGAAGTATGAAGAGAGTGAAAAACAGAGAAATGTTAAATGTTGGGAATGGGGGTTGAGGTAAATGAGGGAAGTTTAAAGACTGTGAACTTAATGTCATCAATGGACTCTAAGAAGTAGAGATTACCTGCTGAGGATGAGGAACGTGAAGACTGCACTTGGGCCTTGGGAGGGTGAGGAGTGTTTGCAACAGTCCCCAGGGTCAGGATTCACCAAGTGACAAATTAAACAAATAAAGACCTGGTTGAGATTGATAGCATACATCTACAGGGATTTTCCATTTAATCAGCACTTTTTAAGTGGCTTCTGCATTCTGGGCAGTGAGCTAAGCCCTGGGATTTCTGATCAGGTTAAGCGGGTAGATGAAGAAATAAGTAATTACCACAAGGCTGTAAATGTCATAAAAGGGGTATAATCAGGGTGCTATTGAGAAAACAGGAGAAACATCCTGGAAGGCTTTCTGAGGAGGGGGCATTTAAGCCTATGTTTGAAAGTTAAGTTGTAGTTGCTATGAAGACAATGGGGAAAGTCAGAAGAGGCATTATATAGAAAATGCTAGAGGTAACAACAAGCATGGTGTGCTCTGGGAATTTCAGCTAATGCCACGTGTCTGAAACACAGTGCCCTTTGCAGAGTGGGAGGGGATGAAAGTGATGAGTTAACATGAAGAAATATGAATGGTCATGGAACCTGGACTTGTCCTATAGATGAGGAAAAGCCCTGGAAGGATGTCAAGCATGACAGTGACATCATCAGCTTGTTTGTTAGAAAGAGCATGCAGGCTAGAAGCAAGAAGGTCAAGAAGGAGACCAATTTCAATGTGCAATTATGTGCAAAAAAAATTCAGCCACGGAGGATATATCTTGATTGATTGAAGTTAATAATGGCAATCTCAATCTCTTCATCCACTGATTGATCTAGGGTTGGGACATGCAGCTCACTTTAGGTTAATAGGGTATAAAAGGATGTATATAAGGAGCCTCTGGGAAGCAGTTCTTTGAAAAGAAGGAAATGCTTGAGAAGCAAGTTTCTCTTGTCCCTTTCCTTCCTCTGCTTCTGGATGTTGCTCTTTGGAGATATAATGTTTGGAGCTGCAGCAATCATTTTGAAGTCTGTGAGATCTATTTTCATCAGAGAAAGACAGGAGCCAGCGCTTCTTTCCCTTTCCCCTTCCTCCTTGATGGACCACTCTGGGCACCATGATTCCATAGGGCTTGACCAAGCAACTCACTGTTTTCTCATGAAACCAGAGCCGATTCCCTAATGCACCACTTTACCTTTACTATTTCTCCATCCCTGACTGACTTCCTTTTTACTCACTCATACTGCTCTGGAATTGTATTCCCTTATTTTTTATATATAAATTAATTAATTAGTTAATTAATTTTTGGCTGCGTTGGGTCTTTGTTGCTGCGCACGCACTTTCTCTAGTTGCGGCGAGTAGGGGCTACTCTTCGTTGTGGTGCACGGGCTTCTCATTATGGTGGTTTCTCTTGTTGCGGAGCACGGGCTCTAGGCATGCAGGCATCAGTAGTTGTGGCACGTGGGCTCAGTAGTTGTGGCTCCCGGGCTTAGTTGCTCGCGCATATGGGATCTTCCTGGACCAGGGCTCAAACCCATGTCTCCTGAATTGGGAGGCGGATTCTTAACCACTGTGCCACCAGGGAAGTCCCAGGAGGAGAATTTTAAGAAGACAGTGACTCAAATATTGCCACAAGAATGAGAAGAATAAGGAAAAGCCTTTGGAATTACTTAGAAGCAGTCACTGGTGTTCTTTAAAAGAACAGTTTCAGACACTCCAGCTGCTAGCCAGAATAAAGTAATTGCAACCGGGGTTAAACTTGAACAACTAGAAAACTGGATAAAATATATGAAACAACTGTTTTCAGACTTTGGACAACAGGTAGTATGGAACTGTGATCCCTGAGAAAAGGTGGCCCTAAGATGGCCCTGGCTTTCTGCCCTGAGACACACGCCTGGCCATGGAGCAGGAAAGTGGGTCCCATGTAAACCCCAATGATTGTATTGAATTGAGGAGACAAAGATCAGAGTTCAGGACACCTGAAGCTGCTGCAAGCTGTAGGGCAGAGTTGCAGGGAGGAGGAAACTACTTAGAAAGAGAGTTCCACAAATCTGTATGGGCTCATTTTGAGTCTTTGCTGAATACAGTGAAACTCCACAGTTTGGGTAAAGAGGTTGGGGAGCTGTGAGCTGAACAGTCCCTGAGCTTACACAGGGCAGGATTGCTCAAGTTCTGACTAGCCAGAGAGGCTAGTCTGGAATTGTATTCCCTTCTTTTTTATATATAAATTAATTAATTAGTTAATTAATTTAACTAATGATCACTAGGAACATTCAAATAGAGACCCGAGAAAGGCCATGCTTTAGTGGTGTTACTTAACTAGTCCTAGAATAAAGGCTACTTTATGTCTGCCCTAAAAAGGCTTAAAAACAAGCCCCCAATGGATCAAGTACCCTTTACTGTCCGTCACAACAAAACACAACAGTCTTTAAAGAAAGGCAACAAAATCTAGACACTCAACAATGTAAAATGCAAAATGTCCAGTAAAAAATTACTAAAAATGCCAAGAAGCAGAAATATGTGACCTATAACCAGAAGAAAAATTACTCAAAGGAAACAGACTCAGGAATGATAGAGATGCATAGAATTTGCAGACAAGAATGTTAAAGCAGTATTATAACTATGTTTGACTATTTAAATGAAAACATGATCAATGAGGAGATAAATGGAGGACATTAAAAAAAAAGTGAAGTTTCAACAGAGCTGTGGAGAGGGATGCAAGACTGAAAACAGGGAGGGGATGAGGAGGGCAAAATGAGGGTAGTGGGCAAACACCGATTACTTCAGAAGTAGGACTTCAGTAGGGACTTCTCTGGTGGCGCAGTGGATAAGACTCCATGCTACCAATGCAGGGGGCCCGGGTTTGATCCCTGATCAGGGAACTAGATCCCACATGCATGCCACAACTAAGAATTCACATGCCACAACTAAGGAAACTGCCTGCTGCAACTAAGACCTGGTGCAACCAAATAAATAAATATTTAAAAGAAGAAGAAGTAGGACTACAAAGACAGAAAGGGACAGCAGGGCCTATCAAAGTCTTGGGTTATTGGTTTATCTTTTCTTTCTTTTCCCTAGAAAGAAACTGAGAAGCTAAAAATGAAAACTAAAGAGAAGGAGGTTGTTGGGAAGGAAATGTTTAATTTGGTTAGAAAGAAGAAATTGTGTGAGGTTAATGGCTTTAGGAAGCTTTAGGAGAGAAAACTTTTATCTCTAAAGAGAAGAGGAATGATTTTTCCCTGAGGTAATGGAAAGAAGGTGGATATAAAATAGAGACAGAAAGTTCAAGGGAATTAAACAAGGCCAAGGTAATGAACGGAGTTTCAGTGAACAGTAGGCAAAATCATTCACTAAGAGGCCAATGAGAAGAGGTCAAGGGAATCCAGTGAGTGAGCAAATGAGAAGAGGGAGCCTGAACCGGTGACTCTGGGAAACAAGCCTCAGAGAAAATATAAGATGAATAAAAGGATTACAAATGTGTATCCCCAAAACAGCCACATTTCCCCAAACACTGTGAATTGATTGGACACCAGAGTCAGTAAGAAGGGAACCCTAGAATGCATAGGAGGAGGGATTTGAGTTTAAATGTTAAAAGGAAAATGATTTCCCTTTTTCTTTTAGTATACTAAATCCTAGTGAAAACTTTCTGGGAGAATAATGATGTGGAGGAGGTTAGAACTGTGAAGAAACTGTGGACTGGGAAAGAAGAAGGAAAATGAGATGTGGGGAAAACTTTGGATGAGCTGGACAAGAGTAGAAGGGCTGTGAGCATCAGACTAATAATTTTTTTTTTTTTTGCCGTACGCGGGCCTCTCACCGTTGTGGCCTCTGCCGTTGCAGAGCACAGGCTCTGGATGCGCAGGCTCAGCGGCCATGGCTCACGGGCCCAGCCGCTCCGTGGCACGTGGGATCTTCCCAGACCGGGGCACGAACCCGTGTCCCCTGCATCGGCAGGTGGACTCTCAACCACTGCGCCACCAGGGAAGCCCTAAATTTTTGTTTTTGAAAGCACATTCGTAAACTTGGGTAATAACTTTGCGTAAGCGACATTTGGTTGCAGTAAAAACTACAGTTACATTTCTGTATTGTGTGGCGAGGTGGAAGCGTCAGGCCAAGAGTCAGAAGGCTTAATGTTGTGTCTGGTCTCTGACACTGACCATCTCTATGGGCTAGTAGTCTCATCTCTCTGCGTCTGTTTCTGCATTTGTAAAATGGGCAGAATGCCAATTATGCCTATTCCAGATGTATTTGCACAAATCAGATTTGAGTACATGAAAACACTTTGTATGCTGTTAAATGCTATGAAACACAAGATAAGTGTAGACTATTTTGTGCTTTCTACCCAGCTCACAATGACTCATCTTTCTCTGAGGGTTGCCTTTCCATCCACTAGTATGACTCCAGGTCCCCAGCTGGATTTACTACATCACCCCACTCACCTACCCACAATTGATTGGACCAGGACTGAACACCTAATCCTAGATGGACCAATCAGGTTCTCTCTTCTGAGAATTTAGAATTGGGACCAAGACTATCCAGTTTGAACTGAGCATTTGAACAGAAATGTAAACTCTGGAGCAATGGATTGGCCATCTGCTGCCTGCTGAAGGCATGGAGATGCCGAGAAAGCCGGTCTAGGGAGAGAATGAAGCTGATAGACAGGAAGAGTTTGAGATGAGAGGAAGAGAGAGAGGTTAATACTTCTGATAGCTGCACAGTTCTGGGTTCTTCCTCCCGAGGCCTGACTACTTTGCTGTTTCCATAAAACACTCCTGTGTCCTATAAATAAAATCCTTTGTTGTTTTCTTTCTTTGTTTGTTGTTGTTGTTTTGCATAATATGGCTCAAGTGTTTTTCTGTAATTTTCAACTAAAGAATCTTAACTAAAGCAATATAGTGGGTTGAATAGTGCCCCTCTCCAATAAAAATCATATTTACCCAGAACTTCGGAATGTGACCTTATCTCCTATTTGGAGATAGGATCTTGGCAGATATAATTAATTAAGATGAGGTTATTATACTAGATTACAGTGGGTTTTAATCCCATGACTTATGTTCTTACGACAATACAAGAGGACACAAGAAATACACACAGAGAAGAAGTCCATTTGAGGATGAAGGTAGGCAGAAATTAGAGTTATGCTGCCACAGGCTAAGGAATGCTTGAGGCCAACAGAAGTTTGAAAAGACAAGGTAGGATTCTTCCTTAGATCCTTCAGAGGGAGCATGGCCCTGCTGACACCTTGATTTCAGACTTCTGGTCTCCAGAATAGTGAGAGAATAAATGTATGTTGTTTTAAGCCACTCAGTTTGTCGTGGTTCATTATAGCAGCCCTAGAAAACCATACAAGTATTATAGGACAGCTTACCTCAGAATTACTGTTTTCAAGCTCTGTTATAGAAAGGGTCAGACTCTACACTAAGGAGAAACCCTTGAAGCTCTACAGCCCCCTTCTGAGAAACAGGCCCCTTGTGGTCTGTTCTGAATAAAGCTGTTCTATTTCTTGCCATGTGAAACCAACCCTACTACTCCAGCTACACTTGGTTGGAGCCAGAGTCCCATGGGAATGAGCTAGTCAGAAGGAGGCCAAAAAAAGCTTGGTGTCAGACTGCCTAATAAGGACACTGTGTATTGGACAGTGACAAATGGAGTCAACCAGGAAATGTAAATACTAAATAAAAGAGTAGGCAATAATCCAATCCATGCTGAGCCTTTGTTTCATTTCTCCATGAGCCTACAGATCATCCCTGTCTAGGAAGCTCTGTGACCAAGAATGGCTGCCCAGGTAACAGAGGGCACCTCATGCTGCTCCGTAAATCCCAGCACTAAACCCCCGCTATCAGAGGTCATCTGGGCATGCTTTCTGCTTCAACCTGTCTTAGTCTGCTCAGGCTGCCGCAACAAAATACTATAGACTATGTGACTTAAACATCAAAAATTTATTTCTCACAATTCTGGAGGCTGGGAAATCCAAGACCAAGGTGTGGGACAATTAAGTGCCTAGTGAGAGCTCTTGTCCTGGCTTGCAGATGACCACTTTCTTGCTGTGTCCGCACAAGGACTTTGGGTGCACAAAGAGAGACATTTCTCTCCCTCTTCTTTCTTTCTTTCTTTCTTTTTAATTTATTTATTTTATTTATTTATTTTTGGCTGTGCTGGGTCTTCATTGCTGTGCGGGCTTTCTCTAGTTGTGGCGAGCAAGGGCTACTCTTTGTTGTTGCAGTGACTTCTCTTGTTGTGGAGCACGGGCACTAGGCGTGCGGGATCCAGTAGTTGCGGCATGCGGGCTCAGTAGTTATGGCTCGTGGGCTCTAGAGCACAGGCTCAGTAGTTGTGGCATACGGGCCGAGTTGCTCCGTGGCATGTGGGATCTTCCCAGGCCAGGGCTCGAACCCATGTCCCCTGCATTGGCAGGAGGATTCTTAACCACTGCACCACCAGGGAAGCCCTCTCCCTCTTCTTATTAGACCACAATCCTATCAGATTAGGACCCCAACCTATGACCTCATTTAACCTTAATTACCTCCCAAAAGCCCTGTCTCCAAGTATAATCACACTGGGGGCTTAGGGCTTCAACATATGGATGGGGGTGGGACACAATTTATTCAATAGCGAACCTTAAAGGATCTAACTAATATAGGCTAAGCTTACAGTACTCAAGTATGAATATGATGATCACAAAGATTTAATATGCATTTGGGGGGATGGGGAGGAAGCAAATGAAAAACTTATCCCAAACTTTGCCACTACTTCCCCTCCTTCACACCCTGGTGATGTCACACAAAAATCCCTAGTCCTCTGAGGTCTCCCTTCCAGGATGTCTTCTGGAGAGCTTATTTCACAGGATTGGCCCAGCCCTGCTGGAAGGCAAAAAGCATTCTGGTATACACAGGGTCAAATTGATTTTTCTCCTTACCATTTTGTTAGAATCTTTTCACCAAACAGCTGGTTCATTCTGATTCCAATGCAGGGGTCACACTGAAAGACAATCTTGGATAATTTCTGTCACCTTGCCAAGTCACAAAGGGCTTCTAGGTTACAAAAATGAGGATATACACACACATATATATATATGTACATATACATATATACACATATATGAATATATATTTATACTACATATCTATCTATATATCTATATTTATATCTATATCTATTCATACTTCCTGTGTGCCTGGTATTGTACTAAGTGATCTATATATATATCAATTCATTTTATCCTTTCAACACTTTCATGAGGCAGGTAGTGTTAGTATGCTCATTTAACATTGCAGAAAATCAAGACACAAAGAGTTTGAATAACTTGCCCAGGCTCATACATCTAGTGTTAATGCGAGGACTTGACCCACACAATCTGGCTTCAGAGTTCATGCCCTTAACTACTATACTTTGCTGCCAAATTAATAAACCATAGTCCCAGCTATGAGAAACTGCTAGTGTAGTGGATGAGCAAAACATATAGGTAAGAAGATTGGAATCAGAAAATTATTATAGGAAACATGCTATTTTGAATGAACCATCTCTCAGCCTACTAATTTCTATAGACTTTGATGGCCATGTAGTAACTGCCAGTTCCAGAAGTAAACACAGCTTGCCTTGGAATAAGGTTATATCAGTAAAGGGCTCTGTGTGTTAACATTATCTGTCTCTGGACAGTGGGCAAACCATCTGGTATATGTGGAAAGAGATGTAAAGTCTTTCTCATCAGAGTCCGTGTGTCCTGAGCAAAGAGTTGGTTGTCTGAAGTCTTGTCCCCAGGACAGAAAGGAAAGAAGATTGTGCTCCTTCCCATAGCTCATACTAATCAAGTGCCCCTGTGTGCTCCAACAAGAGGTTCTTCTTAGTTGGATGAATGGATGTGTAGAGAGGCAAGAAGCCAGGACTTATGGGCTCAAGAATGTGTAAGATTTATTGGAGCTGCTGGTTAGAACACTGCTGCTTTCGTGAACTGGACCAAAATGCTCTCACACCAAGCTTTCACCAATAAAATAAATAGCCTCAGGTGTCTATTGACCTAAGAGGACCTGCTTGTAGTTGATATAATTGCCAAACCACTCACTGGGAACTTGACAGATGAGTCCTTTAGATTCCAATCCAAGATGAGGATTTGCAAGAAAAAACTAAGACTAATGCTTTTTAAAGAGAAATAGAAATACCCATTTTCTAAATCATTCATTCATTCAGCAAATATTTATTGAGTGCCTACTGTGTGATAGGCCCTGTTCTTGGAGATCGAAATACATCAGTGAGAAAAACAGACATTCATGCCCACATGGGACTTGTACTCTAGTGTGGGGAGATAGATGATTAGCAATGGACATAATAAATAAGTAAATTATATGGTGTATATGAGGAGGTTTTCAGTGTTATGGGAAAAAAAAGAAGTAGAGCAGAATAAGAGGGATTGAAAGTGTTTGGGGATAGTTGCAATTTCAAGTAGAATAGTTAGGGTAGATGTTATTGAGAAGGTAACATTTGAGCAAAGACTTGAAGGAATTGAAAGGATCAGCCAAGTGGACATCTGGGGAAAGGGCACACCAGGCAAAGGAAACAGCAAGGCGGGAGTGTGCCTGGTATGTTTGAGGAATAGTAGAAAGCTAGGGTGGCTAGAGCAGTGGGTGAAGGATGGCGGGGCGGGGGACCATGGAAGATCAGGAGAGGTAGCAAGGACCTGATCATGTGCTGGCTCATAGGCCACTGTCGGGGCTTCTACTTTTACACTGTAGGACTTTTACTCTGAATGAGATGGGATTCCATTAGAAGAGCTTTGAGCAAAGGAGTGACAAGTTCTCTCTTATGTTATAACCAGATCACTTCGACTGCTGTGTTGCAAGTTGATTGCAAGAGTGGAAATGAGAAAACCAGAGAGAATGCAATTTCAGTTATCAAGAAGAGAGAGGATGCTAGCACAGACCAGATTGTAACGGTGGAGGTGGTGAGAAGTACTCAGATTTTGGGTAGAATTTGAGGGTAGGGCCAGTTGGAGTTGCTGTGGATTGGATGTGGTGTGTAAGAAAGAAAGAAAGAAAAAGATGAGTCAGATGACTATAACCATCAAGATGGAGAAGACTGCATGTGGGGCAAGTTGTTGGATATACAAGTCTGGAGGTCGGAGGAAAAGTCTGGTCTGGAGATAAATGGAGGTAAATGTGGAGTTGTTGGCATACAGATGATATTTAAAGCCAAAGGCTGTTTGTGACCACGAAGGAAGTGAGTTTGTATAGAGAAGAAGTCCAGGTAGTATGACTTCAGTCTTAATACCCCAACATTAAGGGATTGTGAGAAAAAGAGGATTTGAAAAAGGAGACCAAGATGGAATAACCAGAGGTAGGAGGGCCACCTAAATGCTAAATTCTGGAAACCAAGTGAAGAAATTATGTCCTGGAGGAGGTGGGTATCAACAATGTCAAATGCTGTTGAAAAGTCAAGTAAGATGAGGACCGAGAATGATCATTGGATTTACCAACATGGAGATCATTGGTGATTTTGTTAACAAACATTTTACTGGAGTGGTGGGGAAAATCCAGATTGGAATATATATATGTATATATATATATATATGTATATGAATGAATGGGTGCATTTTATTATGTATAAATTATACCTCAATAAAGTTAACTTAAAAGCACAAGAAGAGAAGAAGTATGAAATAGGATAACCAAAACTTAGAAATTCCACAAATACCCATCAATATTCAAATGGGTAGATAAATTATAGCATATTCATTCAAGGGAATACTATAGACTAAGCAGGGGTCAGCAAGCTACAGCCTGAGAGTCAAATCCAGCACAGGGCCTATTTTCAACAAATTGCACTGGGACATAGACACAACCATTTGTTTACATAATATCCATGGCTGCTTTAGTGGGCTACAGCAGCAGAGTTGAGTAGTTGTGCTAACGTCCTATGGCCACAAGCCTCAAATATTTATCATCTGGTCCTTTATAGAAAAAGTTTGCCCATCTCTGGACTAGAGCAATCAGAATGAGTAGATTATTGCTATTCATAACAACATGGACTAATTTTCAAAATACAGTGTTCAGGGAAAGAAGCCAGATACAAAGCAGTACACACTGCATGATTCTATTTGTCTTAAGTTCAAGAACAGGAAAACTAATCAACGGTGCTAGAAGTAAGTACGCTGGTTACCTTGGGGTTACTGACTGGGAGGGGTCAGGTGGTGAGTTTCAAGTGTGTTGATGATCTTCTAATTCTTGATCTGGGTGTTGGTTACCAGGATTGTTCACTTGGCGAAAATTAACTGAGCACTTAGGATTTTCTGCACACTTCTGAATGTCTAAAGTAAAGTTTCCTAAAAATTAAAAATGGTAAGAGAGGAACTGGAAACAAGGGTTATAGCAACTCCTTCATGAAGTTTTGCTGCAAAGGGGAGGAAAGATATGAGGGGTAGTTCACAGAGGAAGGAGGGTTAAAGAAGGGTTTTTTTAAGCTGAGAGAAATAATAGCATGTTTATATGTTGATGGGAGGAGAAAACTGAACGTTTTAGAAGGGAAAGGGGAAAATGCTAGATTGATGTCCTTGACTAGGTGAGAGGGGATGCAGTCTGGTATGTACAAGTAGAGGGATTGCCTTTGGACAAGCGCAGAGGGAGTTCATCTATGCTAACAGCACATTTTGGATAATTGAAGGCACCTACAATCTGGTGCCTATCTTTATACATAGTGAATAATAAGTCCTGGTTACCAAGGAATTCCTTTATGATTTTCCCAAAGCAGTTCCCAGTTGGCCACTTGGTAAATAATAACATCACTAACAGTCAATACTTCACAGGTGCTTTCACACAGATCTCATTCAACACTCATCTTCTAATGAACACAGCCTATTTTCTGTCTTTCTGATGAGATGGCACAGCCCAGCCCAGAGTAGCTGAAGTAATAGCCTAGTTGCTGTGACTAAGCCAGGAACGTAACCAAGGTCTGGGTATTCATTTGCTAGAGCTGCCATGATAAAGTACCACAAACTGAGTGGCTTAACAAAACTCTATTGTCTTATAGTTCTGGAAGCTAGAAGAGTGAGATTAAGATGTTGGCAGGGAGACAGAATCTGTTCCATGCTTCTCTCCTAGCACCTGGTGGCAATCTTTGGCTTTCCCTGACTTGTAGATGCATCACCCTGATCTCTGCCTCCATGTTCACATAGTGTTTTCTCTGTGTGCTCTGTCTGTTTGGGTCTAAATTTCCCCTTTTTATAAAGACACCAGTCATATAGTGTTGGAGGCCCACCCTACTCCAGTACGACCTCCTCTTAACCAATCACATCTGTAAAGACCTTGTTTTTAAATAAGTTCATATGAATATTTTGAGATACTGGGGGGTTAGGGCTTCAACATATAAATTTAGGGTTGAGGGGGACACAATTCAATCCATGACAGTCTTGAAATGTCACATTTAGTGTCAACCTTAATGGTAGTAGGGTAGGCAATTGCAGATGAGGTAGGACTGAGAATCAGTGGGATTAAAAAGGCCTTCTTTATGCATCTAATGCCTGCCAATCCCATCATTTGAACCTGTTGTCTTTGATATGATTCTGATGTGACTGTTTTGACCTGTTCTAGAGGGCAGAACCTTGAAAAATAAGAGGTAGTGACTAGAAGGTGAAGGGAGTTGCAGGGGAGGTGTTCCTCTAAGGCAGCGACCATTTGTATTGAATACATATTTGTCTTTTATAAAATAAAAGCAGCTTCCCCAGGCTTTACCCCTAAGATCCTGATTCTGCAGGCATGGAGCCCATGAATCTGCATTTTTAGCATGCTTTAAGGTGATTGGGATGCCACAGTCTGACAAAGATTTTCTTAAAGAGCCAGTGGTTCATGGTGTGGGGAAATTGCAGCAACAAGACACTGGGCCTTGGCATCTAGAGAGAGTGGACAGAACCATAGAACCCCTGAGGTCAGAGCTCCAAATACCAGACGACATCCTTCAAGTTCACCTCCTTATTTTCCAGATGAGAAAATAGAGCCCAGAGATGGTGAAGCCAGGAAATTTTGAGCATTTAAGAAAAGAGAGAGACACAAAAACAGGACTTAAATATAATAAGAGGATTACAATGGATAAAATGAAAAGAGAGAAGAGAAATGTGAGGCGCTGTCCCTTAAGCCGGTGTCTAGACTAGATAATGTCTCCTTTCTCTTTGTCAGGTCACAGGAGTTGTCATGCTTCAGAGTGGGCCACCTCCATGCTTTTGAGGCAGGCCTGGGTTCCTAAAGCAGGTATTTGCCCACAGGATAAAGGATGGGTCGATTTTGAATATTTATTTGTTGGGATTCACTGCTTCTCATGGCACGGCATTATCCTTAGCATGCAAAGATAAAATAAGAACCCAAGAAAAACACTTTGAGTGTGGGATTAAATTAATCAATAATCTTCAATTAACTATGATTAGACTTTGGCAGATAGACTTGCTGCCCAAATTCTGAGTATAATAATCTGTATCTGCAGAGTTTCTTTACTGGTCTTTCACCTTCTTGTCCTTATCTTAATGCTCACAGTAACCCTGTGGTAGGTACTACCCTCACTGGACAGATACTTTAAAGATGAAAACCTGATCATACCCTTTCCCTGCTTATAATCCTTCAGTGATTCCTCACTGTCCCCCCATTGGCTCATTAATCCTTCCTTGGGGAAACGTGTTATAAGTTAATAACCTAAAAAGAAGAAAAGGACAACTTGTACAAGGATGTATGTAGTAGCTTTATTCACAATATTAAAAAACTGGAAACAAACCAAAACCCAACAATAAAGGGCAGGGCTAAGCAAGACCTGCTCTATCAATACACTGGAATACTCAGTACCTACTTTAAATGACAAGAATCTGGTCTGTGTTGAGGCATGAGCATGTGTCTAAAGGTGGGAAATGTGAAATAAACTTAACAAACAGGATAATGAACACCCTGCTTTCACCTCTGTAAATATACACATGTACATACTGACAAAGACTAGATAGTAATAAAATGTTTGGTATTGTATGTGAATCAGATTTTCTGTTTAAGTGTGACATAAAAATTTAAACAGGGCAAATAATGCCCTTGGAATTTTCTGCTGGGGGCACTCACATGGGATTTTATACAATGAAGAGAAAACTAGAAGCAGAACTTAAAAACTTAAGACCCCAGTACAACAGATTGCGCTAAGGACACGGTGACAGATTTTTTTATGTTGGGATGTCAGTGTTTGCATCAATTCAAGTCAGGATGGGGATGGGGCAGGCAGCCCACAGCCTATGGCTGTACTTAGTGTGCTCGTAGATGCATATACACCCTTGGCCCGTGGTCACATCAGGGACTGCTGAGCAGTAGCTCAAAACCACTGAGAAGTCACAGAGCAGGTAAAGAACTGCCCTATTAACTGAGAGAAACTGGTCAGACTTGATCAAGCAGAACATTAGTGTGTGATGTCAAACTGATGTTATGTACAAAGAGGGTCCAGGAACATTTCACCGAGTTCTCTTCTCTTTATTGGTATTTGTCACCGTCAAAGGCATAAAAGCATGGTGCTGAAGCCCCCTATTAGTGCACCCACGTGGCTGAAGTACCCAAAGTTTAGTATCTGTTCAAATGTGTTCATTAGGTCTCTTCCTAGTTCTCTTTCAGGACTCTTCCCCTGACCCTAAATCTTACAGTATGTGCTGTTTGTGTCTTTCATTAAACAATATTATCACTAATTGAATCTTCTTTAGGTTTATCGTTTCACTGTGTACAGGTGAGGAGTGGGTTGATGGTCAAGATGTTGCCCTTCTAGATTCTCTGGGTTTTCTGTCTTTGTAAATCTGGATCCTCAATCTTGGCTTACCTTGGATTGGTCAGGACCTAAGAAAAACTGACTCATGCATCCCAAATTCAGGTGAATCTGATTTGTATCAGAAAATCAGTTTAATCATTTACAATGAGAAATGTAGAGGCCAAGTGGGGTGATATTTATGTTGGCCCGTTTGTGAGTTCTCTTCCCACAAAGGAAACCAAACAAAGACTAGAAGTCTGTTGCTGTGTAAATTATTGGTACGAGGAAGGGGGTCTCAGAGAGATTTGTTTATAAATTGACCTGCCTAGAATTCCCTGATTCCCTTTAACAATGTCTATTCCTCTAAGGGTCCAGTTCACACCTTACCTGTTCTGTGAAACTTCTTCTACCCCTGGGCCCTTGGGAAAAATTAATCACTCACCCAGCCAGCTTAGCATAACTTTTATACCTATTATAGCACCAATCACTCGTATTCTAGTACTTCTTGATATACCTGTCTCCCCTGCTGTTTAGATAGTTGGGACAGGGACAGGGTCCCTGTCCGCTTTTGTTTCCTCAATGCCTAGCACATAAGTGCTCAGTGCAGAGTTGCTAAGTGAATGAAGGAATGAGTGAATGAATGAAGTTCTTTCTCCCTCTACCCTAATGACCTTCTACATCAGGTTTTATTAAGTGGATGTAGATAGATATTAAGAGCAATTGTATATATATGTGTGTGTGTGTGTGTGTGTGTGTGTGTGAGAGAGAGAGAGAGAGAGAGAGAGAGAGAGAGAGAGAGAGAGAAGAATGAATCCCATTCCCTAACGGGGAGAGACCTATCAAACATTATACCATGGGGAACCCAGAAAAGCCAGTGTTACGCAATACTTGATGCTTTACGTTTTCTCACAGACTGATCTACTCATTTGATCCTTCTGTTATTCTCTGGCCTCATCTTAGGCCCTGGCTTCTGTGTGCTTTAGCCTGCTTCCTTGTTTTATTCAACAATTTGACCCCCTACACAAGCATATTGATTTGGACTCTCCTGACTCACCTTTTACCCATACTGCTATCAGAAAATCAGTATCTCTGCTGATCCTTTAGATCCCTACTTCTCAAAGGACTAACAGCATTAACATCACCTGTGAACCTGTTCGAACTATAGACCCTCAGGTGCCAGAACTACTGACTCAGAATCAGAATTCTAACAAGACTCTCAAGTGATTTGTGTACTCATTAGAGTTGGAGAAGCTCTGCTTTACATCCTTATGATGACTGCTGCTCGTGGCTCACAGTTTTCCTTTCTATCTTGTCTCCTGTTATCCTTAAGATATCAATACCCGTTGTATTAGTTATCTATGACTGCATAAAAAATCATCCCAACTTACTGGCTTAAAATAACAGACATTCACTATCTCACAGTTTCTGTGCATCAGGAATCTGGTTAAGACTTATTTGGATCTTGTAGCTCAGGGTCTCTCATAAGGCTGCAATCGAGGTGTCAGCTGGCGCTGTAGTCATCTAAGGCTGGGCTGGGGAGGAGCCGCTCCAAGCTCACTCGTGTGACTTATGGTGGGCCTCGTGTCTTCATGGGCTGTTACTTGCCTGGTTGGTCTCTCCATTGGGCAGCTCACAATATGGCTTCATAGAGCGAACAAGTGAAAAAGTAAGAAAGGGGAGGCAAGATGGAAGCCAGAGTCTTTCTGTAATCTCAGGAATGACAGTCCATTATTTTTGCCTTATTTTATTTGTTAGACGTAAGTCACTAAATCCAATCTACGCTCAAGGGGAGGGATTACACAAGGGTGCAAGTAGCAGGAGGATGTTTGGGGGCGATCTTAGAGGCTGCCAACTACATCCAAGTGCATTTTCCTCTAATAACTTGGCTGACTAGTTTTCTTTTTTTTAAAATATTTATTTATTTATTTTGGCTGTGTTGGGTGTTAGTTGCAGCACGTGGGATCTTTCTGTTGTGGCGCGCAGGCTCTTTCTTGCAGCACGCAGGCTTCTCTCTAGTTGTGGTGCGTGGGCTCCAGAGCAGGTGAGCTCAGTAGTTGTGGTGTGCAGTTGCCCCGTGGCACGTGGGATCTTAGTTCCCTGACCAGGGATCAAACCAGCGTCCTCTGCATTGCAAGACGGATTCTTAATCACTGGACCACAGGGAAGTCCCTTGGCTGACTAGTTTCTACTTCAGTCATGAATCGGTATGGCCATACCTGGGACCTCAACACCACTTGGAATTTTGTTCTTCAAACGTTCACCCTCTCTGCTCTCTGTCATGACTACTACTTGTCATTCCCTCTACTTGTCCCACAACTTCACTCACAGCAGACATGACTTCCTAGCCTCTTCATCCCTTCTTGTGCTAGTCTATTAATATCCTTCCTGTCTTTGTGGGGACTCAAAGCCCCACACAGGGTGTTTCCTATGAGCGGCTAGTTATGTACAGGCTTATTAAAAACCTAGGAACACCTACACTCACCTATTTGATTTGTGGGATTGTCACCTTCCCTTCTTCCACTTCAGGAAAGATCTAGCATTCTCTGGTTTTTCTTCCATTTCCAGGTTGATGAGCATGCCTGAAGGAAATTATAAAATCATGCAGACTGGGTGTACTATAAATAGATGCTATCTAACATCATCTGGGTAACACCTCTCTTCAGAAGTGCATCCCTACAGAAGTTACCCAGCAGCATTTCCAGAACTTTCTCATTCTCCTCAAGTTCCCAAATCTACCTTCACTATTCTTAGTCTGCCTTTAGCTTTCCTCCAGTGGAAGGCCATTCCCCACTTTGGCTATCTCCGCTTGAGAAAGTTCTCATCTCTTCACTCATTATTTTTTTCTCCCTCTTGTCTCCGAGGAATAGGTGTTGATCTTCCTTTCTGGGTCTAAACTCTTCACGTGTCCTTATATTCCATCCTATCCCATTTCTTCTTTGGCTTTGCTCCATCTGTTCCTCTCTCTCTCTCTGTATTTCCTCCTTCCCTTTAGCTTGCAAACATGTCCACAGTAAAAGCAACCTGGACTCAGTTATTGCCTCAAGCTACTACTTCATCACTTTCTTTTTACCACTAAGTTTATTTTAATTTTCAAGCATACAGAAAAGTAGAATACCATAATAGATACCTATATTCTTGCACCCAGATTTAACAATTGACCATATTTTCTTCATCTTTCCTCTCCTGAAATATTAAATCAAATGATAGACATCTTGACATTTTACCCCTAAAAACTTTAGAATGCATCTCTTAAAAATATCATCACAGGTTAGGGTATGGTAACGGGTTAGGGTTAGGGTACGGGTTAGGAGTAGGGTATGGTTTAGGGTACGGGATAGTGTTAGGGTGAGGGTTACAGTACGGGTTAGGTTTAGCGTACAGAAAAAAAAATATCGTTATCACAATTAGCAAAACTAATAATAAAGCCTTCATTTTATATAACACATCATATTTAAATTTTCCCAGTGATCTCAAAAAATGTGTTTTACAGCTGTCTTTTTCAAGTAAAATTCAATTAAAGACGATGCATTGCTTAGGATGGCTTAATTCTCTTTTGATTTCAACAGTGCTTCCCACCCTCTCTTTATGTCATTGAGTTGTTGAAGAGACTGGGCCCATTGTCCCTATTTAATGTCCCACTTTCTGGATTTGTCTGATTGTTTGGTGTCATTAGAGGTTCATCTACCCCTGTATTTTCTATAAAATGGAGATGAGATATAAAGGCTGATTTCAAGTTAAATATTTTCGTTGGGAATATTCATAGTTAGTGCTGTGTGCTTTATATTGCATCACATTTTATGCACATCACTTCTAACTGTCTCACTTTTAGTGATGCTAACGTTAATTACTGATTTAAGGAGGCAACAGCCAGATCTTCCCACTGTTAAGTTATGATACACTTTTTTTCCAATCAGTAAATAACCAATGCCTGGAGTGATACTTTGGCCCCATGTAATGCCAAGAAGTTTTTAAGACTCTCATATTGCTGCCTTTTACCCTATTCCCTAATTCTTCTTCCCCCCGCCACTGAACGAAACTCTTCTGTAGAAGGTCACTAGTGACTTCCTTACCACGAAAACCAAGAGCCTTTGGCTTTTCAGGAAGATGGTGCCGAAAGCAAAGACGGAAGTCCCTGCTCTTTACCTTCCTAAAGCCAAAGGCTTTGAAGGCGTGGAAGGCAGTGATGAAAGACATCCACAGACACAATAAAAGAGAAGAAAGGAATGTCATCCAACTTCCAACAGCCTAAGACACTGCAGCTCAAAAAGCAGCCCAAATACCCTCAGATGAGCACACCCAGGAGAAACAAGCTTGACCATTACGCCATCATCAAGGTCACCCTGACCACTGAGTCAGCCATAAAGAAGATAGAAGATAACACACACTTGTGTTCATTGTGGATGTCAAGGTCAACAAGCACCAGATAAAACAGGCTGTGAAGAAGCTCTGTGACACTGATGTGGCCAAGGTCAACACTCTCATCAGGCCTAAAGGAAAGAAGAAGGCATATGTTCCACTGGCTCCTGACTATGGTGCCTTGAATATTGCCAACAAAATTGGGATCATCTAAACTGAGTCCAGATGGCTAATTCTAAATATATCTTTTCACCCATATTTAAAAAATAAAGAATAGGGCTTCCCTGGTGGCGCAGTGGTTGAGAGTCCCGCCTGCTGATGCAGGGGATACGGGTTCCATGCCCCCGTCCGGGAAGATCCCACATGCCGCGGAGCGGCTGGGCCCGTGAGCCATGGCCGCTGAGCCTGCGCGTCCAGAGCTTGTGCTCCGCAACGGGAGAGGCCACAACAGTGAGAGGACCGCGTACCGCAAAAAATAATAATAATAAAAATAAAGAATAAAAAACAAAATCAAGAGACTTTGTTCATCTTCCTTGAGCTTTCTGAAATATTTTATATTATTACACCTTTTTCAAGAATGTCTTTTCCCCTTTCTTCCATAAAGTTTCTTATTTCAAGTACCTCTCCCTCTAACTGCTTATTTACATCTTTATTGAATGCTTTCATTGGACTGTAAAGAGGGTCATAGGTCTGCTCTTTGTCTTCAACTTGGTCTCTACACTGTCCACTTTAGTAATCTTACCCACATTCACAGCTCAAGCAGATTGCTAAAAAAATGTGTACCTCTAGCTTGACATCCTATAGCTTTTTGACTTTTCCACCTGGAGTCCCATCAGGTATAACTTAAACTCAACCAGCATAAAAGAGAAGTCATCTTTCTCTGTACTTCCATCCTCCCAATATAGGAGTTTTGATTATTTCAATGTTCATGTTTACATTGTTATGTTCATGTAAATATTGTTCACTGCTGAGACACAGTGTATTTTAATTACACTTACTTTTATATAATAATTATAATAAAAATTACCTTGTTTTTTAAAATTTTATTTATTTATTTTTGGCTGCATTGGGTCTTCGTTGCTGCACGCGGGCTTTCTCTAGTTGCTGCGAGCGGGGGCTACTCTTCGTTGAGGTGCTCAGGCTTCTCACTGCAGTGACTTCTCTTGTTGCGGAGCAGGAGCTCTAGGTGCATGGGCTTCAGTAGTTGTGGCACGTGGGCTCAGTTGTTGCGGTTCGCGGGCTCTAGATCACTGGCTCAGTAGTTGTGGCGCACAGGCTTAGTTGCTCTGCAGCATGTGGGATCTTCCCGGACCAGGGGTCGAACCCATGTCCCCTTCATTGGCAGGAGGATTCTTAACCAATGGACCACCAGGGAATTCCCATGAAGTAATTAACATAATCTCTTTTTCTTAATAAACATATTTGCTTTCAGACAGACTTTTCCAAGCTAATCTGCATTATTACTGCCAGTTTATTTCTCCATAACATTTTTGACCAAATTATTCCCATGTCAAAACCTGTTATTGAAGTTAAAACTCCTTAGCATCCCTTTCAAATTCTTCGATATACAGTTTCAACCTTCCTTTTTACCCTTCTCTCCCTATTCTTCCCTACATTTGTGCTGTCTTTCAATCCACCCCTGTTGGATGCCCTTTTCTGAACCTCCCTTATGTTCTCTACCATCATGAGTTATTATTATTCATGAGCTTTTCCCCATGTGTGCCCACAGGAACCTTAGCCATTTTCTAAAATATATCTGAAATTCGACTCTCTCCTCGAAATCTCCCTGTCTACCTCAGTCAGAAGCAATCTCTTTCTGGCCTAAGTTCCCAGGATACTTAGTATACTACCTTATGATAACATTTTTTTAATGAGCAAATGAATGTGGCACTTCAGCATCAGTATTACCTTTAAAACTAGATTCTAGGGGGAATTCCCTGGCGGTCCAGTGGTTAGAACTCTGTGCTCTCACTTCGGAGGGCCTGGGATCTATACCTGCGCAGGGAACTAGGATCCCACAAGCTGCTCTGTCGCCGCCCCCCACAAAATAAAACCTAGATTCTAAACTCCCAGAGGACAGAGTTCACATCTTATACTTCCTTCTAGTCTCTATAGCACCCAATGTACTATCTGATAAATGAAGGCGTGACCGTTGGAGTGGGTGAATAGAGGAGGTAAAGAGTGGACAGGGAAATATATTGTAGAATGACAAAGTGGATAAATGAAAAATAACTCCAGGAACTTATTCTGGATTGTCTGGAAATGGGCTGACTGGACCACACACCCATCTGTCTCACCAAAAAGAGGAGCTGCACTCAAACCCAACTTCCCATGTGTGCCTGTCAGTTTCCTGTTTGCTCTCAGAACCATCTCCCATCCTTTCCCCGCTCTGTGCTGTATCACAGGGAACTACGTTGTCCAGGATGTCACACTTTGGCTTTTTGGTTGTTTCAGGTAGTTTTCATATTGTTGTTTGGCTATAGTTCACTCACTTTCATTGTTGTACAATATTCCACTGTGTGCACGTACCAAATTTATGTATTTATTAAACTATTAATGGGCATTTAAATTTCTCATTTGGGGCTATTATTAATAATGCTAACATGAACATTCTGTTACATGTCTCTTGTAAAAATATATGTTAGAACTTATTTCTTGGGTTTATATCCAGGACTGGAATTGCTGGGTGAAGGGCATGTGTATATCTAGTATTTACTAGATATTTCAAATATCCAAAGTTGTTCCAGCAGTGCATGAGAGTTCCTGATGCTCTAGTCCTTACCAAGGCTTGGTATTGTTAGATTTTGAAACTTTTTGCAAATCTGATGGTTATGAAAGGAGAGCTCATTCTGCTTAATTCACTGATTACTAGGGAGGTTGAGTCCCTTTTCTTAGGTTTATTGATTATGTATTTCTTCTTTGAAGTCATTATTTATATCCTTGGCTAGTTTTTCAGTTGGTTTTATGTTTCCTTTGAGGTGTAGTAGTACTTTACATATTCTGGATATTACACTTCGTTAGTTATACTGATTCTCTCAACACATATTTATTGGGCATTTACTATGCTCAAAGGATACAGCAGTGAACAATACAGACCAAAAAACCACTCTTAGTTTATGAAGCTTACATTCTAGTATAGGGAGAGAAACAATAAACACAATAAATAAGTAAAGCGAAGGTATATTAAATTTTACATACTCTATGATAAAAGCTATAGAGAGAAATAAAGCAGGGAAGGGGCTTAGGGAATTCTGGGGAAGGGTTGCAGTTTGAAATAAAGTGGTCAAGGGAATTCCCTGGCAGTCCAGAGGATGGGACTCTGTGCTTCCACTGCAGGGGAACTAATATCCCGCAAGCGGCGTGGTGCAGCAAATAAATAAGTTAATTAATTAATTTAATTTAATTAAATAGTGGTCAAGGAAGGCGACTTTTGAGTATAACCCTGAAGGAGGTCAGGAAACAGTCCATAGAGGAGTTTGGGGGAAGAGCATCTTAGATAGAATAGCAAACGCAAAGGCCCTGCAGGTAGAACATAAATGGTATGTTCAAGGAACAGCAAGGAGGCCAGTGTGGCCAAAGCTGAATAGGGAAAATGAGTCATAAGACATGAGATTTGATTTTTTGTTTTGGGTTTTTTTTTTTTTTTTTTTGGTAAGAACACATTTAAAAAAATTTTTTTTATTGGAGTATAGTTGATTTACAATGTTGTATTAGTTTCAGGTGTACAGCAAAGTGAATCAGTTATACATCTACATATATCCACTCTTTTTTTTTTTTTAGATTCTTTTCCCATATAGACCATTACAGAGTATTGAGTAGAGTTCCCTGTGCTATACAGCAGGTTCTTATTAGTTATCTATTTTATGTAGAGTACTGTTTATATGTCAATCCCAATCTCCCAATTTATCCCTCCCTGCCCCCCTTATCCCCTGGTAACCATAAGTTTGTTTTCTACATCTGTGGCTCTACTTCTGTTTTGTAAATAAGTTCATTTGTACCCTTATTTTAGATTCCACATATAAGCAATATCATATGATATTTGTCTTTCTGTGTCTGACTTACTTCACTCAGTATGACAATCTCTAGACCCGTCCATGTTGCTGCAAATGGCATTATTTTGTTCTTTCTTATGGCTGAGTAATATTCCATTGTATATATATACCACATCTTCTTTATCCATTCCTCTGTTGATGGACATTTAGGTTGCTTCCATGTCCTGGCTATTGTAAATAGTGCTGCAATGAACATAGTAGTGCATGTATCTTTTCGAATTATGGTTTTCTCCAGGAATGTGCCCAGGAGTGAGATTGCTGGGTCATATGGTAATTCTATTTTTAGTTTTTTAAGGAACCTCCATACTGTTCTCCAAGACATGAGATTTGAACAGCAAGGTGGAGAATGTATGTGTGCGGAATGTAAAGGATGTTTGTAGACCATTATAAGGACTTGACTTTTACTCTTGGTGAGGTGGGAAGCCTTTTGAGAAAAGGAAAGATTTGAGCAAAGGAGTGACACAATCTGACTTACTGCTTTAAAAGGCCCATTCTGGGGACAAGGGGAGGAGTAAACTGAGTGGCTTTCAGAATGATCCAGGTGGGGCTTCCCTGGTGGCGCAGTGGTTAAGAATCCACCTGCCAATGCAGGAGACGTGGATTCGAGTCCTGGTCCGGGAAGATCTCACATGCCGCGGAGCAACTAAGCCCCTGCTCCACAACTACTGAGCCTGTGCTCCAGACCCTGCGAGCCACTACTGAAGCCCGCGTACTACAACTACTGAAGCCGCGCGCCTAGAGCCCCTGCTCCGCAACAAGAGAAGCCACCGCAATGAGAAGCCTACCACTGCAGCGAAGAGTAGCCCCCGCTCACTGCAACTAGAGAAAGCCCACGCACAGCAACGAAGAGCCAACGCAGCCAAATATTAAAATTAAATTAAAAAAAAAAAAGAATAATTCAGGTGAAAGATAATGGTGGCTTGCGCTAAGGTGATACTGAGGTGGTAAAAAGTGATTAGAAAAAACTAAAAGATAATCCATGAGTAACTATGACCATGTTGAGGTTGGGTAGCATTTGTTGGGTAGTTATTCGTTAATTTTTGTTTTCTTACGCTAGAAGAAATTTCTCTACTAATGTTTAGGAGCTGGGACTCTGGATGGAGAAAACAAAAATGACCAAGACATTGGTGGTGATTGGTATGACTATAACAGTAAATACACAAAAATGGTAATGGCTTGGGCTAAGGTGGTCCCAGTGAAGTTTGCAGAATCTGGATTTATTTTGAGAGTGTAACTAACAAGATTTGTTGATAAATTGGGCATGGAATGTAAGCAAAAGTGAGAAATCAGGAGTTACTTTAGGGTTTTTTTGTTTCTAAAAGGTTAGAGTTTCCATAAGTTGATAGTGAAAAAGCTTCAAGAAGACCAGATTTGGTAGAGAAGATCAGGAGCTCATTTATGGACTATTGAGTTTGAGCTGCCTTTTCGATATTCAGGAGGAGATGCCCAGCTGGCAACTGGATATATGAGCTTGGCATTCAGGAGAATTTAAAGGGAGTTTTATTAGTCACCATTTTTGATGTAATAAACAACTCTGAAATCTCAGTGGATTACAGCAACAAACATTTATTTCTTGCTCTTGTCACATGTGGGTGACAGGTTGATTACAGTTCTGCTCTAGGCTGTGGGTCAGCTATGTGTCTCATTAGAGTGTATTCTAATTTGGGGCCTAAACTGAATAAACAGCCACTGTCCAGCACATGCCATACTCACGGCAAAGGGCAGAATCAACAGGGGCTAAACTAAGCAATGCAATTCAATTTAAAGCTTCTCTTTGCATGTGGCTATATCACTTGCTTCCATTCCATTCCATTAGCTAAAGAAAGTCACATAGCCCAGCCCTGCATTGGGACAAGGATGTATATTGTGCACAGAAAAGGCAATTCAAATGGTATGTATGTACAATTCTCATAGAAGGGAGGGAGCAAATAGTTGTAAACCATAATTCAATCTCCCACTATGTGAGTACATTGAAGAGAAGAAATCCAAAAACAGGTATTCTAATTTTCAGAGGTCAGAAAGACAAGGAAAAACCCACAAAGGAGACTGAGAAGGAGCAAATAGTAAGGTAGGGGGAAAACCAGATTGGAAGTCAAGTAAAGAAAGTGTCTCAAGAAGGTAGGAGGGATTAACTATGTCACATGTTGCTAATAGGTCAAGCAAGGTGAGGACAGATATTGACCATTAGATTTAGTCATGTGGAAATCTTTGGTCATCTTGACAAGAGAATTAATGACATGGTGGGACCAAAACCTGATCAATGCAGATTCAAGAAAGAGTGGGAGGAGAGAAGTTAGAGATAGTGGATATAGGCAGACTACTCTTTCAAGGACTTTTGCTAAAAGGGGAAGGAAGGAAACGGATGAGTAATTGGAGGGAAAAGTGAGGTCAACAGTAGTCTTTTTTTTTAAGATGGGAGAAATAAAACCATGGTTTCATGATGATAAGAGAGATCCAGTAAAGAGGGGGAAAACTGATGATGCCAGAGAGAAAGTAGAGAATTACTGTACTGAACAGGCTAGAGGGGATGGGCTCTAGTGCTCCATGGAGGACGGGTCTTCATCAGGAGCATAGACAGTCTATTCAGAGTAACAGGTGAGAAGGCACACCATATTGTCACAAGTACAGGTAGGTGGGTAGATATGATTATGGAAGCATAGGAAAATTCTCTTTCGATTGTTTCTAGTTTTCAGCTAAGTAAGATGCAAGTCATCAACTGAGAGTGAAGATAGGGAGAAGTTGTGAGAGGTTTGAAACTTAGAGAAAAGTATGAGTAGTCTAGAGGAATGGGAGATTGAATGCACTAGGGAACAATATTGATTGGTAGTAGAATTAAGGGCCTATGTGAGGTTGGTGATGATTGTGTGGGTTTTTTTCTCCCACCACAGTCAGCTGCAGAGGTGTGGGTGCAGAGTGAAATGGAGAATTAGGTGTGTCCAGGTGACAAACAGGCAGAAATTTAGATTTAATCAGAATCTGTCAAGTTAAAAAAAAAAAAGCAAGAGAGACACGTGTATGCAAGGGAAGTTTCATCACAATGGTTGGTCATGTAAGTCAGATAATAATGGAAGTAGAACATGGCACAGATTAGGGATAATAAAATGATGGAAGAATCATGGATTATAGGTATAGGTATATTTGACAAATTTTTGGAGACAGGAATAAGCTTAAAAAGTAGAAAGTCTTGGTCAGAGTGTGATGCTTAATACTGACACTATGGAGGAATTGCATTTACGGGTAAATGACAAGATCTAGAGCAGCACTATTTAATAGGACTTCTTCTGATGATGGGGAGGTTCTATATCCACTGTCTAATATGCCACTGGTGGCTACCAGTCACTGGAAATGGGCTGACTAAGGAAATAAAATTTAAATTTTATTTAAGTTTAATAAATTTTAAATTAAGAGCAACATGAAGCTAGAAGCTACCATATTAGACAGTGCAATTCTAGAGATTATGACCATGTTAGTGAGTAGCTAAAATGGAAGACAATGTTATTGGAGAAGAGGAGGCCAAAAACTTAGCAGCTAAGTTATTGGAAAGACCACATCAGTAAGTGGATATCTAAATCTGTAAGAATTATGACAAGAATAGTACTGAAGTGACAGTGAACCACCAGCTTAAATCTTCAAGGAAAGATAAGTGTCTCAGGATGGGAGGACAGGTATAACAAAGAGTAAAGTGAGTGCTATAGTCAGATACCATGTTAATCAAAACTGAGGGTTGGGCTTTCCTGGTGACACAATGGTTAAGAATCCGCCTGCCAATGCAGAGGACACGGATTTCAGCCGTGGTGCGGGAAGGTCCCACATGCCGTGGAGCAACTAAGCCGGTGTGCCACAACTACTGAGCTACTGAGCCTGTGCTCTACAGCCCACAAGCCACAACTACTGAGCCCCTGTGCCACAACTACTGAAGCCCATGGCAAAGAGTAGCCCCTGCTCACCACAACCAGAGGAAAGCCCGCACGCAGCAACGAAGACCCAACACAGCCAAAAGTAAAATAAATAAAATAAAATAAATTAACTAAAAAAAAAAACTGAGGGTTTTATGGAGGAAGGAAACAGAAAAGTTTAGAACCAGCAATGCAAGGCAGACACCTACCCCTTGTCTAGGTTCAATGGCATAATATATGCTTTGAAAATATCTTTGTCCATCGCAGAAGAGAAGTTTGTGGATTGTCTTATCACATTTATTTATTTATTTAAATTAATCAATTTATTTATATTTTATTTTTGGCCGTGTTGGGTCTTCATTGCTGCGCGCAACCTTTCTCTACTTGCGGCAAGCGGGGGTTATCACTTATTTATGATGGCTTTTATTGAATAAAAGTTTTCCTTCTTTTTTTTTTTTTTTTTTGCGGTATGCGGGCCTCTCACTGCTGTGGCCTCTCCCGTTGCGGAGCACAGGCTCCAGACGCGCAGGCTCAGCGGCCATGGTTCACGGGCCTAGCCGCTCCGCGGCATGTGGGATCTTCCCGGACCGGGTCACGAACCCGCGAGAGAGTCTGGCAGGCAGACTCTCAACCACTGCGCCACCAGGGAAGCCCTCTGATAGTTTTATTATTTTATTTTATTTTATTTTTTTTGCGGTACGCGGACCTCTCACCAGTGTGGCCTCTCCCGCTGCGGAGCACAGGCTCTGGACGCACAGGCTCAGCGGCCATGGCTCACGGGCAGAGCCACTCCACGGCCTGTGGGATCCTCCTGGACCAGGGCACGAACCCGTGTCCCCTGCATCGGCAGGCGGACTCTCAACCACTGCGCCACCAGGGAAGCCCCTATAATTTTATTTTTTTAACATTTAAATCTTTAATTGATCTGGGGTTTATTTTGACATAGTTTTTGAAGTAAGGATCTCCTTTCCTCCAAATAACCATTTATCCCTACATCATTTATCAAATTATGTATTGAATTGCTAATTTCTGCCACTGCTACCTTTTAAATAGCCTTCAAATCTGTCTTACTCTTTATCTTCCCATTGGTACTGCCCTAGTTTAGGTCACTATCATCCTTCCAACTTTCACCTAGATTGCTTCCATAGCCTCCTGACTCGTTCTTGGTCTTCAATCCCTTATACATACTGCAGTCAAAATGACCTTTGTGTAACACAAAACTGCTCATGTTACTCCCTGCAGAAAGCCTTCCAGTGACCATGCCATTCCTTTAAGATGAAGTACAAACCATTATATCAGCTTATTTCTATAGCTTCATCTCTCACCATCCATCCTCCTCACCCTCATCTCTACTCTCCACCCTAAGGCCCCTGAATGTACCATGCTCTGCTTCATTTCCAGGCACATGTTGTTCTTTGCCTCTGCTCTACCCCACTACATCTTTGATGACTAACCTCGTCTATCTTGCAGGTTTCACTATGGTGTCACGTCTTTCCATAAGCCTTTTGTGATCTTCCTTGAGCCCAGATTAGGGGCTTCTCCTATATGATATTTTCCCAATTATACTTTTCTCATTATAGTACTAATCATGCAGAATGCAATTTCTTATTTACCTTCCTATTTATTACTCTTCTAGATTATAAGCCAGTTGAGGGAATTTCGTGTTCTTCTGAATCCCTAGCACCTAACATATGGTAAATTTCTACAGATATTTTTCGAATTCATCAACTACATGGTAGATAGCAGGCACTGTGCTAGGCTATGGAAATACAAGAGAACACAAGAAAGACAAGATTACTCCCCTCACGTAACTTACACTCTAGTGAGAGAGATAGACAGTGAACCAAACAAATAAACAAAATAATTGCTGCTTGTGTTAGGAAGACAGTAAACAGTTGCTTTAGTAAGGAAGAATAGAGGACCCTACTTGAATAGGTTGGCCAAGGAATTCTGCTTTGAGGAATTGACATTTAAGCTAAGAACTAAAGAATGAGAAGGAGCCAATCATGTGAAAGCCAGAAGAAGGACATTATAAGCAGAAAGAAGAGCAGATGCAAAAATCCCGAAACAGAAAAAATCTTGGTGTATTCTAGGAACTTTGGCTGCAGAGGACACTTTGATTGCAGAGTTGTAACTGGTGGGATAAGGTACATGGTATAAATTTGGAGGCCTGAGGCAGGTGGCCAGTCATGCAGGGTCTTTTTGGCCATAGCCAGGGACTTGGATTTGTTCCAACAGGCTGGAAAATCACAGAAGAGTTTTAAAGAGGAGAATTGGCATGCTCCAATTACATTTTCAGAGTTCACTCTGGCTGTGTTGATAATGGAATGCAAGGAGGTTACCATGGAAGTGCAGGGACCAGTTAGAAAGCTACTGCAGTAATCCAGGAGAGGGAGAATGGTGGCTTACACTAGCATAGTCACAAGTGGAGATGGGTAAAAGTGAATGACTTCGGGCTTCCCTGGTGGCGCAGTGGTTGAGAGTCCGCCTGCCGATGCAGGGGACACGGGTTCGTGCCCCGGTCCGGGAAGATCCCACATGCCGCGGAGCGGCTGGGCCCGTGAGCCATGGCCGCTGAGCCTGCGCGTCCGGAGCCTGTGCTCCACAACGGAAGAGGCCACAACAGTGAGAGGCCCGCGTACCGCAAAAAAAAAAAAAAAAAAAAAAAAGTGAATGACTTCAAGATGTATTTTGGGGGTAGAACAATTTAGACTTGCTGATGGATTGACTATGAAGGATAAGGGAAAGGGAGGAGACTAGAACAATTCCCAGTTTTCTGACTCCAGACTCCAGTGGCTGAGTGAATGAAGTCACTATTTATAGAAATAGGGACAATGGGGAGGAATGGCTTAGGGAGGACACAAGGAAATCAAACATTCTATTTTGACTATGTTAAGATTGAAATGTTTGTGAGATAACAAAGTAGAGATGTCAAATTAGTAGTTTGAATATATTAATCTGGGGCTTAGATGAAAGGTCTAGCTTTGACATACTAATGTAGGCTTCCTCAGCATGAAGCCTTAGGAAATGGATGAGCTCCCCAAAGGACAAAGTTTAGGTGGCGAAGAAGGTGGTATTTAGAAACCAAGAGCTAGAATTCCCTGGAGGTCCAGTGGTTAGGACTCAGTGCTCTCACTGCTGGGGCCGGGTTTGGTCTCTGGTCGGGACACTAAATTCCCGCAAGCCTCGTGGCCAAAAAAAAAGAAACCAAGCACTAGATCAGTTACTAGGGGTGTCCCTTCTAGGCGGTCTTACTAGACTGAGCCAGGAATATACATATATTCACACATACATTTACATCTGTGTTTGTTTCTGTATCTACCTATATTGAAAATGGTGAGTTCACTCTGAGTTCATGTTCCATTTCAGTCCATTACCACAGAGCTCATTCTAGCTTTCCTCCTTCCATATTTATACCTCTCTTCTCTCACAGTGAAAAGCTTGACTGTCATTATCCTCAGTATTCTGCTAGTTTGCTTGATCACCCTGTGTGTGGCCAATCTCCTGACACCTTTAGGCTGCCACCTTGACAGAATGCTCTCTTTGTGCAGGCCTGGCCTTTGGGCAGTTCTTCTGGTCAGGAAGGAAGGAAAGTTCATTTCCTTTATTGAGGTTCTGCACATGTTTTATTATATATATTCTTTGGTATTTTATTTGTTTGGTTGCTATTTTTAAAACGCACTTTTAAAAAAATTACATTTTCTGTTTATTGCTTATATTTGAAAAGGCTACAATATATAGTTTCATTTTTTATATTTGCCAATCTGAGGTTAGACAGTTTTTATTTCATAGCTTTTATTGGTTACTAGTAACACTGAACAGTTTTCAAATGTTTATTAGCCATATTAATTTATGTTTCTGTGAATTGTATGCATCATTTGTTTCTTCTCTGAGAATCTTCGTGGTTTTTTAAAAATCAACTTTCTTGAGTTCTTTATAAATTCAGGAGAATAATTTCCTGTTTGTTTCAAATATTTTCCAACTTAATTGGTTGGAATCTTTTAAATTTTTTTTTTTAATTTACAGAATTGAAAATTTTTATATGGCCTAATTTTTTTTTTTTTTTTTTTTTTGGTCTGCGTTGGGTCTTCATTGCTGCGCACGGGCTTTCTCTAGTTGTGGTGAGTGGGGGCTACTCTTTATTGCGCTGAGCGGGCTCCTCACTGCAGTGACTTCTCTTGTTGTGGAGCACGGGCTCTAGGCACACAGGCTTCAGTAGTCGTGGCACATGGGCTCAGTAGTTGTGGCTTGTGGGCTGTAGAGCGCAGGCTCAGTAGTTGTGGCACACGGGCTTAGTTGCTCAGAGGCATGTGGGATCTTCCCAGACCAGGACCTGAACCCATGTCCCCTGCCTCCGCAGGCAGACTCTTAACCACTGTGCCACCAGGGAAGCCCTGGCCTAATGCTTTGATTTTTTCCTAGTTACCTTTTTTTTTTTTTGCGGTATGCGGCCTCTCACTGCTGTGGCCTCTCCCGTCGTGGAGCACAGGCTCCGGACGCGCAGGTCCAGCAGCCACGGCTCACGGGCCCAGCCGCTCCGCGGCATGTGGGATCCTCCTGGACCGGGGCACAAACCCGCGTCCCCCGGATCGGCAGGCGGACTCTCAACCACTGTGCCACCAGGGAAGCCCCCTAGTTATCTTTAAGATTCGAATTTCCTTCCCTCTCCAGAGGTCAGATATTCACCTATACTTTATTTTTGTTAAAGATTTTAAGAAACTTACATTTTAAGAAATGTTAAATATTTTTCTTAAACATTTTTATTTTTGTTAAATATTTTTAGAAATTTTGTTAAACATTTCTCTACCCATCTGGAACTTACTTTGTTATATTTTTAGCTAGTCTGTAGAAAATTCTAATATTAACAGTATTAATCCTTTACCCATCAGAGTTGTCACCAATATTTTCCCTGCATTTTTATTTGCCATTTAAATCTTATTTTGATTTTTGACATGTAGAATTGTTCATTTTTTGTAGTTAGATTTACTAATCTTTACCCTAGTGACTTCTTCTCTTTCTTCTAAGCTTAGAAAGAGACCTCCCCTATGCAGAGATTTAATAAATGTACACTTATATTTTCTTTTTTCTCTTCCTTGCCTTCCTTCTCCCTCTCTCTCTCCTCCTCTTTTTCTTCTCCTTCATTTTTAGGGTTTGCCTCAAGTCCAGCTTTAAGTGAAATGAGTCACTAAGAAAGCCCCAATGACTTTGGTCTCTTGGGGGTCTTATAGACCAAAAAAACAACAACAAAACCTATGGGATTGGGATGGATTTCTCTGCAACACAACTCCCTCCCTTCCCCTCTTACATAAAAAACAGCTCAGTGTCAAGCTCCCCAATAAGTGTATGTACATCTGACAATCCATAAACTGCTGAAGTGAAAGGTGGCCTTTAAATATTCTGTATATAAATTTAGCCATTTATACAGAGAGAATGAAAAAAAAATGGCCCGATTCTGCTCAGATGCTGCTTGTTTCTCTTTACACCATGGGGTTCTGTTCTATGTCTTTTCCTTTGAAGTCAGAGGGAGCTCTGTGCAGGATGGCAACTCGAACACCGGCCTCTATACATGAAGGTGAGAACTGCCATTACGATAAACTACTCGGCGATGTGGTGGAGGGAACATTGGTCTAACACACTTGGTGGCTGCCCTGCAGATCCCACTGTCTGTAAGAGCTTTGTTCAACTGGAGCAAACAAGAACGTTTTGAATCTTGACATACAAGGGCTCATTCAGCAGAGCATCCCCCGTTATGAGAGGAAGTGCTGGGCAGACATTGCAGTTTTTAGCCAGCACACTGAGGGCATTTCTCTCACATTCTCTCCATCTGTAAAGAGACTGTTTTCAAGACCCCGAAATGGTTTTCTATAGATTGGAGAGATGTATAAGCATTTTTACTTGTTTGTACTCACATATAATGGGGGGCAGACCACAGTCATATCAAAGTAGCCCAGTCTTTTCAATACAGAAAGCAAGAATTCTTCGCAGATTTTAGCTGAGGGTGTTATTTGGTGAAAAGCACAACTTGGAGTAGAAACAATGAGAGAAACTTTGACATGGAGAAGGTATTGGAAATGAAGAATCAGGTACATTTGCTTTCTATCTCAGGAGAATTATTTTGTTAATTAGCCCACAGAGACTTTCCTACCCCTTTCACAATGAGTTATGTACCATTTTTTAGGACTCCAAATCAAATGATGGTTTCATGTTGTTATTCTGTAAACATTGGGATGAATAGAGGTCAAAGAGCAAATTGCCTCAATTTATGGATAATTTTTCCACCCATCCCATGCCCTGACTCTGAGAAGTGATGCCCCCTTACTGATTCCTTCATCATATCCTTTTGCTTGTGTCTGCAGACCCTTGCTTAAGCTGTAGCATACAGCTTCAAGGCCCCTGACTTCCAAGGACCCCTCTCAGAGCAGAACACCAGCATTTTGTATTTATAATTTCTCCTGTTGGATAGCATTGGAGTGGAACAGGCATTTTTTACTTACAGTTTCGAATTCTTTTTCATAAAACTTGTATCCACTTCTGCATATAGAATACCCTTTCTTTCCACAGGCCATCAGGTGGTTAGCATGTAGGCAATATTTAAATCCTTGAGACTGGATAAGATCATTAAGGGAAGAAATGTAAATGGAGGGAAAAGGACTGAGTTCTGGAGCACTCCAAGTTTAAGAAACTGGGAGAAGAGAAAATATATCTGGGAGATCACACTGAAATAATACACAGGGAGCAGCATCATTCTTTGAAATAATTGTTATGTTGTAATATAATAGTCATAAACTATTCTAGTTTGTGAATATGCCTAATTTGTATATGCAGTCCTCTACCAAAAGCTTCTTAACAGTTACACCTGCTCTCAGTTTATCCTTTCTCCAATCCATTCAACATACTGCTTAGGTTAACTTTGGATTTATTTTAGTGATTTGCGCCTGGATGAAACATAAAAAATTGGGTAAGTACCACATATTACATTTATATGATGAAATACAGTGCAGTTACAATTTTAATAAGAAAATATTTGCAAAATAATGTTGAGTGAATTAAGCATAATCTCAACTTACACACACACACACACACACACACACATGCAGATATATAACCAGAAAAAATGCTATAAGTTTATCCATCAAAAGCATAGCATATTTCTGAATGGTGGGTTTCCAGGTGACTTTTATTTTATTTTTCTGCTTTTCTGTGTTTTGCAAATTTCCTTCATGAAAAAAAATTAATCGTGTTCTTTAATTTTGTTGCTTCACAGTCAGAAAACAGCTTTGATTTTTTTTAATTGAATAAATTTGATGTGTAAGTTTAAGGTGTACAGCATGTTACTTTGATACATTTATATATTGTAATATGATTGCCAATGTAGTGATATTTATCACATTACTTAATTACAGTGCAATATCTTTGTCTATATTCTTATCCTACCCCCAGCCCCCGGTACACAATGTTTTACTCTGTTTTTTACAGGTTTAACTTTTTTTTTTTTGGCTGTGCTGTGCAGCTTGTGGGATTTTAGTTCCCTGACAAGGGATTGAACCCAGGCCCACAGCAGTGAAAATGCTGAGTCCTAACCACTGGACCACCATGGAATTCCGAGGTTGAACTTATTTAGATTCCATTTATAAGTGATATCGTCCAGTACTTGTCTTTCTCTGACTTATCTTGCTTAGCATAAAGTGTGCAAGGTTTGTCCATGTTGTTGCCAATGGGAGGATATCTTCCTTTCTCATGGCTGAATAATATTCCATTGTGTATCTATACCACATCTTTCTTTTCATCCATTCATTCATTAATGGACATTTGGGTTGTTTTCATGTCTTGGCTATTGTGAATAATGCTGTGATAAACATGGGAGTGCATACCTTGTTGAAATCCTGTTTTCATTTCCTTTGGGTATATACCCAGAAATGGAATTACAGCTTTGATTCTTTACTGCCTAAGAAGATAATATTCAAGTATCTTAATTTAGTAGTCAGACCCTTCAGACGAGAGGCCCAACCTACTTACCCAAACTCTTTTTTTCAGTTAAAAGGTCAAGGTCTTCTGGATGTGCTCTGTACTTTCCTACCTCTATACTTTTTTGAGAGCTGAGATCGTTTTTATTTCCCCCTTTTCCTATAATTTCTACAAGTCCTTTAAGATACTATTTAAGTTCTGCCTCTTACTTGGTCCCACGACCATTAACGATGGAAGAGGTTTCAAAGATTTGTGGCTCTGTTATTTAGCATTTACCACAGGATGCTTGGCATTATATGGTTCTATGAGTCTATAACTTAGCTCCCCAACTGGCATTTTGATTCTTAGAGGACAGGTTCTGTGACTTAGAGTTCTTGGTATCCCTTGACACCCCTGTGTCTTGTTCACAGTAAATGTGTAATAAGCATTTGCAATAGTTTAGATCCAAGGTTATTTCAAATATATACATATGTATATATACACATATATTAATATGTATACAAATATATACATTTAAATTTTGAAATAACTGGATATCTCTCTTTGCATATATGTTTGTATCCTCAGAATGCATTGAGCTTATTCAACAGTTAATTTACTATAAGGGGAACATTTTAAATACTTGTAGTTTTAAACTATTGCTTAAGCATTCTTTCTTCCCTCACAGAAGGTCATTGGTCTTCTCTTCAGAGAATGTTCCCTTCTTACTGTCTACTAAAATACAATGTAGCTTTACTTTTCTTCTTTTTTCCCTGGTCCCAAATATAATCTCCACATGTCCTCTTTTTTTTTTTTTTTTTTTTTTTTTTTGCGGTACACGGGCCTCTCACCGTTGCGGCCTCTCCCCTTGCAGAGCACAGGCTCCAGACGCGCAGGCTCAGCGGCCATGGCTCACGGGCCCAGCCTCTCCGCGGCCGCGGCATGTGGGATCCTCCCAGACCTGGACAACGAACCCGCGTCCTCTGCATCGGCAGGCGGACTCCCAACCACTGAGCCACCAGGGAAGACCTGTGCTCTATCTTTGTAGGTGAAATACGTCCTGTCTCAGTGAAATCCAGCCCCGAATGAATTTCCGTTGGTTTAGAGAGCAACTTGAGGATTCTACATTTTGGCACCATTCAATTTCCTTGGCATCTCTCCATAGTCACCATTTAGAAAACTCCTGGTCGGCAGGATTTCAATCCATCATATGCTCTGTGGAGATTAAAAAAGGATTGAATTACATTGGCTTGAAAATGTGATGGAAGATGAAATTTGCTTTACAAAGAAAGGAAGGTTTTTGAAACTCAAATTGTTCCAATAGGACCCTTATACAGAGATCGTTCTTGAAGTAAAATGGCATGTATGTTGAAAGTTCCTTTTTATTTAGGTTGCCACTATGTAAATATCACAATATTTAAAATCACACAAATAGAGAAAGTTGCAAAACAATATGATTATATTTATGGTCTTAAAAATATGGGCGTATAGGGCTTCCCTGGTGGCGCAGTGGTTGAGAGTCCGCCTGCCGATGGAGGGGACGCGGGTTCGTGCCCCGGTCCAGGAAGATCCCACATGCCGCGGAGCGGCTAGGCCCGTGAGCCATGGCCGCTGAGCCTGTGCGTCCGGAGCCTGTAGCAAGCTTGGATTAAGATATTAAGAAAAGCCCTAAGCACTGCAGAGCTTATGATGCATATGAAATAGTATCCTATTATTTACTTTAAGATTAAAACCATCTTAAAATGAAATAAATGTAAAGGAAGTCCCAACAAGTTCTGATTTTTTGTATCAATGCATTTGTAAAGACATGAAATTCTTTACAAAATTTTTTTTTGGGGTTCTGGTTTGCTGGTGCCTTAAGTACATACTTCATCTGCCTCTTGGGTAATTCTGTTTATATAAATGTAAATGCACAAAAATAGGTCTGGAAAGGAGCATGCCAAATCATTAACAGTGGTTAATGGAGAGGATAATGGAGTGGTTAATGTTAACAGTGGTTAACAGGAGAGGAGTGGGCTGGGGAATAGGGAGCATTGTATTTTTTTATTTTACTCTATTTTTTCCCCCTAATCATCTATAGTCATTTACTTCATGCACAGTCATTAAAAACAAACAAATTAACACACTGGGAGAGTAAAACGCCTCACCTTTTTTTTCTATCAAAATTTCATATTAATATGCTTATATTTGATAAATGTGAATGTAATCTAGAGGCAGCTGAAATCGTCCTCCAAGTTGAGTGTATTGATTTTTCTTTCTCTTTCATCCAATAACATGGTTAGACAGCTGCTCACTATTAGTTGTTTGTTTTTTGGGTTTTTTTTCCAGATAATGCAGCTAGTCATCATCACCACTGACATCCACTGAGCTCTTCCAGTCTGCCAAGCACTGGTACAGAGCGCTCCATGTATTAATTTGTTGAACTGTCACAATAATCCTGTGAGGTAGGTATTATTATTAATGTCATTTTACCGTTGAAGAAATAGAGGCTGGTGAGGTTTAACTATCTTGTGCAAGCTGGGTCACACAGCTAGCAAGTGATGGAACTGAGCTATGTCTCTGGCCATCTGACTTCAGATTCTGCATAGGAAAGAGGAAGGGAGTGGAACTAGTTCGTGGTTTAAGGTTTTTACTTTATTTCATAGTTGGCATATACACTTTTGTCTAATTGAAAGGTGACTAAAGGCATCTGGGTCTGGTTGATGTGTTGGTTGAAAATTACTATTATTATGAGGATGATTATTATAGTATTTAGTAATTATGCAGTGCTTTATACTTCAAAGAGCTGTTCTTTATAATCATTTATTAGCTATGTCTCACAACGTCTCTACAATATAAAGATGCACTTATCATGCATTTTTGCAGATGGAGAAACTGAGGCAGAGTAGGATAGGCTATATCTTCATAAGAAAGTGTGAAGGTAGTATGCAACTTAAATTCCTGAGACTCCATTCATGGTTCTTTCTCAACTGACTCAAGGATAACTGTGGAATCTTAGCTTAGGTTCTCTAGGAATCAGACCCTGAAACAAGGATGTGAATGAAAATGGTCTGTTTGGGAACTGCAGCTAACATCCTTAAGGAAATGGGATAGTTGTAAAGGAAGTAACGTCAGTCAGTAAAGAGTATGCTGTTGATTTACAATGTTGTGTTAGTTTTGGGTGTACAGCAAAGTGAATCAGTTATACATATACATATATCCATTCTTTTCCAGATTCTTTTCCCATATAGGTTATTACAGAATATTGTAAATCTATCTTATTTCAATAAAAATTTTAAAAAAAATTCCTGAGACTTGCTAAACAGCTCATTTTGGACAACAACAGAAGTTTAATTCTTTAAAACTCTTAAGGAAAATGTAAGTTCCAAAATTTTTTCCCAGTTTTAATTAAATGTAAAATATGCTGATGACATATTTGAATGTTGATGGAATGTTGATTGACATTCCTCTATTTTTGAGCTTTTACTGCATTTGTGTCAATGTGACATTTTTGCTCAAATTCAGCCTTGCTATCTCCCATTTCTCCACACAAGCATAATTTGACTACAGATATTGGTTTCCACTGTCAATATTATATTGCTTCAAAGTGCTTCCATTGTCTTTAAAAGATGCCTTTTGTTCACCAAATGCATAAGACTCTTCATGATAATTTGCAATAAAAACAAACTTTGTGAAAGAATTATATTGGAATTAAAGGAAGTCTTAGACATCTGGCACTTTGTACACTTCAAAACTGAAGATTATAAACATGTCAGTATGACTTGGGTTGGGAGGGGGAGAGAGATGAGAAGGATCTGTGTGGGTTTAATATAGCAGCCTATAAAAGGCTTGGAAGAGATACATGCACTCTTCTATAAATCTGGTAGTCTCTTTGAGTTGGGAGGCAGTCACGGCCATAGCACATGGGAGAGGCTCAATAAATATTAATTTAGTGGTTAAGACCATGTTTCCGGAGACAGACTGCCTGGGTTCTAATCCTGGCTCCATTACTTGCTTGCTACCTGAACTAGCTGTGCTTGTGTTTCTCCATACAGGAAAAAAAAAAAAATCACAATCCATAAAGTTAGTTTATCATGAAGCTTATTCAAATATTTGTTATTATTTGTCGTTTCTGTTTCCAAGGCAGTTGACAAACAACATTAGCTACAATGCCTGTAGAATGTTGGTGGTAATCATATTTATAATGTGATGTCTGCACTTACTTGGCTTGTTTAGAAATGGCACAAGATGGTACCCCATGATTTTCTACCTCAGAAAAACAATTTAAAATTACCTCAGGGCTTCCCTGGTGGCGCAGTGGTTGAGAGTCCGCCTGCCAATGCAGGGGACGCGGGTTCGTGCCCCGGTCCGGGAAGATCCCACATGCCGCGGAGCGGCTGCGCCTGTGAGCCATGGCCGCTGAGCCTGCGCGTCCGGAGCCTGTGCTCCGCGACGGGAGAGGCCACAGTGGTGAGAGGCCCGCGTACCGCAAAAAAAAAAAAAAAAATTACCTCAGAATACACTGAACTAAATCATTAAGAACACATGTAAAATCTACAAGGCAAAATTCTATACTTGTTTCTCTAAAACATCCATATGATCCCACACACCAGTGGCTCCAAACTCAGCACTTGACATGAAGATTTCACACATGAGTGGAGCCAACTCATTGTACGACCTGAATGGAGAGTTGCACCTGAGCTAAAGATGCCAACACCTTGTGGGATGCATGCCCAGTTTGCTGGTGTCCAAATTTTCAAGAGATGCCAGAAATTGGGATTTTTATTTTATGTGACATTTCTCATTTTAAAATTTTTGGCTCAGTTTATTTCTTGATACAGAACTCTGTGGGTCAAACAGCACATTTGAGGCCATTTGTCAAATCTCTGCCAACTATACTAGTACATATCTATGAGTACACCGTGCTGTTATTCAAATTAGCAAGTGTTTTTTAAGCACTTGTGCCAAGACATGAATAAAAGGTAAAGAAGACAAAATATGACAAAGCCTTCATGAAACTCACAAGTCTAGCGGGGAGATGGGCAATAATGTCACAGAAGAGAGTGAAAAATAGTAGAGTGTGGAACCCAGGACTTAAGCCTGGTGATTTAAGTATTTGATCAGTCCTACGTTAAAACAAACAAAAAACACAAAGAACCCCATTATTTGAAAGGTTGGCAAACTGGTGGACACCCAAGTAGATGGTTCTTTTGTTTAACAAAACACCTTAATGGATTTTTGGGGCGGGAGCTATGCATAGACAGGGCTACAGCCTTGCACAGTTCCAGGGGGACCATTCCTATTGTCGCCTGTGCAATTGGCACCCCCTCGAGCACCATTCAGGTTGTATTCTTTGTGAATGGTACCCCCTGGAATTGTGCAACTTGGCGACTCTGTCAACAAAGATAGGCCTGGAGTCTGGTCTGAGAGGAGGATTGAGAGCTAAATCCTTCTACATAATAAAGTGGGAGGAATTTTAAGTCTTTGCCTAGTGGGTGGAGGCAGGAGGGTGGAGGGGTGCTTGTTATGGGGAGAAGAAAGGGTTTGGAGAAAAGATCTCTAGGATGTGGATGGGCCAACAGTTTGGCAACAACCTGGAGCCTATGAACCTGTTGAGAGATTTCTTGTAATTTTTAAGAGAAACACATATAATCCTCTGTCATCCTCTTTAACCTCCAGTAGATACTGACAAATTAAGTCAAAAGGCTTTTTCTTTGGCATCAGCTATAGTTTTTGAACCTCTTATGTATGAATCAGGAGATAACCAGGAAAGATTCAATGCTCAGGCTCACATAGTAACACTTGGCTAAACATATTAATATTATAATAACTTGTCTTTTTACTGTTTTTCTTAAAAAACTCAGAGCACTTACACTTTTATTTCTTCATTTGTTCTAACGTTCCAGTGTGGGAGGGGCAGATTTATGATAACATTATTTATAGATGGAGAAATTGACATAGAGATTAAATTGCTTACTGAATGTTGCATAGTTGTGGTGGTGAAGCCCACAGTGGAATTTGGTTCTCCAAGCTCCTGCTATGAGGTGGAGTGATCATGAGTTTTGGAATTAGAGGGATCTTTGTTTGAACAACCCTGATTTCTGCCCCTTAATAAGAATGTGGCCTTAAGTCAATTACTTCACCTAAGCCTCAGTTTTTCTCTTCTGTACAATTAAGGCCATGAAACCTCATGGCAGTGCAGTGAAGATCAATTTAGAAAATGCATGTTAAGCCCTGGCACAGAGAAGTTCCCAAGTGAGATTAGTTCCACCCCCAACCCAGTATTATCTGGTTAAATTTCAGTACAAATTGAAAGTAATCAAAAAAGAATCCTCCATTATTTTTTTTTCTAGCCTCCTCTCCCACTGAGAGCAAAACATGAATAAAAATGCTTCAATAGATCATTTAATTCATTGGGAAGAACTTTTGCTTCAGTAGAGTTATTTCTGTTGGGGATAATTAGAAAAAAAAAAGAGGGTTATGTGGAAGACAAGATAGTAGAATGCAGAGGTTCTAAAACTGGAGAATGTTTTAGAATCACTAGGAAGGCCTGTCTGAACACAGATGGCAGGACCCCACGCCAGACTTTCCGATTCACAAGTTCTGGAGTGAGGCCTAATAATTTGCATTTGTAACAAGTTCAAAGATGATGTTGATGATACTAGTCCAGGGACTACACCTCAGAGAAGCACCAGTATGGTTAAGTGAAATTCTGGGGGTGAGGTTCAGCACTCTGTGTTTTAACATGACCTTCAGGTGATTCTGATGCACTCTCAAGATTGAGAACTGTTGGCACAGTGGTGAAGAGCAGCTGAGGAGAAAGACTCACATTCAAATCCTGGCTGCACCATTTACTAGTTAGATGACCAGATTCAGTAACAAACCTTTAGCACTCCTGCGTCCAGCAGGGAGCCTGACAATGTCTGTGATTCAGGATTCCCTCTCACTATCCCTGTAAGCCCTTGGTGGAAAGAGAAGTTAGTGAGTCCTGCCAACCCAGGCTCTGTTTTTTACTTCTTCACACTCCAAGGCACGAAAGGCTGGTAAATTTGGGTATTACAGAAGTATTTACAAACACTTCTGTGATCACACACACAAAAATAACACAGCGCTGTAATAAAAGCCAAAAGCAAAGGCATTGTTTGCATCTTAAATTTGTAATAACGGGTTCTGAACTATTTCTATTTCCCCTGCCTTGCTTAGTGACAATTTTGAAAAATCTTCCTCTTCCTCCCCCTCAGTTTTTAGAGATGTTTTGCAGATAGTATGCATGCTAAACACCCCCATACCCCCCCAAAATCTGGACTCAGATACAGAAACTACCTCAGATGTTCGGTGCCTTCCTGATTTTGTGGCTGAGGAATCCCTTTTTCTTTTTCCCCCTCCTTTCCCTGCCTGGCATCTGACTCTGGTTCCTCAAACTGTCTCAGCTCACAGCCTCACAAGTATCCAGGCTGGCCCCAGGACATTCTTTGTCTCACCTACCTTCATTTTTCCCATTGCAAAAACCTCTACTCTTTATTTCCTTAACTAACCTTTTCTATTGTCTATTGCTAACCCATATTTTTTCAAATTACCCCCTGCTAGAGTGACTCCACTGGAGGAAAAACTGTTCCTGTTAATGATGAGGCATGAGAATTGTTGATTTTTACTCAGTCGTACTTTGGTACTAGGTACACCACTGTTTATCAAGCATTTTTATTTTGAATTCCCGTAACAATCCAGAGATGATTATATATGTGCATACACACAAACACACATCAAATATATCAAATATATTACAAATGAGGAAACAGGCTTGGAGAGGTCAAGCAACTTGCCCACGCTGAAAAAGTAAAAGTATTAAATAACAGGATCCAGGTAGTAAGATTCCAGAGTCTCCCAGCTCTTGGCCTCAAGTGATGATGGAATATAGGAATATAATTTGGTTCCTGCCCTTGAAGAACTTAAAAATCGTGTTAGGGATAGGTGAAATTTATACACACAACATGAGTGAAAATAAAATCAAGAACCGAAGTTTGTGGTGTTGGGTTTGGTATCTTTGACCGGTTTCCTCCTCTGCAAGACGTAGATAATAGCACCAACCTCAAGGGATTTGAGGACGATTAACTGAGTTAAGCACCGAAGCGCTTAATACAGTGTGTATCACGCAGTTAGTGGTCAATAAATGTTAACTATCATTATTTTTAAAGGAGGTAGATTGGAGTGGTAAGAATACTGGAAGAGTCGGAGGGCAGGGTGTAGGCGCTGGATCCTTGCACCTAAATTTTCTGAGACCCGGGTTTCCTCCTCTGTACAATCAGGTGGTCTGAGTGGAACATGTCGAAGAGTGGTAAAGGATACAGCCAGAGTTTGGGGAAACGAGGGGCCACGGGGCAGAAAGAGTTAGCGACCAGCCCGGGGTCGGACTTGCGGGAGCCCTCGGAGAAGCCCAGCCCCTCCCCGCCCCGCCCCACTTCGCTCCGCCCCGCCCCGCCCCGCCTCGGAGGCCCTGGCAGCTCCAGCCCGGGAGCAGTTCCGGTGCCAAAACCCTTCCCTCCCCCGCTCCCCCGGAAGTGCTTTTCCAGGGTTCGGGCCGGAGAGAGGCCTTGTAGGTACAGACGCTGAGGCTCGGTCGGCTCCGAGGAGGGCCTCTTTCCCGGGTGGGAGTCCGGGGTTCCGCGCCCGCCAACCCGCGCCTTGCCCCCTCCCAGCTCCCGGGCCGACGGTGAGTGGCCGGCGGAGTGAACTGCGACGGCCGCGGGCCGCGTCGGGGCTGGCGCTCTCGGGCCCCCGCTGCCCGCTCCGGGCTGCGGGCTGGGCTGTCGGGGTTCGAGAAAGGGGGTTGTCGACCGTCGCGGTCTTCGCCCAGCCCTCGGGGCGGGAAGGAGCGGGCGGTGGGGCCGTGGGGTGGGCGGGGCGGAGCCGGGGAGGGGGTTCCCGGAGCTGTTGTTGCTGTTGGGACTTGAAAGTAAGAATGGGCTGGGCCTCCGTCCATCCAACCCCCTCATTTCTGCTCCCCCAAATCGTCGCGCTGCCTCTCGGATTTGGTTTTCTCTGTCCGACCCGGGTCTGGGAATCTGGACGTCAGACCCAGTCTTGGGCTCTAGTTCCCGACTGCCGCGACCTCTGGGTCTGTCCTCGGGCTCAGTAATTAGCTGGGGTCCCAGAGGTGGTGTCTCCTTGGTCCCAGGGCGGGGCGAAGCGTGTGTAGATACCGGAGATCTTTTGCAAGGCTTTACATCTAGACCCGCTTAGGTGTTGCCTACGGTCGATTTGGACTGCGCTTGGGACGGGTTCTGGATACGTAGGTCAGTGTGGCACCACCGTGCCTCCGATGATCTTTACTCACTCGAAAGCTTACTCAAGCTGTTGTTGAAGTCACTTCTTAAAAAAACAACTTGCTTGAGGAAAATCGGGACCTCAGGTAAATTCCCTTATTTTCTTGGCAGACGTAAAAAATGATGCTTTCTCTAATCTACATTCCTAATTCTGTGGCTCTCAGAAGTCACAGTTGGTTGATGAGCTTAGTCTGCGTTTGTTGCACAAATTGACTGTAAAGGGTTGGAGAATTATTATTCCCCCTCTTTCCCGAATTTTGTATACTTGGAATTGTCATTTTCCTTAACAGTTCATATTTGGAATTGTCATTTTCCTTAACTTTTAAAGAAAAATTGTTCTCTGTAACTCCAAGGAGGTTCCTTAGACTGTTTCAGCTGTTCCTGCAATGCAGAGGTTCACACAGGTGGGCAGAGGTGTTTTGTTTTTTGTCTTTAGTTGTTGTTGTTTTTTAATTTATAGTATGAGGTGTTTACTTCGGATAAATCGAGCATTTCCTAGAGGAGAAAGTGATGTAGGTAGTTGTTTTTAGTGAACAGATTTTAGGTAATAAACTACTCCTGAAAGGTTTGTAGGAATTAGGATTTTCCACATTTAATGGTGATTTTTAAATTATGATCATAAGGGAATGCAGTTACTGCAGATTTTGACTACCAGTAGATGACCATTGTTTTTGCAGTGTAAAGTATATGCACACCATCTTTGTGAAACCAGTGACACTTGCCTGCACTTCTCATCTTGTGCTTATATTAGGACTTATGCTGTAGTTTTTTGGGGGTACTTATCTCATTTTCTCACCTCCCACAACTGGAAGGGGAGGTAGTCTCATGAATTAGGGAAAATAGACTGAAGTGACAAGTTCAGGGAACTCTCTTATGCAAAAGAAGATTTATTTCAGGGTTGTTGATCTTCAACAGGCAAAGGGTGGATGATTTTTAAAGTCCCTGGAAAAAATTGTGGAGTGAAAATTAGTTGCTCAACTTTTAGATTTAGATGAAAACTGTAGATTCTTAGCTATTTGAAATGCTCTAATTGTTTAGAGCCTATGGTTGGAATATTGGAATTGAGAGAATCTGGAAACGGAGTCAAATTAGATACGGTTGTGGATCTGTACTGAAGGTATGATAGTTAATGTGTTTTGAAGGGAGGGATTTCAAGAATTGTAAGAACAGAAAAAGGTAATTGGGGAGAATCAGAAACCCTTAGTAAATTTAATTATGTTTAGTTCAACAGATACTGAACATTTACATTGGAGATTATATCATTCAAGTCAATTCAACAGATATTGCTATGTTAGGCATCAGGCTATGTTAGGCAACCATGTAGGAGCAAGTAAAGATACAGCCCTTACAGCTAAGCTTCATGTTTTTGGCAATAATTTTTTTAACGTTTGTCAGAAATCATGGAGAGCATATTAAATATTTAGGCATATTAAAATATTTTTCTAATTGGAGGTGAGTTCTTTGTGCTTCATGAAAATCACTGCTAGGCATTATAGGATGCAAAGATTAAATCTTGGGTCTTTAGGAATTTGAAATCTAGAAGGGGATGTCAGATATTTGTATAAAAATTTACAGCATATAGAAATATACGTTAATACTACATGAGTGGTTTGATCTAAAGTTTGGAGTTGTACGAAAGGAAAATGGATTCATTCTTAGCTAGAGTAACATGGAAAGTGGTGGAGGTATAGGTATATTATAAATATATATATAATACTTATAAAGTTAGCTCTGAAGCTCTTATTTATTGAGCATTTAGTGTATACCAGGCTCTATGCTAGTTGCTTTACATACATTTTCTAAGCCTCATAAGCATATTTCTTAATAACATCTAAGCATATTTCTTAATAATGAGGGCACTGATACCCTGATACCTGGGTAACTTATCCAGGCTATGTAGCTAGCAGGTAACTGAGCCCCAATTTGAATCTAGGTCTGCCTGGTGCGAAAGCCTGTGTGTTTTCGCTACAGCATGCTACCTTGCAATAAACCAGCAGCTTGAGTTCAACACTGCAGAAGGTAAGACTTTTCTAAGCCAAAAGTTTAGGGGCTGGGAGTAGGTGGATGAAGAAAGCTTTTTAAATAAAGGTTATGATGTGAGCACAAATGTGGAGGTGGGAGAGTTCATTGTGTCCTCAGAGGAAAGTTAGTGGACCAGATTACCTAGAATATAGGGTTCATTTTTGGGAATAAGCGATGAGGTTTGAAATTTAAATTGGGGCTGGATTGTGGAACATGTTTAAATGCTGTATTTAGGAGTATTTGGGAAGTAATGAGAAACTACCAAGGTCTAATAGTGTAGTGTGTAGAATGATTTGTTGTAGACAGCTGACTTTCAATAGAGTATAAATAATAGGCAAGGGCAGTGGTATTGGTATGATTTACTAGGTGGATGGGAGGAGGGATTGTTGGGAATGGTTTGGAGGAAGTGGAGGTTGAAGATTACACTCATTTTAAGTGTGGGTGATGGCAATGGTGGTACTATTACTAGAAATATGGACAAGAAGGTGCATAATGAGATCAGTTTTGAATATGGTGAGTTTTTTATATACTTGCCAAACACTGGAAATGCTCAGAGATTTTTGGAAATATGGGTTTGTAGTTCATGAGAGAGGTCAGTGCTAGGCATACATTAAACGTGTGTAGAGAATAATATAAACAGATGTATTAGTTGAATCTGTATATGAAGATGAAAGAGCCAAGGGAGAGTTTAGATGGAAAGAAAGAAAAAAACCCTTTATTTTAGATGGCATTTATTTAAAACAGAAGGAAAAGACACTAAATAGATAATTTTATTCAGTGGGTAAAAACTTGATAGTCTGTGTACTGCTCACTCACACTGCAGATTCAGATGGAGTAGAAAAGAATCCGATCATTGAAAATCTAATTGGGAAACAAAACTTTCTTGCCGTTAATAGTAAGAATACTGTGCTATCATTACTGTATTTTAGAGAGGAAGAACTATTTCAGACTCATTTGGTTCAGGGTGTTAGTCTTTGGTTACTGTAGAGCTGTTTGTTTGTTCCTTTTGGACATTTGTTGGCAAGTGATATGGAAGCAATTCTCTGATATTGCTTTTTATTCTCTTTAAGTATTCTCTTTATTTATATGTATGACTTTCAATTTTGGTTTCAATATCAAGAACTTCTGATTATTCAAAGATAATTTTTGTGCCTTCTGTTACTACTGGCTGCTAATAGTGCTTTTCATAGAAAATGGTATTTAATTACATATTTTTCTTTCAACTCTCTTTTATAAGTACTTTTGATTAACATAAGTAGTTTTGTCTCTAATGTTTGGACTATCTTAGAGAGATAGAATGATAAGACACTTTTTATCCATCATATAATGATATGTATATAAAAACTATATATTTTAATTTGGAAACTAAGAACTATAGATTTATAGAACTTGGTGTGGTTTTCTGTTTAGATATTTAATTTAAGGGAACCTGTGTATCAATGTGTAAAAGATTGTAATTATTTGCAGAATGAGGCTTAGAGTTGTAACTTTTTGAGGGCAAGTTGATTATTTTTAGACTGAGTTACCATGGAAGTGTTTATTTCCTTCTTGATCATTCATACATTCCTTTTGTTTTTAGGAATATGGCTTTCACTCTGTGAAAGCCAGGCACTTGGGAACACGGAGGAGTCCTGTGTCAGTGTTGTCGGAGGCAGGGGTTTGTGTGTGCTTTGTCTGGGCTGGTTAGCTTAGTTGCCTTGAGCCTGCTATTCATGAGGCAAAGGTCAGGAGTTCCATTTAGCTTCAGTCTGAGTGATGGCCAGGGAGTACACCTCTCACTCCTGCCAGCTGTCTTGGAAATTCCTCGGTTGTCCTTGGTCACAAAGGTGACTGGGTTGGGATGGATCTTTTTACCACTGGAAGAATATTAGAGGAAATTTAGCATGATGGTTAGGAACTCTGACTCTGGAATCAGACAGACCCGTGTCAAAATTCTTGGTCTGTGACCTTGGGAGAGTCCCTAAACCCCTCCAAGCCTCGATTTCCTCGTTATTGAATAGGTTAATATTTGGTTTGGGCATGTGCTACCATTGCTTTCTTTTTCCAAGTGGGAGTTAGCTGCTTTGACCCGTGGTTCCCAAATGTTGGACTGTGGAGCGGTGTCAGTCCATGATAAAGTTTTCACTTGTCTGAAGTGAAATGAGAATGAGTGAACTTCTCATAAACCTACACTTATTTAATTTAGAAGATAATATTTTTTTTCTAAAATTATCTCTTACCATTTTTGGTATAAGCATATTAGGTTTTTTTTTAAATGAAATAATGGTGATAGTAATTGGTAGTTATTTTCTTTTTAAATGTCTTTGGCAGAATAAAAGTTGGCAACTCTGTGTTCGTTCCCCCCGCCTCCCACCTTTTTTGTCACCTAAAGATTACGACTTTGTGAAATCTGAAAATCTTGGTTTAAACAGAGCCAGGGGCTTCCCTGGTGGCGCAGCGGTTGAGAGTCGCCTGCCGATGCAGGGGACACGGGTTCGTGCCCCGGTCCGGGAAGATCCCACATGCCACGGAGCGGCTGGGCCCGTGAGCCATGGCCGCTGAGCCTGCGCGTCCGGAGCCTGTGCTCCGCAACGGGAGAGGCCACGACAGTGAGAGGCCCGCGTACCGCAAGAAACAAAAACAAAAAAAACCAAAAAAGAAAAAACAAACAAACAGAGCCAGGAGATTTGGGGGAGAGTACTCATCCAACATATTTATGCATATTCAAGTTAGGTTTGGGGTACATTCTACCCTTCGACTACGCTACAGGGGCTGTATTGTGATTCTCACCTCCATTGCATCTAATTTTGTAAAGTTTTACATTAATACTTATGGCACATTTCAAGGAGCAGTTCAGATTGTTTTCAGTTGAGTTCAAACAAGTTGCTCCAAATTATTTGTTTAAAGCTGTGTTTCTCAACCGGAGTCCCACGAGGAGACCAGCGAACCGTGGGGGCCGCTGCTGTAAGTCATCCTCTGTTGATGAGCCAGGGAGACAAATACCTCGCCTTTGACATAGTGAAGTAGCAGAAAGTGGCTTTCCTTTTCACCTCTCCTGCAGGATCGTTGAAGCTAGAGTGAGAAAATCTTCGTTTAATATAGCATGTAAACCTTGTACACATATTGGTATTCAGAATGCTTTCTAGAGAAAGAGAATGGTTCAGTACTTTGCATAATGGGTTATGTAAGTGAAGCCCCAGAAGTCCTCCTGGGGACACAAAACAATTATTAGCATAAGTGTTTATTGAAATTGCATTCAGCTGTTTAGATGAGAAGCTTATTGACCCCCTGGTTCACTTAGAGTTGGGGGAAAACTTAAATTGCAAACCTAGCCTAAGTGACTGTTAAATTAAGGCTTAATATTTGTTTCCTTCGAATCTTTTTGGTTAGGTAGTTTAAAAAATTCGAGTGCTATAGAAATACTTAATTTGTGTTAGAATGCCTAAAGCAAAATGTTCAGGTTCAGCTGAAACAGCTTAGGCCCTCTGTCCTTTGATTTTAAAGACAGTGGACGTTTGTTGTGTTAGGTATTAAGGATGCTATTGTTTTATAGAGTTTTGTTGTACATCATTGTTTCTGTTAAATAAAAAAATCATGTAGAATTCATTTATTTTAAGAATGCTTAAATTTCTCCTCTGAAGTGCTGCTGATGGCAGAAATGAATGGTATGTTCAGAAGTCTGGAGGTACGGCCCAGAGTGTCCCGCTATAAGTAGAAAATTTCATGATGCCTATAGCGTTTTGTTTTTAAAAATTCATATGAATTTTGCATTTTGCTATTTTATATGTATGTAAACAGTATTTTAAAGTACTGCCAACTAAAGTTGGTGCCCCCAAGAAGGGTCATGTGTTCATCCTGTGGATTTTTGTATCCTTTTGATGTGGCTTGTATTACAATTTAGTAGCACTGTGTTTAACTATTTAATTTTGGCTCATTAAAAAAAAAATCCTGTGTTCTGATGATTTTGGTGAGACATGGGAGATGGTGAAGAGGTCCTCACACTTTCTACATATTTCTTAACAAACAGCAAACTATTTTAAAATACTACTAAGGAGCTGTAGTTTCATAGAAATAAAGTGACTTTGAAAGGAGATTTAATAATTATAAAAGTAAGAACATCTGAAAATTTAAGATTATTCAATTATCAGTATATTTCTAATGTTATGAAAATATAGCAGCATTGTCTAAAACACTTACTGCAGTGATGGAAATATTCTGTATCTGCATTATTTAATATAGTGGACCTCAAATGGCTACTGAGCACTTAAAGTGTGTCTAGTGTTACAGAGGAACTGAATTTTAAATTTTATTTAATTTTAATTAACTTTAAGTGTGAACAGCCCCTTGTGGCTACTGTATTAGTGCCACTCTCTAGGGTTAGGAAGACAAGAGGGGGAAGAGAGGTTAGGAATCTTCATGCCTCCCCTCAGCTCAGTTATAGGCAACGATTAGGCACTCAATAGGTAGTTGTTAAATAAAATAATGAATCTTTTTTAATTCTTTCAATTTTAAATACCAAGGTCTGGGACATATTCTAGATTTTTAGGGAATGATGACTAACCTTTCAGGTTTTTTCTTGTGTTGATTTTTAAGATTTACTTTTATTACAAAAGCATATAGGATAATAAATGTACAACTTAAATAATTATAAAATGAACTACCATGTACCACTAACTAGCTTAAACAGTAGAACACTGCCTCTTTGAAGCCCCTTTGTACTTCTCACCACTTGTGTTCTCTGACATGGTTCCTAAGTAACCGCCGTCTGAATTTTGTGTTAATCATTCCCTTGCTTTTCTTTTTAATTTTGGTGAATGTATTTTTAAAAAATCCATTTTCCTCTCTCTTCACATTTGGAAGATAAATTCTGTGTAGTTTTCCTTTATCTTAGTTCTCCCTGACTCCCAACAAATTAGATATTATTGTTGTTTTAAACTGTTGCTTTGATTTGCCTATATATTTACAAGTGTCTTTGCTCCTTTCCATTTGCATCTCAGACTTCCTGTCTGGGATCTGGGATCAGATCATTTTCTCTCTGCCTGAATATCCTTTAGAGGGTCTGTTGTTGAAAAACTTTTTATTTGTTTGAAAGTACCTTAGTCTTATTCCTGAAGGTAGCTTTTCTGAGTGTGCATTCAATGCTAGCAGTGTTTTTTTTCTTTATTATAGATCTTATTCCATTCTCTTCTGGCTTTTATTGCTGTTGAAAAATTGGTAATTCAAATGTAATTTGTCATTCCTTTAGAGATACAGTTGGCCCTCCGTATCTGCAGGTTCTGCATCCTTGGATTCAACCACCTATGGGTTGAAATATTCGGAAAAAAATTCTAGAGAGTTCCAAAAAACAAAACTTGAATTTGTTGCATGTTGGCAACTATCTATATAGCATTTCCACTGTATTAAGTATTAGAAGAACTCTAGAGTATACACGAGGACATGCACGGGTTATATGCAAATACTCACAATTTTATATAAGGCACTTGAACATCGGAGGGGTATCCTGTGGCATCGTGGAACCGTTTCCGTTTGGATAACCGAGAGACGACTGTATCTGTTGTTTCATTGTAGCTAGTTTTAGAATCTTTTCTTTGTCCTTGGTGTTCTGCACTTTCATTTTGATATGTCTAGAAGACGGTTTCTTTTATTTATCGTGCTTGGTATTCAGTAGGCTTTGAAATCTGAAGATTGGTGTCTTTCAACAATTTTGGAGAACGGTTGGCCATTTTCTCCTCAGATTCATTTTCTATACTTTCTATCTGAAACTTGTATTTGAAGTATGTTAGATCTTTTTACTCTATCCACCAGGCCTCTTAACCTGTTTTTTATATTTTCCATTTCTGTATTTTTCTGTACTGTGTTCTGGATAATTAGTATCTCTTCTTCCCAGTTAGCTAATTCTAACTTCAGGTTTGTTCACCTGTTTTATTGCATTTTTTTCACTTTATTTTAACAATTATATCAATTTTTTTTTTATTGTGGTAAAATATACATAAATAGAATTTACCATTTTAACCATTTTAAAGGTACAGGTCAGTGACATTAAGTATATTCACATTGTTGTGCAATTATCACCACTGTCCATCTCCAGGACTTTTTTCATCATCATAAACTTCATGAAGTCGGTACCCATTCAACGATAAGTCCCTGTTCCCTCTTCACCCAGCCCCTGGCAACAACTATTTTACTTCCATGAATTTAACTATTCTAGGTACCTCATATACGTGGATCATACAATATTTGTCCTTTTGTCTGACTCATTTCACTCAGCATAATGTCTTTAGGGTTCATCTGTGTTGTACCATGTTTACTGAGTTTCTAAAAATTTCATTTACTATGTTGTCTTTATCTCTAGAAGTTCCATTCAGTTCCTTTTTAAGACTGTTTATCCTTTTTTTGTAGTTATTCCTTTTTAGTCATGTTCTCAAGATATCTTTTATTTCTTAAAAATCTATTAAATATACTTATTTTATATTTGTCTGATAATTCCAGTATCTGAAGTCTTTTTTATTTTTTTATGAAACTTATTTATTTTTTATTTTTGGCTGCATTGGGTCTTTGTTGCCATGTGCGGGCTTTTTCTAGTTGCGGCGAGTGGGGGCTGTTCTTTATTGCGGTGCGCAGGCTTCTCATTGCGGTGGCTTCTCTTGTTGCGGAGCACGGGCTCTAGGCACGCAGGCTTCAGTAGTTGTGGCACGTGGACTCAGTAGTTGTGGCTTGTGGGCTATAGAGCGCAGGCTCAGTAGTTGTGGTGCATGGGCTTAGTTGCTCTGTGGCACATGGGATCTTCCCAGCCCAGGGCTCAAACCCTTGTCCCCTGCATTGGCAGGTGGATTCTTAACCACTGTGCCACCAGGGAGTACAGTATCTGAAGTCTTTGCAGATGTGATTCTGCTGTTTGTTTCGCTGGCTCTTGCTCATGGTGCTGTGTTTTTCTAATTTGTTTTGTAATTGGACTGTGAAGTTCCTTAGAACTTTCTCTCTATTAATTTTGCAGAGTGATTTTTAAAATATAGTGTACAGCTTAGAGCTTATAAGTAACCCCCTGGAGATTAGTATCCTGTGTTCTTAAAACTTTTTATTTTGAAATAATTTCTAACTTACAGTAAAGTTGCAGGAGTGATATAGTAGACTCTTACACCCTTTAGCCGTATTTACCAATTTTTAACATTTTGCCATATTTGTCTTACGGCACACACACACATTATTTATTTTTGTGAACCATTGAAGAGTATGTTGCATACCTTTTTTACTTCTTAATACCCCAGGGTGTATTTTCTAAGGATAAGGTATTCTCTTATATAATCACAGTACTGTTATCAAATTCCAAAGTTTAACATTGATAAATACTTTAGTCTGCATACACTTTATATTCCAATTCTGTAGATTTGATCATATCTTGTATTTGGTTGTCCTTTCTTTTTAGTCTCCTTTAAAGTGGAAGAGTTCCTTAGCTTCTCTTTGTCTTTTATGCAGTTAAAGAATATAGGTAAGTTATTTTATAGAAAGTTTTTCAATTTGGATTTGCCTGATTTGCCTCATGATTTCAGGTTATTTATTTTCAGCCAGACTACTGCAAAAGGTATGTGTCCCTCTCAGGATGTCACGTGGGGATATACATATGTCCGTTTGCCCCTCATTAGCGATTTTAATTTTGGTCAGGGTGTTGACTGGTTTATTCACTGTATAGTTACTGTTTTTCCCCTTACAGTTAGTAAGCAACCTGCAGGGAGATCCTAGTGTTGTGTTTTTCTTTTTCTTTTTTTTTTTTTTTTATTAATTTATTTTTGGCTGCTTTGGATCTTCGTTGCTGCACGTGGGCTGTTTTTTTTTTTTTTTTTTTTTTTTTTTTTTTTGCGGTACGCAGGCCTCTCACTGTTGTGGCCTCTCCCGTTGCGGAGCACAGGCTCCAGACGAGCAGGCTCAGCGGCCATGGTTCACGGGCCTAGCCGCTCCGCGGCATGTGGGATCTTCCCGGACCGGGGCACGAACCCGTGTCCCCTGCATCGGCAGGCGGACTCTCAACCACTGCGCCACCAGGGAAGCCCCTTGTTTGCTTTTTTAAACTTAACATTGTATTAAGTATTTCCTGTGCTATCATCACACTTAATTTTTGCTATTAAAAGAAACGTTGCAGAAAACACCCAAGAGTATATATTTTTTCATATTTTTAGTTATTTCCTTATAGCAGATTCCCAGGTGTGTGATACTGAGCCAGAGGATCTGAAGGTTTATTAATCCTGAGACATTCAGTCAAATTGCTTTTCAAAAGGGGACAGTATTACTAGTACTGTTTCACTGTATCTTTGTTAGATTGGATATTAGCGTTACTTTTCGCCCCCTAACTTAATAAGGTGAAAAGGTACTTCATTGTTCTAATTTTAGAGTGCATTTCTTTATGTAACAGTTTTTCCATGAAGAGTAAAATTGATTGTAATGTCAAAATGACATGAACTTTTAAAAAGGTGATTTTGCTTTTAAGTAATTTGGAAAAGCATTTTAATATCTGTGCCAGTGTTTAGCGGTTCTGAGCAGGAAGTTGAATCACCAGATCCTTCTCTTTACCTTGCCTGTAATCTCTTCAGTTTATAGGTTTGTTACCTACAGAATGCTTACCAGTTTCTGCTTTGCTTCCTCTCTTGTTTCTGCCGTTCACCTCCTAGTTACTCTCCTCAATCTGGGTCCTTGACCTTTTCCTCTGTTTGTTCCCTCTTCAGAGAGCTGTTGCTCCCTCCACTGGCACCACACCAGCATCTCATTGACTTTTCCTACTTTCTTGTCAGCTTTAGGTGCCAGGTCACTCTGATATGTTAATACATTACCTGCATTACTGTAATGTTATCCTTACAGTGTAACCCTGGGAGCCTGCGGTCTCAGTAGTATTGGACGTCTTCACTTTTTTTATGGCCACCACAGAGTTATATGGTTAATCATGTATGGAGTATGTATAGTGTACCCAAATAAAAAAAATAACAGAATAACAAGGAAATTGTGTGCCTTTTACTTTTCTGTTTTGGAAGAAAGCATTACTGTATTCTTAGAGTAGTAGTCAGACCATCAGGGTATTAACAAAACCCTTACAGTAAAACAGAAGTTTTAAATTTAATGTCATTAAGTGCCAGCACTGTGCTTAATTTTATTTAGTCGTCATAATATTCTTGTAAATTTTTGAGGTAGCTACATGTGAAGATCTCATATGCGATGTTGAGTAGAAAGTTGGAAAAGTTGATTAGCAGGGAATCATAAAAAATGATATATATTTTTAATTTTAACTCGAATATACATTCCTTCACCGTTTTTTTCCCGCTATAGGCTCAGGGCTTTTCTTTATGGATGGGTCCTTTCATTAGAGTTCTGAGTTGTCTTTTTAGCATAATCCATACCCATGAGGCATTTATCTATTAAGTATTGCTGTCTAATAGAACAGAGAATTTATTTTATTTTATTTTATCTTTTTAGTTTTTTTTATTGGAGTATAGTTGCTTTACAATATTGTGTTTATACTGTACAGCATGGTGAATCAGCTATACGTATACATATATCCCCCCCTTTTTGGATTTCCTTCCCATTTAGGCCACCACAGAGCATTGAGTAGAGTTCCCTGTGCTATACAGTAGATTCTCATTAGTTATCTATTTTATACATAGTATCAATAATGTATATATGTCAATGCCAGTCTCCCAATTCATTCCCCCGCCACCCCACCCCGGTATCCATATGTTTTAGAACAGAGAATTTTAATGTATTAAATAAAATCCTTCTACAGTTTTATGCTTTGTCCGCTATTCTCTTAAAGTTGTTTTACATACATACAACTATAATAACTTCCAAAAAATAAGTAGCCTTTGAATCTTCTTGAATTTTTCAACATAATTTTCGGAGAAACAACCCCTTTCACGCTCATAATTCATCAGTTTACATAATCTTAAATTACATAATTACAGTAACAAGTGCAGTTGGCATACATGGGTTTGGGAACAAACAGCTGGCTCTTGTTAAGCCTCCAGCTCATTTGGTGAGAGTAGAAGGGTGAGGACACAGTAAGAAAGTGGTTGACTTAGAGGACTACCAGGTGCAAGTGGTCAGCCTGTGATGGACATCAGGAAGTGATTTATGGAGGAATTTAAGCTCTTTATTTCTCTAAGTTGATAAAGTAGAGGTCCTGTTAGATGAGTTTCTATTGAATTATTATTCTCATTTCTGTTTTATAGAGGAGAGCACTGAGGCTTCAGAGTTAAGTAAGATTCCCAAGGTCAGGCAGGTAATAAATGATGGAGCCCTAGGACTTATGAACAAATTGGACTTAGGAACGTGCTCTCGGAATGGAACTCGTTCGTATGTAGGGGACTTACTGTACTGTAATAGGTTTATAATACTTTTTCCAAATTAATACATAAAAAACAAAAAATAAAACATTTTTAATCTTACAGTACACTACCTTGAAAAGTACAGTAGTACAGTACAACAGCTGGCATACAGGGGCTGGCATCGAGTGAACAGGTAAAAAAGAGTTACTGACTGGAGAGGGAGATGAGGAGGGAGATGGTAGAGCTGAAGGATCGTCAGCAATAGGAGACAGAGGGCAAGCTGCAATTTCACTCACATCCTGGGCTTGAAATACAGATACTGTACTACTGTACCCTGTACAGTAAAGTACACAAAAACACAACCACTTGTAGAGGATGCACGTACGTGACAATGTACGCACATGACAGTGTACGCCAGTTACATGAACTAACTTATGTGATTGGACGTGTGAACGCATGTTCATATCTTTGAACGTTTGGAGCTTGAAGGTTCGTATGTAGGGGACTTACTGGATTTGTATCTAGATCTGTATAAGGCTCAAATATAGCATGTCCTTTTGCCTCCTGTGCAGGTGCTAGATGCCTTTTAGGTCATCTTATTTACCCAGCCATTAAGTACTCTCGAGTGGTCTTTAGGTATGTTTGGGGTTGTGTTTTTGCAGTTATCCCACATCTTGGGCCCTTCTTTCATTTTCCTCCTTAGTGTTTCTTTTGTACTAACTATGTAAAGAATGAGGGTGCATCCCAAGGTGAAAATTAGGCTTACAATCATTTGTTTTTATTTTATATTGGCTATGTATATGTGAGAACAAGACTAAGATCTTGCAGTGTTTTAACTGCAAGATTGTGAAATAAAAGAATGTAAAGGGGAAAAATGGAGTGGGGAACAGACATAAACTTTGCTCTTCCTTCTGTTAAATTTCCTTCTTAGTTTGGAATCTGATCAATCTTTATCTGTCCATTACTTGTTATTTCATGAAGCATCAGTTGAGCCATTAGGATCTAAAGAAATGGATATGTATACAGTTAGTGTAAAAAGTTATATTTCAGACAGTATGTGAGGCTTTTAGGCTATTTAAATCTTGAAAATAGCTTAAAGAATTCTCAGTTCTACCTTAGGTGGTACTCGACTCAGGATTGAAAACCATTGATATGAATTTAAATGTTCATTTGTGTGGTTGTTAATCTGTAACTTTGGTATGATTATAATTAATATTATGATTAGTATTACTCTTTAGTTAAGTTTATCAAGTACCTTGGACACTCTTGAGCCATAGTAAATGGTTTACTAGTAAATATAAAATAAAATAGAATAAAAATGAAACTTATCAGTTGGTAACATTCTTCTCCTTTCCCTTTGTAAATATCAAGATATATGAACTCCACATATTAATTCTAAGGCACTTTTTCCTCCTACTTTCTTTTTTTTTTAAAATAAATTTATTTATTTATTTTTGGCTGAGTTGGGTCTTTGTTGCTGCGCGTGGGCTTTCTCTAGTTGTGCCGAGCGGGGGCTACTGTTCATTGCGGTGCGCGGGCTTCTCATTGAGGTGGCTTCTCTTGTTGCAGAGCATGGGCTCTAGGTGCGCAGGCTTCAGTAGTTGTGGCTCGTGGGCTCTAGAGCACAGGCTCAGTAGTTGTGGCTCACGGGCTGTAGAGCGCAGACTCAGTAGTTGTGGCGCCCGGGCTTAGTTGCTCCGTGGGTGGGACCTTCCTGGACTAGGGCTCAAACCTGTGTTCCCTGCATTGGTAGGCGGATTCTTAAGCACTGTGCCACCAGGGAAGCCCTCCTCCTGCTTTCTTAAGTGTAACTTTATTTCGTGATTTTTATTTCTTTTTCTTTTTTGACATTAGTCCAGGTGAATCTGGCAAAGGAATATACTAATTTTTTTTGATATGCTAGCTAGCATCTTTCACTTACTGAGATATATTCTAGCCTTCAGAATACTGTAATCGGTTATGACAACAAACCTTTGAGCTACATTTTTTAAACAAGTCATTAAGTCTGTAAAATTTAAATTGTACATAGTGATATAGCTGTGTGATTAGAGGCTAAGTCATAAATGTCATAGTGTTGTTAACAAGAGACCCCAGGGCTTCCCTGGTGGCGCAGTGGTTGAGAGTCCGCCTGCCAATGCAGGGGACGCGGGTTCGTGCCCCGGTCCGGGAAGATCCCACATGCCGCGGAGCGGCTGGGCCCGTGAGCCATGGCCGCTGAGCCTGTGCGTCCGGAGCCTGTGCTCCGCAACGGGAGAGGCCACAGCAGTGAGAGGCCCGCGTACCGGAAAAAAAAAAAAAAAAAAAAAAGAGAGACCCCCAAAATGGTATTGTTTTTCACAAAAAATAAATACGATCCTCTTCCTAAATGTTACCATGTTATGTACCCCCCCGTCAAGATTTTTTTTCCCCTATTTTCCTGGTTTTATAATTGGACTCGAATCAGCGGAAGAGGGAACCAGATTAGTATTAGCTGCTGTTATATTAATTGTTCTCTTTAGCAGCAAAACCAAAAATCATATGAAATAGTAACATTTAAAAATAAGCTTGAAAAAGAGTTTGAATTGTTTCTTTCAATTGCTTGAGTTTTAATTACTGAGGGACTGCTACGTTCAATCTTACTTGGAATTTAAGAGATAAAGAGAAAAATTCTGATAGAAAAATATCATAAACGTTCTTTTGACATTTGAAACATTGCCCATGACTTTGTCCTCCCCCTTCCCCTTGTTTTCTAGCCTTTTGGATTTGAATGATTTTGGCCCTTCTTAGGTTCTTTACAAAATATTTCTGGTGCATGTACCCATTTGAGATCTAGACCCTAACCAGAAATTCCAGCCAGATAGTTTTTTTTCCTTTTGGCGAAGCACGGTTTTCAGAGTGCTGACAAAATTATACTGCATCCAATTTTATTTCTGTAATAAAGGTTGCTTTGGGTAAGATAAATTCTTCACCTCTTTCTTCGCATATTATACTTTGTTTTGATTGATGCAGAGTTGCCATAGTTGTACCTCTTCTTACTAAAGAGGAAATGAGCCCTCTACCCTGTATATTGGTTATTGGTAACCTCTAGTAGCCCAGATTCTCAGTCCTGATTAACGTTGCCTACAGATGAGGAAAGTAGAACTGTTTATGCATCAGAGGATTGGAGAGAATTGTCTAAATTCTTTAACAAATTTTTAGCTTACTCATTTTTAATAAAAGGGTAATATGTGTACATGATTCAAAATTCAAAGGTGCAAAAGGGTATATTGTGAAAACAAGTCTCATTTCCCATCTCCCTGTCTACTGGGTCCTCTTCCCTGAGGCAACTGCTGTTTGTAGCAAGTTTCTTCCTACATTTACAACCATATCCACTCTTTTTATTGGTTACATAGTATTCATTGTATTGAATATACTATACATTCCATTTTTGGTTGATATGTAGGTTTTTTCTTATCTTTTCCTTTTATAAATAATGCAGCAGTGAGTATTGTATACATATATCACACCTGTGTAAATGTATCAGTACTTTGAATTTTAGAAGTGGAATCTCTGTGCCAATAGATATATGCATTAAAAATTTTAATAGGTATTACCAAATTATTCTTCATGGTATATTCATTTCTAAAGTTAGAATATTGGTGTTATAATATATTCTTTGCAAAAGTGTGATCGCTGGTTGGTAATATGCTGTTTATAACCAGATTTATTTTCTTTCCTTTTATTAATTATGTGGTTGTAAGCTCGGTTCACTCATGTTGCACAAGCTACTGGCATTCACTTGTTTACTTTGTCACAAATCTATTGTTTTAATCACTAGCAGTCATTGTAATTTGACTCTTTTATATAGGTAGCCTCTATCTTGTAAATGAATTTTTTTTTTTAATGAATTGTTTTAAAAAAGATTGTGGCTAGAGGCTTGGGATGGGGGAAATGGGGAATTAAAAAAAAAGGAATTTGGGATTAGGAGCCTGTTTTTCCAATAAGTCATAAAAATGGTATTTAGCTTATTACTAGGTCAGGCAATAAAAAATGTTGTAACTCATTATATAACAATATATTCGAATCACCCTTTATAAGACTGGTGGAAATTCATTCATCTTGTTGCATTCCTCTCTTAGGGAACTGGGTCTACCCAAAATCTAGGCCCTTGTTTGTGACTTCCATTACCTGGGACAGGAGAGTAGGGGTTAGATAGGGTGATGCTTGGGGAGCAGTGAATGAGTTAGGGCTAAAAGAAGGAGAAATAGCAATAGAATGAGCTTAAGGTGCTTTTATTCCTTGCATTTGTTGCTACTCTGCAGTGCTGGGCCAAGATAAGGGAGGGAGCCAGGAAATGGGAAAGATGGGATTTTTTTCCCTTTCTTTCGAGTATCAGTACTTTCCTCTTTTACTAGTCCCATTCACAGGATCCTGATACCTGGGATTCAGGTGAGTTGAGATGAATTATGATTTGACAGAGGTGATGGAGAGGGATGAAAGTGAAAATACCTGTACTTGTCAGGAAGGTTTATAGAGTCTGAGAATAGGGATACAGAATGTAAAAGAAGGTTTCTAGTGATAAGACAAAGAACCATCTGTATGTCAAATATTTATAGCTTGTTTTTTTCTTTCTTTTTTTTTTTTGGAGGCAAGTGGGTGGGCAGTGTTGAGGGCATTTTAAGCATTGTTTTTGGGAGAGAGGCTCGTAACATCTTGGCTCCGTGTGTATTTTTTTTAAAGAGTATTCTAACCATTTTTCCCTAAAGTGAAAACATACACAAAGGCTCTGATTTAAAGAGAATGTTCTATTATATCTCAGTTGGTTTAAAGGTATCTGTGCTGGTCTCACTTGAAGTGGTAGCAATAATTCTCTTTCTATTCAGTTCCATGGTGGGGCAAACCAGAGTTGACTATACAGCTGTTGTCCTTAAGACATGTCTAAATTTCTCAGTCTATTTATGAGCATCAACAAACACTTTGTGCATACTTTGTGCCATGGGTTGAATGGGTTTATTTTCCTTTAATTTAGCTTAAAACTAGTAATGGAATTCCTGAGGTTTTGAGAGGAACAGTGTTAGCAAACTTAGTTTTGAAACTAAAGGCAAATTAAGATACCAAGCAAAACAGAAGGAGACTATTGCTTTAGAAAGGGATCTTAAAACTCTGCTGACACTTGCAAACCCAGTATCTTATATTTATATAAGCTTTAGATAGGAACTGCTGTTTTTCTAAAATTGTTGGTTTAAAAATAATTGTTACATTAGTGCATTTAACAAGTTGCTTCTAACACACTTTTGGTATGCTTGAGCTCAGCCTTTTCAGCAGTGTATTTCAGACATTTGAGCATCAGCCTTTTTGGTCTTATTCTGTCTCAGACCATTTAAAATAATTAAGATGGATTGTGGATGTCAGGAATTTGATAAGCTTCCATTAAAATCTAATGTATTTTTAAAAATTGCTTAAAATGGCCTTTGAACCTGTTAAAATATGCTACCATCATCTGAATTATGAAATTTAGCTGAGTACTGCTAAAATGACAAATGATAGCACTTGACATTTTGATGTTTGTTCTTTAAGTGTACTGTTTCATTGCCTTTGGAAGATATTAGCAGCATGTACTCTGAAGGATTATAGTAATTAAAAATAGGACTTTCCCTGATTAAATCTATATAATTCTAACTTTTTTTGTGCATCCCACTAATATTCATTTGTGACCTCAGCTCTTCATGTGAATTTTACCCATGAGATTTTTTTGAGTGCCTGCTATGTGTTAAATCTCTCTACATATTTTGTTTTGTTGTTAGATATCTCTTACTATTTTAAAACTTCTCCAGGACAAGAGTTACATTTTCTTACATTCTTTGGTAATTCTGTACTGTGCAATGCGATGACTGCTTTGTTATGGTGGGTAGATACTTAGAGCTTATTTGCTCATTTGGCCATTTAACAGATGGTATCCTCAGCCTCTACAACTCAGTGCTTCCTTTGTTGTAGAGGCTGAGGATACCAAGTCCAATAAGAACCTGCCTTCAAGTTGGTTAGACTTTGATAGGAGATTCAGAAAATAAATCAGAGTACCATGTGTCATTCATAGTTTGAAGTTATCTTTGAGAGGTCCACAGCTCTACCTCTGATAGAGAAGATTTTTGTACTCACTCTGAAGAATGGAAACTAACATTTGTAAAGTGTCTAAAGGTTTCTATATCAATTTATACTCCTAAATCCTTCAACATGAGCATGCCATCCATTTTAAACATGAGGAAACTTAGAGAAGTTGCATAATTTGTTGAAAGTCATTTAGATAATAAGTTGTAAAGGTGGGATTCTAACTTAGTGTTCTTTCTTTTATACCAGGGTTTTTTATTTTGGGCCAGGTTATTCTTTGTTGTGGGGGACTGTCCAATGCATTATAGGATGTTCAGCAGTATTCCTGGCTGAACTCCGGGCCGGGAGTAGGGTAAAGAAAGGAGGCATCTGGAGCACAAAATTTAAGGAATCACTCACTCTCAGGATCTTTTAAGTGCTGACTCAGCATTTAATCCTCACAACATTTGAGAAAGTTCTCCCATACCAGCCTGTTGATTCTAGGTTTTCATTCAGTATTCTCTGGTAAGGACATGAGGACTAAATGGCATTTAGATGTTCCTTGGGAGGTGAAGAGCAGTGATGAGCTGGGGCTTTTTGCCTAATTTGTCTCTCTCATCCCAGAACATATACTCTTGGGCAAAAATGACTAATAAGAAATGGCATTCATAAGTGCTAAGTAAACACCTTCTAAGTAGTACAGAGCTTAGAATCTTTAGGTGATATGTTACAGAACAAAGAAACTAGTTGCTTCAAACTAATGAAAACTTAGAGCAAAAATTGTACATTGAATACACTCAGTCTAATTAATTTGGTCCTGGTGATCTAGCACTTACCTGCTGGTATTGATTTTATACTGTTAGAAATTGTGTTAATTATTTTCTCATGCCTCTGCTTCAGTATAAGTATATTCTTGTTGTATGGATACATCCATTAATACCTTTTGATTAACTGGACTGTAGCTTGCATGCTAAACAATCTTGGTAGTTTGTGTAGCTCTCTAGAATGGAGTCTTTCAAAACTGAAGGATGTAATAAAAACTTGAATTTTAGGAGAACTGAGCAATAGTGCCTAACAGAATTATTAATAGTATCTAGATTTGGAGTCTTAAGTAGTTAGTTTTAACTTATATTTAACTTCCTGTTAAGCATGACTATTTGACCCATGATAATACTATTTTTTTCTTTTCTGTTTCTTTTTTGTCTGCGTTGGGTCTTCGTTGCTGTGCATGGGCTCTCTCTAGTTGCAGCAAGCGGGGGCTACTCTTCGTTGCGGTGCACGGGCTTCTCATTGCGGTGGCTTCTCTTGTTGTGGAGCACGGGCTCTAGGTGCATGGGCCTAAGTAGTTGTGGCATGCAGGCTCAGTAGATGTGCTGTGCGGGCTCTAGAGCGCAGGCTCAGTAGTTGTGGCACATGGGCTTAGTCGCTCCGTGGCATGTGGGATCTTCCCGGACCAGGGCTTGAACCTGTATCCCCTGCATTGGCAGGCGGATTCTTAACCACTGTGCCACCAGGGAAGCCCATCTTTTCTTTTTATATTGGTAAGACTGGGGCTAGATTACAGAAGTCCTTAAAAAGCTGGTAGAGTAGGCAGCTCTTGCTATTGGGTTGGCCAGAAAGTTTGTTCAGGTTTTTTGGTGCAAGGTTAGGAACTTTTTGGCCAGCGCAGTATTATAGGCAATAGAGAGCCATTAAAAATTGTCTCTTATTTCTAGATCCAAATTTAAAGGGCTTACGTGGTTAGTTCAGGCCCACTTGGATAATTGTCCGTCATAAGTCAACTTTCTTAAAGTTAACCTAATCATGGGAGTGAAATCCCATCATATTTGCAGTCCCAAGGATTATGCAGGGTAATACACCAGGGAGCAGGGATCTTGGGTCTTTGAATTCTGCCTACCGCCCACAGTCCTCATTGTATAGCTGACAGTAAGTATTGCAGTTGCCTCTGTTGTGTCAGTCCTCCTTAATACATTTATCAGTGGCCACAGATGGTGAGCTTCTGCAGCAGTGGTAATAGATTTCCCTTTGGGCTCCTAAGAGGAGTTTGGGCAGATGTAGTTAGCAGGAAGTAGCCAAGTGGTGGAGCAGTGTCTCTACATTTTCCTTTTCAGTGCTAGGAGGGAGATGGGTAATGGTGGCTCAGATGTATTATATCAGTCATGAGCAATGTATCCCATAAGTTTTAATTTATATTTTAAAATATACAGGTAGTCTAGTTACATCTCAACAAGAATACCACTTAAAAAACTTGTAGTGGAGCATAAAAGTTATTAGACATGGAGCTACGTTTCTGCCAATAACTCGACATTTTGAGGACAGATAGCATCCCTATTCCAATTTGAGATTGGGTACAAAAATATCCTAGGGCTGAGAATAGGCATAGTAAATTGCACCAACAAAAACCTTTTGTGAATTTACAGTGGAGGAAAAGTCTTCATTGAGTGTGCATGGAAAAATGTAATATAAACTCTTCATGCTTTAGTATAGTAGGTGGGACCTCATATTTTATATTAATTACTCTGTATAATTAATTTTCAATGCAGATTCCAAAAGTGTTTTTGCACATGAGTTACTTACCTTTTTTTTTCCTGTTATCTTCGTCTTTGGTTACTTAGAATCCTCCTCCCCCTTCTGTTCCAGAAGTGTTGCATTAGTTTTTCTTCTCTTATTTTTATCTTCATATTTACTTTGATTAATGCTTTTACTTTAACCTTAAAATTTCTCCTAGTGCTTTAAAAAAAATTATGAGACAGTAACGTTATCTTCAGATGTCTCTTATTTTCACTCTAGCACTGTTTGAGTTGGCCTTTAAGACATGCTTATTTTGCATAAGTTTCTCTTCATGGAGAAGAGTCACTTTATAGCATTAACATTTCTAGGAATTGTTTCAAAATTTAGTTTATTGTCTTAATGTTAATAAGACTTCCAGAAGTCTGTTTTTTGTCCTGTATCCCCAAAGAATATATTTGATTTTGTTGTTTTACTTGGGTTCTGTAGCATTTGGTTTGATCCCAGATATTTCAAAAAATTATAATTAACTTTTAGTCTTCTTTCTAGTTTATCCAGTAATTTAGAATAGTACTGCAAATACAATTATGCTGATAAGTTGGGAAAGTACTGATATGTATTCTTCAGTGGAAATAATTTTAATAAGATATTAATACTGTTAACTACTAAATATATTTAAGGAGATTGCTTAATAAATGTTAATACTGTATTCAGCTACTAGATAAAACTTTGTGGTGGAAGCAATAAAACATTGTATGAGTTAATTTTTGGTAAGTTATAGAAATTTGTATAGCCTTTTATACAGTCACCAGTGAAATGTAACTGAAGTTAATTAGTGTCTAACCCTGACTATTAGAGTATACAATTTTGATGGTCAAATATTTAACTAGTGTGATCTATAATCATTGAAACAAACTAATAATACATAAAAGTCGATGTTGTGTGTGTGTATGAACTGATACATTTTCAGAGAATTAAAAATAATAGATTCCTGAATGGCTAATAAAGTACTTTAGTGATTGTTACTATTCATTATTGATTTTCTGAATATTATTGATAAAACACTGATCCCAATTTCTGTTTTACTCTTGATATCCACTACAATTATTTCCTTGGTGATAGGCTTGTATAATTAAATGTTAATCTAAGGCATAATCAAAGATGTGTGCTAAAGATCACATAACATATCCAAAGGTAAGTAGAAATAGTGATCCATCTACAAATACGTGGCTGCTTAGTGAAGTGGTTTAAGAGCCATGGATATTATCAAAGACTCTACTGAGCTGGACATGGCAGGCTGAATTGCTAAGTGAAAGAGGTCATTCAACTAAGAAATGGTTAAATGGCAGAGCTGGGCTTAAGACCCTGATCCTGCACTTCAGGTACATTGCTTTTGTACTGTGCCACAGCTGCCTTAGAGGGCTGAAGGTAGCTTTCGGCTCTTTTGTGCCTCCATTTAGAACTCCTTTTCCCTCCTCCTCTCGGTCACACATGAAAACACAGGAAAAAATATTGAAAGAAAACTTGGTTACACCCTTCTGTATACTGGATAAATTGGATCAATTAAGTTGTGGATCCTCATGGAAGGGGGAGGGAGCGCCTGGCTACTGCTCAGGGGTTTTAGATGGGAGTGTAATGGGAGAGCATGAGAGTGTTCTGTCTTTGGGTGTGGGAAAAGAGAAAGAAGTGAGAGAGGATGTAAGGAACCATGACTCTCAGGTGCTGGACCAATGAGTGTTTTTCAATTTGTGATGAATATTAATTTAGATTGGGGTACACTAGTGAACATAGTTACCATTTGTAGATGTATAAAAACTAATAGGATCTTACCAATTTAGAGAAGGAAAATTTTAGGTTAGGTGTAAAAAGTAATATAATTCCTGAGAAAGCTTATAATAAGTTTGTGACTAATAACTATATGGCATAATGACTTGTGCATTCCATGATTGTGTTTATTTTGTAGTGTTTCATTTAGATATATTATTTTTCTTTGATTTTCCATCTCTATTTAGGTAGCGATCAGCATACAATCAAAATAATTTAGATAAAACAATGAAAAATTTCTATATATAAATTCCTTGGAACCGTGACTTTAGCTTTGAAATTTGTTGCTTGGGCAGTACCCTCCCATTAGAATGGCCTATTGGCTAAAGGAATAGTCCTGGAATAGTAACATATCTCAGTTTAGTGGGAAGGCCATGGTTCTGGCTGTAAAAGTTCTGTGGTCTTAACTGAGACCCATTTGGCCGTTGTGTATTATAGCATACTTACTTTAAGATGGGCATCTTTTTTTATAGCATCCTAATGTTTTTGGTTATAGGAAATTGAGGTTGATAATGAAGTGCAGTGTAAAATACTTAATACATAAAATAGTGTATAGTGTATTAATGCATAGATTATAGGACTGGGAATCAGAAAGTCTCAGCTGTCCTTATGTAGTTTATGTCCTTATGTAGTTTAAGTATACAGCAAAATTGAGAGAGAACAAGAGAGAGACAGGCAGAGACAGAGACATTGATCTTTCTCCTTTATTTCTTCAAATGTTTCTCTACTTCTTTGAGACCCAGTTCAATGCCTTCTTCCTCTCTCAAGGCAATTGTTATCTTCCTCTTCTCTAAATTTACCCTTTATATTTTGTAGTTTAGTACTTAGTCATTTAGTTTTTTATATTTTTCATGAATTGTTTTCATGTCTTGGTCTTGGCAACCCCACCACACACACTTCTTACCTCTCCTCTTGCACTGCTAAATCTCAAACTCTTTGAGTGCAGGAGTCTTGTCACATAGGAATTTCTCTGTCATGTTCTCTGACACGTGGGCACTCAGTGACAAATACTTGAGGTTTTCTTTGGTTGCTCTATCTCTGACTCTATTTCTTGTTTGATTATATGAGTGTGCAGTATAAACAGTATAACACATATGATTTTAATGCTCTTAAACCTTTGTGATAGTTATTTAAGTATTTATAAATTTGTTATGTAGTTGATACATGAAAATGAACAACTATATGTTGTAGATCAGCATAGGCCATTAGTACTGCTGGAAAAACAAACCAAGGCTCATAGTTTTTATATGAAAAGAACTTTATTAATTAAAAAAAATTCAGTAGATTCTGATGTAGTTGCTCATGGTTTTAATCTTGTGCTTTGAAGTATTTTCTTTTTCTGGAATGAAGTTCTTGGTTGCGACTGTGTAGAAGAAGTATGTTAATTAGATTATATTTAGTTGGTGAATTTGTGCCCACAAGAATGTGACTTTTAAAAAGCTGTAAGTTGTGCTGGGTTTGGCAGCACATATACTAAAAAGTTGCAAGTTGTACAGTTCTTGCAGATAAGATTGTTTCCTGTTTTCTTTTGCATGTTTAGTACTTTTATATATTTTTCCATGAGTAGCCTTTCAGTTTGTCCATTTGTATCATTTGACACTCAGACTTTATTTAAGTTCAGCTCTACCATCACTGGGGCTTACAAATGTTAGTCGTTTGAAATGTCAAAATTTGGATTTGATCCAAGAGTTACAAATAATATAAGCCTTTATATAAATATATCCAAATATATATTCTTAGGGGGAAAGGAATAAATAAAATACTGTGTTTATAGAGTGGTTTTAAACAGTTAGGCTTTAGAATTGCTATACGCCCAAAGTATTTCTCCAGTGAATTGCATACTGTATCAGTTCATGAATTGTGCTATAAGAAAGGTGTTTTTTTTTTAAAGTGACAACTAGATTTAATAAATTAATATACGTTTTGTTTAAAGATGTACAGTGCACATTCTGTTTAATCCAGGGTTTTAGGGTATCCAGAAACTTCTGTTTACGCATATACAGACCTCAGACAGCAGTGATGTCAGAAGATGCAGGAAGGGCAGCAGAGCCTTGCACTGCTGCTCTCTGAATGCTGAGAACACAAGTCAGATACATTTAACTTAAAAATAATACTGAGAGATCACTGGGGAAAACCTCCGAAGAGAGAAGTCCACAAAAAAGGACACATAAAGGCAAGGGGAAGCTCAAGGTTGTTGATACAACCACTTTATTCTTGGGATGAATGTGGAGGTGGTGGAGACGTGCTTTGTTTGCCAGATTTCCATTCATAGTTCATGAGGCGTTGGCCCACAGGGTACTTGTCATTTTTAATATGTTCATAAAGGGACTTAAACTGGCAGACCTGGAAGGACAAGATTCCTGTCGATACCACGACTATCAGTAAAAGTGGAAAACCCCGCCAGTGGACCAAGTTTTGCATTTCCGCAGTTAACACCTAGTAAAGGAATGGTGCCGGATGTGATGATGTGAGGTACACATTAGGAAAGCAAGAGCACAGAGATCACTGGCACTGCCAGTTTCCGAATGATATAGTGAAGGTCAGTGTTCCGGATGCCATCTGCCTAAACCTGCTCAATTACAGTTTTAAACCACCACTGAGGATCCATCAGTGTTATATAGCTACAGATTCTCACATGCAGGATTCCAGGTGCCCAGTCCTGTGATGGGAAAAAAGGAGGAGTTTGATCCAAGGGAACCCTCAGGGGAGCAGCAATAACCAGCTCAAACAGGAGCCCCAGAAGAAGCAGGACGACTCCAGCCAGCAGCACTGCAACTATCGAAGTCTTCATTATCATGCAGGACTACCCTTTAACCTTCTGAAGATCATTCTGCATCCCTGTGGCATCCATGTCGCCAGCACCGTCCCTGCCTTTATGGTTAGCCAGCAAACGTAGAAACCATAAGCAGCTGTGTAGAGCTCATGGATTTTGGCAGTCCCTGTCCAAAATGACATTAACCGACGGCTGGCAAATACTGGTAGAGTAAGGCAGATGAGCCTGGCCATCAGTAAGGTTCTTGCACGTGAAGAAAATCAACAAAAATATCCTGAGTGGAAAAATTAAAGGCCGACGGTAAGGCTGAAAGCCAGCAGGCCCTCCCTGCTGAAGTATGGCTTGGTGGGCTGCATACACACCTTCCCCCACCACAGGAATAGCGTTACTATTTCAAACAGGCTGGTTATTGTTCACTGGTTGGTTTGCACTGTTCTCATTTTCTTCCTGGTCTTCCACCAAATAGGAATGAAGATCCAGCAAGTTTCCAGCAGTAATGGTCCCTGCTCACACAAGCTCCTTCAGCCACTGCTGTGTGTGTCCCTGTTCAAGTAACACTGGTAAGATAACCTGAAGCAGAAGCAGCTCAAGGGACAGTTCACTCAGTGGAGCATCACTGCGGAGCGTGACGCTGTACGGAAGAAAATTAGGCAGGAGACTCTTAATTACACGAATAGGTAGACAAAGCACCAGGAGCACGATGGAGCCAAAGAGAACCACTGACAAAATAAATCTTGGGAGATGCTTATAAATAGTCAAGTGAATCATTTCTTGTACTGGATTTTTAGAAATCTGGATCATTCAGATTCCTTAGAAACCAAAATACACCAGGTTGAAGTACCTGTCTCAGTAACAGAATGGAGGCAAAGTAGAAAACAGACACCTTTCCTACTAGTTAATGCAGAAACATGATCTTTCAGAGAAGCAACAGACATTTCCAGGGAACAGATATCCAGTCACCGGCCACAAATGAGAGGGAACACTTATTTCTACCACCACTAACAAAGAGACCTTTAACAACAATATAGCAGACTCCCAGCTAGTGACGAGACCTGTGAAATTTAACAAGAGTTGCCAAGCCATGATAAATTATCAGTGTTATTGCTAAAAGTACATACCCTACTATGGTTGTGATTAGGCCTTCAAAATGAGATGCTTGGAGGTGTTCTTCAAATCCCAAATGAACAAGGGAGAAATGACCAGTGTGGTCAGGGTAAAATGCAAAACCAAGAAAGAACGGTGTGTATAAAGACACCACCCAGATGACATGTTCTGGAAACACTAGTCATCCATCAAGTCCTAGCATTCTTCCCCATGTAAACTCTTTGTAGCTCTGTCCCATTCTAAAGCATTGCAGTTTATGTGACATCAGCTGCATTTTCCCCACCTGTGTTGTCTTCCTCCTTGTTCTCCTCCTCCTCCTGTTCCACCTGCTCATCCTGGGCATCAGGGTTTTCCGGCATCAGTGCGTTCTTGGCTGGTGGCTTAGCATGCTGGTCGGCGGCAACATTTTCAGCACCATTTCCTCCCGCTGGAGCCTCATTTTGGTGATGCCTGACAGCACTGAAGGGCAGAGCAGCAAGTAGCATGTTGACCTCAATACTACTGAAAATCCTAAGAATTACAGAAAGCTAACACAATAGTTTGGGGGAAAAAAAGGCGTATACTCAGTTGAGACAATTTCAGATCGTTTTAACAATTTGACAATTTTCTGTTTTGCCTCTGTACATTTTTATTTATTTTAAAATTAAAGTGATATTTGTACATATGTAGTTTTAAAAATCAAATAATATTCAAGGCTTATAAAAATGGCAGGGCACCATCTCTTCTCATGTCCAATTCCCAGCCTTTAGGGGCAGTCAGTTTCAGTTCCTTCAGCTGTTCTGATGTGTCTTTATTTTTCTAAGTCAGTTCTGTTTTTTGTTGGCTTTTCATTTTAGACAGTAGCTACTCACTTTCCTTCTAAGAAAAATGAGGATTAGTCATCTTAATCTCTCTGCCGCCTGCAAACATTTATACATATTTCCCTTTCTCTCATCTTCCTTTTATAGGATATCAGGTTTGGGGGGTAAATTCTTTAGTATATAAATTATTATAACTATGCAAATATTTTTCACAGCCTTGTCACAAAATTCACTGTGATCGTATTTCCTTTCTTGTCCAACTTAATGTTTTCTGGAATAATTATCTGAGTTTGAAATTTTATGTACTTTGTGCCTATTAATTAATTTGCAATTCTCTGACAAATATAAAATACAATATGGTTGGACACATCAGATAATCTGTCAGTTCCTTTTTCTTCTTGGAGACAGCCTTCTGCCTCCTATTTAGAATGCAGACTTTCAAATAATTCTCCTGTTTTTCTCTAATTATTTTGTCTTGCTTTCAGTGTTGACCTGTGGTCCAAAGATCAGGGTCTGTGGTACACCCTCTCCAGGGATGAGGAGAAGATTGGTTTTGGGGTGAGGCCACTTAAATGAACTTTCAACCACTCATCTCGTTTCCAGCCGCACCCTGCATTTTTGTCTTCATTATGCTACCAATACCTGAATCTCTTCAGCATGAGTCAGCTTGCTGCTTTTTTTTTAATTGTGGTAATGTGGTAAAATATACATAACTCAAAATTTACCATTGTAACCATTTTAAAGTGTGCAGTTCAGTGGCATTAAGTGTATTTACATTGTTGTGTAACCATTACCACTGTCCGTCAATCTCCAGAACTTTTACATCATCCCTAACTGAAACTCTGTACTTATTAAACAGTAACTGCTTATTTATCCCAGCCCCAGGCCACCATTATTCTACTTTCTGTGTTTATCAGCTTGATGGCTTCTTCCGTTCAGGTTTAGGTTTCGGCTTTCTTGGTCTAGTTACCTCTTTTTTTCCTAGCTTCCGAAATATTGTGCCTTCTTTTATTTGCTGTTGTCTTTCCCCAGTCTCTTATACTTATGGATTTTTTTTTTGCGGTACGTGGGCCTCTCACTGTCGTGGCCTCTCCCGTTGCGGAGCGCAGGCTCCGGACGCGCAGGCTCAGCGGCCATGGCTCACGGGCCCAGCCGCTCCGCGGCATGTGGGATCTTCCCGGACTGGGGCACGAAGCCGTGTCCCCTGCGTCGGCAGGCGGACTCTCAACCGCTGCGCCGCCAGGGAACCCCCTTATGGATTTTATACTTCTAAAAATTCCTTTAATTTTTTAAGGTGAGGTTTCAGGAAGGGGTCAGGGCCAGTCATGATTAACCGAAGGTCTACTACTCCCCACCTCCATTCCTTATTATTAGTTTTAAAATTTAGGTTTTTCTAAATTAGAAATTTAAATGTAGGTATGTCAAACAAATAAAGGCAGTTTTGTAGCTATACTGGCTATAAAATTAAGCTGGATAGATAGTCCGCTTCTTATTGCTGGTTCCCATTGTGTTGACGGGGGGTTTGATCACTCAGACCTATTGCAGCCCCATACTCTTCCTCCAGCAAACCTAAGATGGTTCCGCAGTGCTGAGACATGTTTTGAGCTACTGCAGCAGTTTCACAGCAGTGACCCTTCTGTGGGGAGATAGACTGTTAGCTACAAATTTCTGTACAAGTCTGTTATTCAAGGTGTAGTTGAGGGATTTCCTCCTCTGTGCAGCTTCTCTGAGTGCCCTAGCCAGAGTTAATAACGCCTTCTGTGCCATAGCACTTGTAAAAATTCTGTTTTATTCTAGCGAGGTTAGATCTGTCTACACTAGATATCTATCTTATGATGGTCTGTCTCCACCTTTCTTAGACCTAGTATTTCTCAAGGTTAGGAGAATACTCCCAATTTTGATACAGTTTTTGATCCATAATAAATAATTATTTACCTAATGAGTAAATAATCCACCTGGATTGGTTGAATTTCCTATTTTCTGGAACACATACTCTCATTGTGTCCTGTGTCACCAATGTCCACGGAAAGCTGTTCAGTGCTTTTTGCTTGATGCTGCGAGTCAGTTCTGTGTAGTGATTAGAAGTGTGGCTGCCAGAATACCTAGGTTCAAAAAAACAAGCAAGTTTCTTTTTTTTCCGGCTGCACTCGCGTGGCACGCGGGATCTTAGTTTCCAACCAGGGATCGAACCTGTGTCGCCTGCAGTGGAAGCGCAGAGTCTAAACCACTGGACCGCCAGGGAAGTCCCAAAACAAGCAGGTTTCTAATCTCTCTCTGTTTCAGTTTCTTTACCTATAAAATAGAGAGATTAATAATCGTAATATCATGTAATGTCGTAAAGATTAAATTAATACATCTAAAGTGCTGGATCAGTGCCTGCTGATACAATGTTTTGTAGTCAATCTTTTTCATCTTTATGGGGACATTGCCTGCTATGATATCATTAGAACTTGATGGAAATAGATGATATGCAAAATCAAAGTAAAATAGCAACTCTAGTTACTATTAAAATATTTAGGTATGAATTTTCTATATGAACGTGTTCTGAAATGATTTCCATGGACAATAGTAGATTAAGGCATATAGATAATAAACTGGGAGAAGTAATGTCTTCAGTGTGTTATATACCTACTAAAATACTGTATTCTTTAAATGTACTATAAAATAACCAAACACATGGAAATATATTTTAAACACATGGAAATACATTGAATGGTAATGTTAACGTTCATGTTCTTCTCTCCCTAAGAAGAGTTTTATGCAGCCCACTAATGAATTCGATATGTGGCATAACTGTTGTCTTCTAATTTGGGAGCCTGCTCTGTTTATTTTTCTCTTCTCGAAGTCTCTGACTGTGTGCTAAGGGGAGAGAACCCTCCATTCATTCAGCAGTCATGAGACTTGCTCATGTGCCTAGGCATTGTGGGTAAGGGAGAATAAGGCACAGTTGTTTTTCTTAAGGAACCATAATCTCTTCATCAATTCAGTAATATTAAAATCAGATGTTCTGGCAGAATATATTCACACTGTTTGACCAGAATTCCATTTATAATATTTTATAAATGGAATAAAAATGTGCACAGAGATTTATGTACAAGGTGTTCATTAAAATACTAATTATAAAAGCAATAAAAAAGATAGGACTTTTGGTACATCCATTATATTTTCCAGACTTTCAATTAGAAACATGCTAATACTTAAATAATTAAACTTTTACTTAAAAAAAATCTGTCCTGGTGGATTTACATGGGAGGATGGATAGAGGGTTAGGTCAGTTGAATTGCCCGATCCATTAAAAGGAGTGGTAAAGTGCTCAGGTCCATGTTAGAGCTCCAGTACCACCACTAGTGTATGTATGACTCTGGCAAGTTGGTTGTTTAAAATTCTGTAAACCTCGGTGTTTTTCCTGTCTGTATAGTGGGTGTAATAGTAGTTTTGAAGTTTGTCGTGAGGACTAAATGAAACAGTGTATGTAACCTTAAAAATAAAACAAATAGTTCAGTAAATATTTGTGGCTTACTGTTATTGTTTTTCCTTACACTCCTTTCCTCCTTAATAGTTTTTCTGAGTAACATTCTTCCAGTCAGTCTAAACAAGGAATGGCAATATTTTGCTTGGTCTGATAATTCCCATTGCTTTGTAATAGCCATCTAGAGGTTTTTGAGGCCTTTGCTAACCTCTACAGAGCTGTCACCTGTTACTTGCGTAGGCCAGTTTTGAAGAAGGGGAAATAGCAGTACATGTGCCTTGGGTTTGCCATTTTTGCGGTAAACCTTCTTTGTCTCTTTATACACATACTTATTCCCTGTTCTCTTCTGGGTATCATGTACTTTTTGTTCTTGCACTTTATTTTGATGGGGAGTCTGTTGGCTTCCTTTTTTTTTTTTTTTTTTTTTTTAATGTTTTGGCTGTTAACGGTAGTTTCATAGCATAAGTTACTCTTCATAACAGGGTAGTCATCCAAAGCTAGCCTTAGTTCTTTTTTAGACCTGCTTCTCCGAGGCCTCTCATGAAACGTAAATATAGCTAGTTTGTGAGACTGACTTGGACATGCCTCATTTAAAGAAGAGTTTGATTTTTTGTGAACTTTTTCTTCTTACTCTCCTGAGTACAGAGCTCCTTCTGTGTTTAATATAATGTGACCAAATACAAAGGAACTTTTCCATGAGGGATTATGGTGTCTTTTTAGAGCAGGTAGATTATGACCAGAAAATTCTTTTTTGTTGTTGTTAAATGGCATAAATTTAAATACGTGGTGTTTAGTATAAGTTATGTTCCGACAGAATCCGGGAAATAACAGCCAATAAATTATGACTGGTGATTAATGGAATAGCCCTCAGCACTTAGGCAAAAATGATTTTACACACCTTGGGAGTTATGGATACTATGAAAAGTTTTTACATTTCTTGATGATTTTTTCTACATTGATAAGTCCAGGGTATTTATAAATTATCGTAAGTCAGAACTTTATATTAAAAAGAGTATTAACAGTTGAGTTTTGAAATTACTTGCCTTGGATTTAGTACTTTTTGTCATTTTAAATCCAGGAATTAATACCATATGGTGTGCAATGTGCAATTAACTTTATTTTGAATCTGTTTGAAGAACAAGCTGAAGGTGTTTTAATGACATCACTCAGCTAAATCAGAAGATAGGTTCCTTGGGTAAGTTGCTTAACTCTCAAGGTCCTGTAACATAGCTCTAACGTATTATTGTCATGAGCCCTACAATTTTGTGGCCTTTTTAATTTTCTTTCACAAATCTCTGTCGAAATTCAGTTTTTTTCTTACTGAGTTTTTAATATGATAGCTATAGATTAGATGTCAATATACATTTCTAAATGCTTGATTCTTTTTTTAAAAATTTTAATCTGAAAAGACTATCACTTTTTAAAGACTGCTCTTTTGTTTAGATTGCTCTTTTATTCATTAAAACATTCAACTCTATATGGTAACTGGCTCCTGGGGTTAAAAAAGTACATATTTAACCCGCCATTTTCACACTCCCCACAAACCTTATATTACATTTATATTGACAAGTAATAAAATGAACAGATTTGAGTTTTAACATTCTAAACAGTGGAAAAAGCATTACTGAACTATAAAATGGCCATGCAGAGAAATCTGGCAGAGGGAGAGGAGTGTATTTTACATACTGAAAAATCAGCCTGTGGCAATCAGGCACTGACTTGCTCTGCACTGTTTTAACAGAGAATTGAATGGTTTTGTTATACAAATATTTTAGAGTTATTTGCTAAAACAAAATAGGAATGTTTAAGGCCTTTTGATGATAATTAAAATTTTTTGGACCTTAAAATAACCCTTAAGAGGAGGAGGGACTCCTTGGTTATAGAACCCCAAGTGAAAAGCTCCTGCTGGGAAGAAGGCGCTTGGGAATACAGTGAGGTTGATTTCAGGCATGTTGGGATAATTTCTCTTAACCTTAATGATACTTACTCCTTGCACATACGTATTTTCCTGTGTCATCACTTCTCCTTGTCTGTGTTCCTTTGAAATAAATCTAAAACTGATTAGACATTTCTCATATTCCAAATTAGGAAAATTATTATCCAAAATTTATAGAAATAAGGTTTCCAAAACTTCACAGGATAAATCCGTTGGTTGAAAGTGAACATTACTTTTGTGTTTCTTTGGAGAGATTAAAAACAGAATCTTTTTCCCCTGTGGGGGTGGGGTAGGTGAGAATGGATGTTCCCCCTGCCTGTTTCCGTCACAATTCTTGGTGGCAGTAAAAACCAGTAAAAGCGTATCGTGTATTTTAAAAGGATATTGGATAGAGCTCAGTGGCTCATCAAATTGTTTTGAGAGTTAGAGAACCAGATTCAGGGCTGAGCAGCCAGAAACAGTGCCCGAAATCACATTGCACAACGATTCCCATGAGGTTGCCAGTGCCATCTAGAGACAGACTGACAGACGCCACAGCCTGCCCCAGTGACACGGCTAGCACTGGTTGACTATAAGTGCTGTCACCTCTGCTCCAGACTTGACCTTCCTGCAGTTGCTCCACCATTAGTGTGAGAGAGAGTTCTTTCTGGTCTCTTATTGTCCTGCTTGTTAGTTGCCCATTTCTTCTCTGGGCTGGGCATGTGTGTTTGGCATAGCCCGTGTCGTGGCCGTGTAGGACATGCGGAAAAGTGTCTCATCTTCTGAAATCATGAGATGGTGTGAAGTTCTTAAATTTAAGATGTGGAAAACTCTTTGATCTTCTGAAAACATAAGGTGGGGAAGTTCCCAGACTTAAGAAGGGAAGTTCAGATGCTAGGCAGACAAAAAGAGTGATAAACGTTGACTGCATGTTTTAGATGTAATGTGTGCTGAGCCCTCACTATGTGCTAGGTACCACGCAAACTGTCTTACAGGTGTTATCACAGGCCATCCTCACAACATTAGAAATGAGGTAATAGGCTGAGAGAGTAAGTAACCTGCCCAAGATCATACAGTTAGTGTCGAGCTAGGACACGAACTCAAAGCTGATTCCAAAGCCAGTGCTCATAACTGTTGTATTAAACTAACTCTTTTAATACCCCCTCTCCCCATATATTTAGCTCAAAATCCTGTAAATAAATCTGCTAGATAAACTCTACTAAGTTTATTAAAGTCATATGTATGGTATATCTATGTATTTAGGCATTTTAAAGGAAATGAAAATTTGTGGCTTTAATTTTATCTATTTTCAACTAATTGAATGATTTTTTTTTTTCATTTTGTGGCTATTTTTCTAATTCACTTTGCCACAGGCTACAATCTGATAAAATGCTTGCTTTCTGAATATCAGTGCTTAGAAGCCAGTTAATAGAGTGTAATAGAAGTCAGCAAGAAGGAGAGGGGACATAGAGTGACCAAAATAGAGGCAGGGAGGAAGAAACATCACACACATATACACACACACAGCCCTGGGAGAGGGAGAGACAGAGACAAATATATATGGAAGGAATGGGGGGATACATGCATGTTATTCTATATAAATATTCTATATAAAGCAGCATCCTTTATAGCCTTTTTTATTTGCATTGGTAGGTTGAAAACGATGAAATTCCTCCTCTGCTTTAGGAAAGTCATTAAGGCCTTTTTTTTTTAAAGTTAGAATCAGTGCTTTCTTTAAACAATAAGTTTTAAGCCTTTATACCAGTTTGCATTTTAAATTGACTTACGTACTTCTATTTTAAAGCTAAAAAAAGTGATATCTAGGAGTGAAACAGGAGCTGTTATTTAACTTGGGACATATCCAACTTGGTTTGGGGGGAAAATCATAAAGGCACACTCTCGTAGTTACCATGATGTCACCGAAGCTAGAGTATTTCTTCATGAACCACAGCTCTTGTTAATTATTCCTTTAGTATGAGTCTGTCTGTTCTGCATATTTTTCTTTGCTACCAAGACAGCACTTTATAATAATGTTATTTTGTTCACTTGTGCCTTTGGGACTAAATGGGAGGCTGTAATTTTTGTGAAATTGAGTAGATCAAATGCCCTTCCACATACATACTGTTGTAAACAGTCTAAATGTGAGTTGGGTGATAGAGAAATACTTAATGTAAGGTAAATGTCCATGATGTTGAAAGTGATTTTTATTCTCTAAGTATTTTTAATATTGAATATACTATGCTTTTTGTCCTTACCCTAATCTGATCTTTCCTAGAATATAGATTTAAATTTGAGAACTCTTATTTCTCTGTGAATTTTTTTATTTTTGGTCCAGTGCAGGCTGTATACAATGGGTTTTTGTATAAATGCAATTGATGTTATATATATACTCTGCTATTCCACTACTTAACTTTGAGATTTATTCCTCTTTTATGAACTGGTTTAGTGGACCAGCAATCGTCAAATGGGCAGTAGTCCTTTTATTAAGCTACCAGGTTGAAAACAGGATATTGGCATATACTTTCTTATCTTTATGAACATTAGCTAATGGTGCATTTAATTAGTCATCTAAGTAAGAAATGCCATAATGGGCCAGAGCAGTGATCCATCCGGCACAGACTGTCCTAAAAAGCTGCACCAAGGAATCAGGTTACTTATTGGAATTCTGTCATCACTAAAGGATACATAGGCCATTTCTAATTTCCCTTAATTTATATACTGTACTCAGAATTCATGCATTCATTTAAACTCTTCAACATTGCGATCCGTTCTGATTACATATGCTATGTATGTATTAAGCTAAAACACCTATTTTAGATCTGTTGGAATTGATAATTCTAGGGTAGAATACCATTTATAATATGAACTTCAGTTCTTTCCTTGCTCATATGCTTCTTCAAGTTTCTTCACCTATAAAATATAAAATGATTTCAGTTTTTTTTCCCCAGTCTCAAAATCTGTTATTGCTAATATGGCCAAATTATGAGATTTTTCACCCTCCTTCTTACCATTTTTTCTTTCTATGTGCAATTTAAATATAGAATATTAGGCAAGTTCTTTATGTATAATGAAGGAGGACCAAGTTATAGAGGGCCACTGAATTCCTTTGAATTATCTGATGTGGATTTTAGGAGAAACAATATTTCATAGTTGTAGTTCAGAGAAAACAGGTGTAGCTTATATTGATTGCTTTGTGATATGGATTTATTGAAAATTCTTTCATGAGACATGAATTCTACTTTTAATTTTGCTGGAAACTAATTTCCAGTTTGAAGGCATTGGTCATTCTTTCTTTCATTGTTCTTTGTGCAGTGCTTACCATGAGAAATTAGAGTTTGAGTGTGGCGAAAAATTGTATCTGTTACATTGCTGAAAAATATTTAGAGTCTATCAGAACTACTAAAGAATGAAGATAGTATTTTCCTCCTAGCAGATAAAGGAGGAATTTAGGGAAAAAAATGTAACTCTTCTAGGTTGACTTCTATTTTTGAAGTTATTGGTTATCCCCTAGAAAATGAAAGGGCTGAAGTGAGCTTTATAAAAGTTGTTTCCACTTTTGAGGAAGTTAATGCAGTTGGGTAACAGTTTGTGGTGCACATACATATTACAGCATCTTCAAGAAGAGACTATCAAGTACTGAAGTCTTTTGGTATTCAAGTAACTCAACCCCCTGGAATACAGTCAAAGTAAATCTGCTTTAATACCAAGTTCCTCTCCATAGTGAATATTTTATTGTGTGTGGTATTAAAATTCATGAAAAACAGTAAAGCCACAGGTTCTGTGTTATTTATTTGTATATATCTCTTCATTACGTATAATGTTGAACACATAGAAGAAAACTAACCCAGGAGATATTTACCTTAATGTTCTACATAGACTCATATGTTAAGAGGCTTTTTTTTTTTTTTAACTAAGAAGTATATTTTATTGTCATAGCCAGAATGTGAGTAGCATGTTTATATATAAAACAAAGTTTAAAAAAGTAACAGTTATTCATATTGTGTGCAAGAGGAAGGAAGGGAAGGAGAGAGAGAAAGAGACAAACACTAACTATAGGGAGAGGAGGTGTGTATGATAAAGTTTCAAGAAACAATACATACTCCATATGCTGTGTACTTCCATTTTGTTAAAATGCAAAACAAAACAGCAAACACCATAGGTGAAGGTTGCATTATTTATAATTGGTATCCTGGAAGAGTGTGTCCTTACCTTCCCTCCCCTTTCCTTCATCATTCTTAACCATTAGTGCAATGATTTGAGATTGTGAGGGAGGTTTTTTTTGTGTGTTAATTTATGCTGAAAATTCCCAGGACACAATCAAGTATTTAGAAGACTAGCATAATGTATTTAGGTCTTTGGGGAACTTTTAATCATGAATCTGTTGAGTCTCTGCTCTGTGTAAAGCAGTAAATTATTTAAATGGCGTGTCTTTTAGTCAATAGGGATAATTTGTTCCAAGCAGTCTTCACTTTCTCCAAATAACTGACGACATTAGTATAGTAAGGCCACAGTTCCTGGGTAATGTGTCTTTTTTAAAAAAAAAAATTTATTTAGGCTGTGCCGGGTCTTAGTTGTGGCACGTGGGATCTTCATTGCGGCATGGGGGGATCTTTAGTTGTGGCATGTGGGATCTTTAGTTGCAGCATATGGACACTTAGTTGTGGCATGCATGCGGGATCCAGTTCCCCGACCAGGGATTGAACCTGGACCCCCTGCATTGGGAGCATGGAGTCTTACCCACTGGACCACCAGGGAAGTCCCAGGGTAATGCGTCTTGACAGTTAGGTAATCACCTTGATTTTTTATTTTGGAATAGGTATGTTACTTTCATTGTACGATAAGCAGTGGGTGCATCTAGTAACAAATTAAATGTACAGTTTAGAAAGAAAATATTCCTACAAAATATTTTCTGATTAATGACATGTTAAAAAATCAGATTCTGTTGAGTATAAAGAACTGAAGCCAATAAGTGTTATCTCATAGTGTCAGGAACTATGTTCTCTCATGTTCCACATGAGAGAATTTTCCGGAAAAGGAAAATTAGGAATTATAACTAATAATTTTATTGTAAATTTTAAGAAGTTAATGAAAAACTTTAATGTATGTATGTGTATGTATATATCTATACATCAGGAGAGAAAGAGAAGTATTTCAGACATCCAGAAAACTACAGAAACTATTTTGGTAAATATCTGTTACCCACTGTATTAAGTCTTAACATTTCTTCCCTGACTTCTCAGCGCATATGGAATAGCCATCAGTCACTTAGAGTTGAGTCAGGTTAATCATTATGAATGAATACTAATTAGTGAGCTATGCTGTGCCTCACTTACTCTTACTCAGTTCCCTTAGAGCTAAATGTAGCATATTCTTCTGATTCATCCCTAATGCTACATGTTTCTTATTAATGTACAACAGTGAACCTTCCTCTTTTGTCCTCTTATTTAAAACAGCTGTGGAAGAATGGAACAAATTTCTCAAATGAGCAGCCTGGATTTACATGTTACTCCTATGGGGCAAATGTGGTATTTGTGACTAATAGTTTTATTCCAGTTTACTGCAGATTATAACAGTGAAAAAGAAAGACTGAGATTTTGCATTTTGGAGCTGTCTTTTTCTGGTTTGGACAAGTTATTTAACCACTCTGTTTTGTCAATACCTTTCCCATAGGGAAGCTCTGAGAATTAAGCAAGCTAATGTAAATTTCTGGCATACAGAAGTTGCTCAGTAAAAGGTTGCTTTAATATCACTAGCCTTTTTTCAAGTGGTTGAACTTGCTGGAAGTCTGATTTCCAGATGAATGGGGTCATTTCTGCACAACAATATTCAAGAGTTCTCTTCACGTCCCTCCCCCAAAAAGCAGATTTAACATTAGATTCATCATCTAACTCTTAGAACCCCAGCTGATTGTTTTCATAATACTTCTGGTTTATTTTTTTACGTAAGGTCTGATAGGCACATAACAAATGCTTTGTGAGCCTTAAACTAAGTGAAAATAGATTGTTCAGATGAAAGGTATGTGGATAAGTCAGTTTTGGGGCAATTCTAGAGAACTCTTGCCAGAACTGGTATCTTTGTTTTGGTCTTCAGAGACTATTAAATATGATCACTGAGTCATACTTGCTGTTTTCTCTGTCCGCTGGCTATTTCTCTTAAGACCCTGAAGCTTGGCCACCACACGCAGGATGTTTAAAAGGCAGCGTAGGCCTTAGCCCAGGAGGAGTTTGTTTATTTAAAGAAAAATAATTAAGTTCAAACATCCCTACCATGTCATAGCTAGTCTAGTCATGTTACAGTTAGTGAGTTCTTTTGATTCTCTCTGGTGGTCATGGTGCCTAAAAGGTAACAGATAAATGTGGAAGTAGTTAAACTTTTTCTGAGATTACTTGGAATTTTATAATGTAATCTCAAACAAATCCCTAAAGGAGTGGGAGGAAAGGGAATGCCATTTATTTTGCTAGTTGTTTTTTAATGGGACTCATATAATTCAAATCTTTCACCACTTCTTTCTAGGGTTATGATACAGATGATTTAAAAACAAAAGAAAAACTGAAAAAAAAAAGCCACGCACACTATGGTAGCTATATCTTCATTAATTCTTTGAAGTTTGGACCATAAGAATCTTTTAAAAGAGACAGTATAACTTCATAGATATTTAGATACAAAGATACGAAAATTGATTACATTTGTGTTTCAAATGATTATCATCTCCAAAATTTATGACTGACTTATCCTTACATATTCTCTGCCAGATGAGGAAATCCGAGGCAGATATTTTGGGCTTGCCTGGGGTACCAGGGTGTATCTCTTTAATTAGATAACTTTTAAAAACCAAGTCCTAAAGGAAGTGAAGGAGGAATTAGTACAAGTCCTGAGGCACTGAAGTGAGAACATGCTTGATGTGTTTAAGGAAAGAGGTCAATGTGCCTAAAATGGAGTGAACAAGAGGGAGAGTGGTAGGAGATAAGGTTAGAGTTGAGGAAGGTAAAATCAGATCATGGTCCTTATGGTCTTTGTAAGGATTTTGGCTTTGAAACTGGTGAGATGTACTCAATTAGAGGGTCTGAGCAGAAGAATGACATGATCTGATTTTCTTTTGAAAAGGACTATTCTGACTGATTTGTTGAGGTGAGCAAGGGAAGAAGCTAGGAGATCAGATGGAGAACTATTACAGTAATGCAGATGAGAAATAAGGTGGCTTGGACCATCATACGAGTGGAGGTGGTAAAAGTGGTCATATTATGGATATCTTTTGAAATTGGAGCTCCCAGGATAAATACCTAATGAATAGTGATGAATACTTCTGCGCATGAACTCTGGTTGATCCTTTTTTAATGATGTTAAGGTTAATCACTGGGTTCAGGTTTTGTAGCCTGATTATCCATTATAAAGTTTCCCATCAACCTTTTATCTAATGGTTTTAGCAACCATTGATCAAGTTTTAGATTTATTATTTCATTAACTATTACAAAATGGGTATTCTCTAATTCTGTCATTCCTTCTACATTTATTTTTTGGAATCCTATAAAAGAGGGCTTTCACTTACTGACTGCCTGGTTACTCTGGGGGTACCTTTCATATAAGAAAGGCTGGATAAATACTTGATTCTTTTCTATTATCAATTTTCAGGATAATTAGTTCTTGCTCTAGTGACAACCAAAGATGATGGATTTTTTAAAAAATACATTTAATGTTTCAGTCAGTGGTAGTCATTATCATTTTGATGTTCAAAATGTCATTATCGTTTGATGTTCATTTGACTTTAAAACGTGTCTTCAAAGTAGAAACTATGAAACAAGATATATTCTGAGGAGTCTAACTTGCATGCCTGTCCTTTCCAACTTGCTTTCTCTTTTCTCTGTAGACAACCATTTAAAAATGATTTTGGTTTATTCTTCCACCGCTTGTTGAAAGGAAGAAAAGCAGTTCCGTAATAATATTTGTATTCCTCCCCCCAATTTTTTTTACTAAAAGAGCAGCATTTTGTGGAATATTAATTCAGCTACAGGATGGGAAGTAGGGGGTACTACTGGGTTGCTTGAGGGTTATTGTTGAGATCAACTTTTCACTCCTTATAATAGATTTATTCTTATATTCCTAGCTGTCTCCTCAAAGAACATACATGTTTGCAAAAGAAAAAGACCCTCACCCACACTATTTGGCAATATTTAGGAAGATCACACGTCCAGCAATTCCCCTTCTAGGAGTCTTTCCCAGAGGTTGCACTAATAAAATTACAAAGTAATAGATGCCTTTATTCTGTTCCTTGAAGTTCGGGGACCATGTCTTGATTGTCTTTTATTTATTTATTTATTTTTTTGTGGTACGCAGGCCTCCCACTGTTGTGGCCTCTCCCGTTGCGGAGCACAGGCTCCAGACGCACAGGCCCAGCGGCCATAGCTCACGGGCCCAGCTGCTCCGCGGCATGTGGGATCTTCCCGGACCGGGGCACGAACCGTGTCCCCTGCATCGGCAGGCGGACTCTCAACCACTGCGCCACCAGGGAAGCCCTTGATTGTCTTTTAATTATGGGCTTTGTTTGTTGGCGAAAAGAAACAATACTGATGATGTAGTTGGCATTAACATTAATGGTGTATGTGTGGAAGAAATGGCATTTTGAGACTGCCATTTTGACATACTGTCAGGTTAAATATTTCATCAATTAACATTAAATCATTCATAAAGTTATTCATTCTTTCGATGAATATTTACTGAACACTTAGGGCATGGCAGTCATTGTCTTAGGTGCTCGAGAGATACCAGCAAATAAGACAGAAAAAAATCTCCTTTGGAGCTTAGGTTTCTTATAGATGTGAGGGAGAAGCAGACAAGCATAATAAATAAGCAATTAACTTACTGTTTTCAAATGTGCAATTTTAGGGAATTCCCTGTCAGTCCAGTGGTTAGGACTCGGCGCTTTCACTACCTGGGCCTGGGTTCCGTCCCTGGTTGGGGAACTAAGATCCCGAAAGCTGCACGGTGCAGCCAGAAAAACAAAAAACAAAAACAAAAAGCCAAATGTGCAATTTTAGGGTTCCTTTTCTATGTCTTCCTTTCCTCTTTTTCCGGTCTGTAAGTGGCATCCTTAGGAATTGCAAGAGTGTGATGGGTGAAAGGGATTGAGGACTGAAGCGGTTGTAGATTTTTATACTGAGAATGTGTAGCATAACTGTATAATTGTGGTCCCTCCCACCTCATTCTCAGCCCAGTTAATGTTTTTTATTAGAAGGTTGCTTAAGAACTGTTTTGATAGTTCCCTCTAGTCACTAATATTTAGATAATTGTCCTTAAAGATTTTATATTTTTGTTATAATATGTTCTTAATTACATCTTTATTTCAGAAATGACCATTAAGAAGTAGATGCCCAGATGCCAAAGTAATGAAACAGTCAATTTGTCATAAAGTAAGATGCAGCTGTGGCTTTTCAACCAGATTAGTAAGTGTGGCCAAATTTTTTTTTTAACTTTATACTTACTTTATCTACTTTGAAAAACATTTAATAAAAAATATAGTGGACTTTTAAAAAAGTGTCAACTTGTATTTCTGTTTTTCCTTTGGGTTGTAGAACAAATTCTAGCATATATCTCTAGAAAATGTATGTTTTTGCTTTACTTTTTTAAGAACTATAAAGTTAATATAAAATTTTAGTTTTGAGGAAATATATGAAAAAGAGTCACTATAATAATGCTCTCCAAATACAGCCACTCTTACAGTTTTTGGATATTTGTTTTCCCTTCTGGTCTTTGTTCTACACATTTAAAAAAAAAACAAATTATGGTCATAGTGTTGTAAAGAGTATGCTTCTTGTATATCTTTTAAAATTAAATTTGTTAAGATGTTTCTTCCTGGGAATAAAAATACCCTTCAGAATAGTGTTATTGGAGTGATGAAAATGTTCTAGAATTAGGTGGTGGTGATGGTTGTGTAACTGAATTTTACACTTTAAAGGGATGACTTTTATGACATGTAGAATAGCTAAAAAAAAAGGTACCCTTCAGAATATCAAATCTTGGCAAGAGTAAAACCCAATTAAGTACTAATGTCTTAGAATATGAAAATGTGCCACTCATTATTATGTACTTAGCAAAAATGATTTGATAGTAGAGTATTTTTATAATACAATAATACATTTTATAATAAATATTTTAATGAAGATAATAACATACTTTTATTATTTGAGACTTAATATTTCTTAAGCTTTGTTAATACCAAATGTCATAATAATCTAATGTACTATGCTAGCATTTTGTAACTTTTCATTTTCAAAAGGCTTTCTATTTGAAACTAACATTTCAACTTTTCTACCTGAAATTTTTTTAGGGACAAAATTGTATCTATTTTTCTCAGAAGAGAATTCCACAAGGTAAGACATTGTTAATATAGTAATAAAACAAATATGGTTGAATATAGGCTTAATTGCTCTGGCTTTTTTTTTCTTTTTATCCTTTTCCCTTACTTATTTCATATCTTTTCTGGATTATTACAAGATTCTCACAATTTGTTAGCTATTCCTTTATTACCTCAGAATTTGCTAGCAAGACACAAGTCATCTTATTTGAAGTTAGGATTAAAAGGGTATGATTAAAGTAGTCACCTTGAAACTCAAATACTGCTTTTCATAGTCACAGCTTATTCCTAGCATCCTTAGGAGTGGGTTTGTCCATTTTGAGAAAAAAGTTCTTTTCTTTCATTGGGGCCCATTTACCTTTTACTTCAATGGATAGTACTATCTAAGTGACATTAGGGAGTAGTGGGTTCATAGAAGCTCTCTTAGAGGCTTTAAGTTAAAGGAGATTATTTTGCAATGCTTCCACCTATGGAAATTGTGTAGCTCCTATATTTGGTTTAAAAAGTGGAATGCTTCCTACCAGCTAGATAATAAGAGATTGAGTAACAGGTAGTATTAAAGAAAAAAATCCTGAATGATCACCTTGACAATGGATTTTAAATCATCATTGATGTACATTATTATTCTCTTTAGACTTCTGAAGGATGAAATGTTCAAGTGAGTAGATAGTAAAATTTCCTTATCAGTGTGCCTACCCTATGCCAGATACTTAAAATCAATTGCTTGGCAGCATTAAGAGCTTACTTTGGTTAAGTTTTCTCAGGAACTTTTGGCATAGGTAGTAGTGGTCCTTGCAGAGTAATTCAATCTGTCAACTGGAAATGCTTATAAAGTGAATTATTCAGATCAATAACTTTCTCATTTTTTCTCCTTTTTCAGTATCCTATGTCTTGAGGGTAACATTCACCCTCAAACACAATTTTTCCACCTGCTTTTGAAACTGCCACAGATTTAGTTAATCAAGCCAGTTTTTATCCTGATAACTGAAAATAAAGCGTTAAAATAAAGGGGACCCACTAGCTGATAAGGAGGAAGGGAGAGCAAATTTCCAAGTTTTCATTTACAAGTTTCTTGTGAAACTCTTTTGCCCTATTTTTTTCTTCTACTTAACAGGGGGTTAAGGGAGGGGATCCTAGAACCTGTTTATAGCACTATCTGATCTTCCAGGGCACTACTCAAAGGCATTACTTCAGGAGAAATCCAGATCCTTCTTTTCCTGGACCACAATGCTTAAAGTAAAAACAAAAACTTCAAAAAATTTAATCTTAGTGAACTTGATCTGTTACATCTTTGTCACTGTTCTTTTGGCAAATAAAATGTAAATCTCAGACATCAGTACAATGTATGTTATGATACAATGATGATGAATTATATTGTCTGTACCCTTAGGGTTCCCCTGTACCTGTTCAGTAAATATATATTTTTGTACATACCAGGTAATTTCATAATTTTTTTAGAGTAGAAAATAATCTAAAAAAGATTATTCACGTTTATATAGTATTACCCTGCTACACAGTTAAAGGTATTAAAGGGACAGTGACAACTTAAATTATTGTTAACCCTACACTTAAAAATGGCTGAAATGGTAAATTTTATGTTATGTATATTTTATCACAATTTTAAAAATTACTGTTTAGAATTTGGGGCAGCTTTGTTTGTTATGAAAAAGGATGGCTTTGTCTGAAGTACCAGTTTGTTGTTGTTGTTTTTGCCTCTGTCAAGAGGCCCTCTCCTGCCACTATTCTTCTAGGTCCCAGTAGCCACACTTCCCTTTACCCTTTGGACTGTGAGGTGGTAACAGCTCTAGCTCTCCACTGTTGCTAAGCTGGGGGAATTCCCCCTTAACCCTACCATAGTTGTGTAATACAGGTTTAACTTCTGGTATCCACTATTGACAGTTCAAAGACAAAGGAGTAAAGAAATGCAGAGAATTTCATGTTAACTAGTCCAAAATTGTATCTCAAAACATGTTGCTGCTTATGAGACACAATGTAATTTAGATGCATGCAGAATTTAAAATGCACAAAAATTTGCATCTTTTTATACTAGCTATTGTACCTTGTTTTGGAGTGCCATTTAAAAAGAAAAATATCAAGCTGAGAGTTGAAGAAAAAGTAATCCTTACAAAATACTACTATACTCAAATGGGAACATGGCCTGAAGTGTCAGGGTGATGATAAGGTCCCACAGACAACCATGGATTTAAATAAAGCAGTAAGAATTCCATAGACGGGAGAAAGGCCAGGTATCTAAACAGTCACATGATTATCTTCTCCAATATTGAAGTACCAGTTTTTAACCTCAAGTACAGGAGTATTGAGTTAATGATATTCCTCAGTTTGTGTCATACCCATTTATCACTGGTTCGTTAAAGGACTGTTCTTCCATTTTCTTTTATAACTAGTCCCTATACAAATGACCTTTAAATGTGTTTGGTGTGTATTGTTTTGTTTATATCTTATAAAAGGTTTTATTATTTTATGTGCCTGTGTTTTAATTATACATTAGGTCTTAATCTAATTCTTATAGTCCCCTCCACCCTCCTCCGTCTTATTTTTTTCTAAGATCTGACCATGTTGCTGAGTGTTCTTCTAATTTGTTTTGTCCATCTGGTACACTGTATTCCAGGTTGTTTATTAAAACGAAGCTATTAAATGTAAAATTTCTTAAATGTGTAAGGCACATAAAATGAGCATTTACGAAAAGGTCAATTTGTGCTTATTTCTTAATATTAGAATTGAAGTTGAGGAATGCGAATTAGATCCTGTGGAAGATTAGAGGAAATATAAACATCTGTTTAGAAGGCTGTCTATCTAGGAGTCTGTTAGAACAGTCAAAGAAAAGAACTGTAGGGCCTAACAAAAACATATTTTTTGTCTAGAAACAATATATTAAAATGCTTAGGTCTCAGTGTTAGCTGGTAAAAAGCCTTATGGTTGAAAGATAATACCAGTAATGTTAATAGAACCTCCCCATTATCTGTTGCTTGTTATTTTCTCCATTAAGTTATATATGAACGTTCATCTTATTTCTTTCTATTACTTCACTGAAGCAGAATCATGTTCTGTGAATTTCCATCACTGAATCTAACACAGAGTAAGAACAGTACAAATGCAAGATTCTAAATTTGGGATGCAGAAAGACAGTTTCATCTATGGTAAGCACAGTATCAGCAGAAGTAACTTCTCTCGGATCCCCTAACTAGAAATTGTCAGAAAGTGGGAAGTTTAGAATGTCCAAGTCTGTGGTGATGATGTGCCTTGTAGTCGAGAAGAGGGGAGAGGGGAAAACTCCTAGGAGAGGATAAAGTGGGCCCTGACATTACATTAAGGAGGATAATGACAGCACTGATCAGATCAGGGATGGGCTTCTATCAGGTCGAAAAAGCTAACAAGGTACCTTCTGGGAGCACTTTCTTTTTGTGGAAGGGGGATCTTAGGGGCACTTAGTTCTGGAGGCCAGGCAGAAATGTGGAATTGATTCAGTAGTAGTGGAATGGAAAAGGGTAAGGGAATTCACATTTGCTAAAAGCCAGTGTTGAGGCTTTTTGAAAGAAGTAGTTATTTACATGTCAACACTTAAGTATTTGTAAAATCTTTGCTGGGAAGACTGGACCCTCTTGATATTGATTTGGTATCCCATGCATTGTTGAATACTCCCCACTCTTTTTAAAAATAACAATTCAGGTAACATAGTCCCTTTCTCTGATTTCTTAAATTTTTGAGTATTTTGTATGGCATAATAATTTCATGATTTTTACTTTGTTATGTTAACACATGCCGTAAGTAGGACAGATAGTATTATCATTTTACAAATGAGGAAACCAGTAGCAGAATTAGCTTTAGATTCTTTTTACTAATCTACACTGCCACCCTATCAATGGATATTTTGCTCCATATAGAAGGTGTAATTACAAGGATAGTTTTAACATGAAAGAAATGTTTCTAACCAAAAAGAACCTCATAGCCTGAGAAGTTTAAAAAACACACATATACAAACAAAAATAAAACCAATAAGTAATGTAGATGGTATTCACTTAACCTTAACATTCACTGAAACAGCACTTAATAAATTAATATGGATTTTGTCCATCAGTTATATAGAAAATTATTTCATAAACTTTCCAACTTATAACAAATACCATAAATTTAAATTTTTTTAGTTTTGAACATGCCTGTTAACTATACTTAAAAATTAGGTGTTTAATTTTAACAAGTGGGGATTAGAATCCTTTTGTGGGTATGGAACAAGCAGTTTGATCTCACATTATTTCAGAATACGGTAATCCCTCCCTCCCAAATAATTTGTTTGCAGTATGAAAATCAGGCAAACTGTATTATAAACCTGTATCTTTTATCCTGAGAGACTTACTTTGGTTCAGACCCAGCTTTAGTGGTACAAGCACAGATCAAGATTGGTTTTGAGTAATCCAGTGCTATCCTAGGTCATTCTAAGTCTGGAGGGTCCTCAGATATACTAATCATTTGGTCTCAATACCTAGTTTACTTTAGAGCCTGTGGAAAGATTTCACATGTAGATGGTGGGATAAAGGGATACAGATCAACTCATAATCTATTAAATAGATTGGAGTCATAGCACTTCAAAGCTTAGCAATGTTTTTGTTGTTCAGAAATAGGCTATGACAGGTCTTCTGACTGATTTCTTATTATATATTAAGGCTTCAGATGTTACAGTTCAATTTAAGTAAATTTTAACTTTCAAAAATGTGGATAGCTTCATCATTTTATAAAAGAATACAGTTATTTCAGATACATTTTTGTTTCATGTTCCATTCTTCCTTAGAATTCCATATGAGCTTCCTTGATTTTATTTTTTAGCCATTTGCTTTTAGATTAAAAAAAAAATAAAAGGAAGAAAACCTCAAAATAGGTTGAAACTCGACACAAATTGCTGCCACAGAACAAAAGTGCTGATCAAGTTAAATCAACCCCTGCAATGTGTATTGAAAGGAAAACCTCTCCTCTCTCCCCCAATTTGAAGAACAAGCATATTTCCTGCCAAGAAGGGCTGACTTTAAATGGAGCAGCTGTCCATATTAGGAGCATAGGGTTGCTAAGGTGACCATGGCTGTTTGGAGAAGAATGCAGCTGAGAGGGCAAGTTCTTGATGTGTGAGCTGAGGGAAGGAATGTGGTGTGATTGTGCATCATTCCTCGTAATCACATGCTCACAAAGTGCTGTGTGGGCAGCATGTAGAAACTACAAGTCTGAGTGCTGGAGCTTGTGTGTGGTTAAAATCGTTTTGTTTTCATGTGAGCCAGAGACTTACAGTTTAGGTTGAAAACATTTATCTTGTATATATATGTGTGTGTTTTGGGTAAAGGGAAGGATGTTTTTGATGGTGGATGAAATGGGAATGGATTTATTTTCCTTGATGGACATATACCTTCATATTGTTAAAAAAATTTATCTTGGGATAAATGTTCTTTCCAACTCATTCCTTTCAGTCATATATACAGTGTTAATAGTTTCCCAAGTGCATGAGGTGTTCCTTGTAATTGCGTTTATTTCTTTTCCATTTTTAATTTCAGAATTATTTGGAAGTCCTAAGAATATGTTGTCTATTTGCTCCATTTCTTCTTCTTTTTTAAAAGTCCTTACTATTTCTCCAAGGGATATATTATCTTAATATATTAACTGTTTCTTCCCTAAAGCATCCAAAGATAGGTTCTGGATTTTGGTAAAAAATATGATTGAAGGAGCAGTGGGAAAGGTCAAAGAAACATCCCACTTACCTGAAACACTATTTAGATTTTACCACGGGCATCATTGCTAATATTTGCAATGAGATACAGACACAAATGTTGATGCAGACACTTACTGAACCATGAGAGTGTGTTTTTTAAAATTCTTGTTTCCAAGTCCCTACAATAACGTGTTGATCTTAAGTGACACTGTAAATATAATATTTAAGATGTGAAGTAGTTGGAACATTGACAGCTCTGTGTTACATTAGCATTATATTATTTTGTTCATATAGTCTACTGGCTTTGACATGATTGCTCAATTGAATTATTTTTAAAATATGGAGGGAAATTAAAAGATTAAAACATTTGATCTCTGGATTCAGTTGGTTAGTTGACATATTTCATGTATATCTTGATAACTTTTGATGACATTCTCTATAAGCTGTATCCTTTCCTCCCAAACACAGTAGAATATAATTGGTTTACATATATACCTCATAATAGTCCTTAACTTTAATATAGTTAAATATGTTTTTTTCTTTATAGTTTATCTTAATCTTTCCTTAACTTTAATATAGTTAAATATATGGTTTTTTTCTTTATAGTTTATCTTAATCTTTTCCTATTCAGAGGTCATAAAGATATTCTTCTCTATCAACTAAAAGCTTTATGGTTATACTTTTTACATTTAATTCTTTTTTTTTTGTGGTACGCGGGCCTCTCACTGCTGTGGCCTCTCCCGTTGCGGAGCACAGGCTCCGGACGCGCAGGCTCAGCGGCCATGGCTTACGGGCCCAGTCGCTCCACGGCATGTGGGACCTTCCCGGACCAGGACACGAACCCGCGTCCCCTGCATCGGCAGGCGGACTCTCAACCACTGCGCCACCAAGGAAGCCCTACATTTAATTCTTTAATCTCTCAATAATTGATTTTTGTGAGAGGTATGGATTATGAATTGATTCTTTCTGTATGGATAATTGGTTATTCCAGCACTGTTTATTGAAATAGTTCTTCATTTCCTTCCTGATATGCAAAATTCTCTGTTTCATAAATCAAGTTTTCGTATATGGGTGATTTCCTTTCTGTACTCTTTCTTCTGTATCTTTGGTCTGTTTGTCTACCTCTGAATTATTACTGTACTTTCTTAGATATCTTCAGATACTCATGGTTTTGTTTCCTGTCTTGTTTCTGATCTCAAAGGAAATGCTTTCAAATGTTACCATTTAAAATTACACTTGTAGATTCAATAACAAAAAAAACAACCCAATCGAAAAATGGGCAAAAGACCTAAATAGACATTTTTCCAAAGAAGACATGCACACGGCCAGTAGGCACATGAAGAGATGCTCAGCATTGCTAATTATTAGAAAAATGCAAATCAAAACTACAATGAGGTACCACCTCACACCAGTCAGAATGGCCATCATTAAAAAGTCTACAAATAACAAATGCTGGAGAGGATGTGGAGAAAAGGGAACCCTCTTACACTGTTGGTGGGAATGTAAATTGGTATAGCCACTGTAGAAAACAGTAGGGAGGTTCCTCAAAAAACGAAAAATAGAGTTGCCAGATGATCCAGCAATCCCACTCCTGGGCATATACCCAGACAAAGCTATAATTCGAAAAGATACATGAACCTCTGTGTTCATAGCAGCACTGTTTACGGTAGCCAAGACATGGAAACAACCTAAATGTCCAACAGATGAATGGATGAGAAGTGATGTATATATATATATACACAATGGAATACTACTCAGCCATACAAAAGAAGGAAATAATGCCATTTGCAGCAGCATGGATGGAACTAATGATTATCATACTAAGTGGAATAAGTCAAAAAAAGAAAGACAAATACTGCAGGATATCACTTATATGTGGAATCTAAAATATTACATAGATGAACTCATCTACGAAACTGAAACAGACTCAGATACAGAGGACAGACTTGTGGTTGCCAGTAGGGAGAGCAGGTGGGAGAGGGAAGGAGTGGGAGTTTGGGATTAGCAGATGCAAACTATTATATATAGGATGGATAAACAGCAAGGTCCTACTGTATATATTGCACAGGGAACTATATTCAATATCCTGGGATAAAGCATAATGGAAGAAAATATAAAAAAGATTATAACTCAGTCACTTTGCTGTATAGCAGAAATTAACACAACGTTATAAGTCGACTATATTTCAATAAAATTAAAATCAAATTACACTTGTAGTTTTTTTTTTTTTAAGAGAAAAAACCCTCCTTTATCAAGTTAAGGAGGTTTCATTGTATTCTTAGCTTGTTAAGGGTTGTATTTTGATTGTTTTAAATCATGAATAGATGTTAAGCTGTATTGATAGGCTTTTCTGTAACTCAGAATGATCAAATGTTTTTCCCCTTAACCTGTTAATGTGGTCAGTTACCTTGATTTTCAAATTAGGCTAACTAAGCATTCCTGGGATAAACCCAATTTAGTCACGCTGGATTATCTTTTTTATAAATTACTGGATTGATTTGCTTATGCTTTGTATAGGATTGTTTTTTACATCAGTGTACATGAGTCTAGCCTGTAAGTTTCTTTTTTCATATTGTCCTGGTTGGATTTTTTAAAAAATCTCTTTTTTAATGATTATAATTTTTTTAAAATTGTAGTAAAATACACCTTACATAAAATTTACATTCTTAATCATTTTAAAGTAGTTAGTGTTAAGTATATTTACATTGTTCAGCCAGTCTGCAGAACTTTTTGCAAAACTGAAACTCTGTGCCCAATAAAAAACTCTTCCACATTTCCCCCTCCCCATGTCCCCTGACAAACACCAGTCTACTTTTCTTTTTATGTGTCTGGCTGCTCTAGTTACCTCTTATAAATGAAACCATACAGTATTTTTATTATCTTTTTGTGCCTGGCTTATTTCACTTAGTTCATCCAAGTTCATTCATGTTGTAGCATGTGTCCAAAATTTCCTTTTTAAGGCTGAATAATATACCACTGTATGTATAAAACATTTTGTTATCCATTCTTCTGTCAATGGAAAGTTATGTTGCTTTCACCTTTTGACTATTCTGAATAATGCTGCTACGAACTTGGACGGGACGTGCATATATCTCTTTGAGACTCTGCTTCAGTTCTTCTGGATATATAACCAGAAGCAGTATTGCTGGATCAAATGGTAATTTTATTTTTAATTTTTTGAGGAACCATCTTCCTGTTTTTCACAGCAGCTGTACCATTTACCTTATACCAGCAATGCACAAGGGTTCCAGTTTCTCCACATCCTTGCCAACACTTTGTGTTTTTTTTCCCCCCAATTTCCTGTTTTTTTGATAGTAGCCATCCTAAGGGTGAGAAGTAATAGCTCATTGTAGTTTTGATTTGCATTTCCCTAGGGACTAGTGATGTCGAATATCTTTTCATGTTCTTGTTGGCCATTTATACATTTTCTTTGGAGAGATGTCTAATCAAGTCCCTTGCCCATTTTTAAATTGGGTTATTTGTTTTTGTTGTTGTTACGCTGAGTTGTAGGAGTTCTTTATGTAGTCTGGATATTAACCCCTTATCAGAGATACGATTTGCAAGGATCTTCTCCCATTTCATAGGCTACCTTTTCATTGTGTTGTTTCCTTTGATGCACAGAAGGTTTTAATTTTGATGTAGTCCAGTTTATCTGTTTTTACTTTTGTTGTCTGTGGCTTTGATGTTATGTCCAGGAAATCCTTGCCAAATGAAATGTCATGAAGCTTTTTTTCTGTTTTCTTCAAAAAATTTTATAGTTTTTAGGTCTTATGTTTAGGTCTTTAATCCATTTTGAGTTAATTTCTATATACGGTGTAAGGTAAGGGTCCAAGTTTCTTCTTTTTTGTGTGGATATACAGTTTCCCCAGCACCATTTGTTGAAAAGACTGTTTCTTCCCCCACTGAATGGTCTTGGCACCCTTTGTCCTGTTTGGATTTTGATATGATTTAGAAAGTGTTATCCTTTTTTACTGTTCTCTAGAAGAATTTGTTTAAGGTTGTAATTATTTGTTGTTCCTTGACTATTTGGTAGAACTTACCCATAAGAAAATCTGGGCTTGATACTTTTTTAGTGGAAAGATTTTAAACTATGGCTGCTTAATTTTTTTTTTTTTTTTTGCGGTACGCGGGCCTCTCACTGTTGTGGCCTCTCCCGTTGCGGAGCACAGGCTCTGGACGCGCAGGCTGCGCGGCATGTGGGATCTTCCCGGACCGGGGCACGAACCCGTGTCCCCTGCATCGGCAGGCGGACTCTCAACCACTGCGCCACCAGGGAAGCCCAGCTGCTTAATTTTTTTAATGATTATTCATCTATTTAGGTTCTCTCTTTTATTTTATTTATTTATTTATTTTTCTATTTCTTTCTTTATTTAATTTAATTTATTTATTTGGCTGTGTTGGGTCCTCGCTGCTGCGTGTGGGCTTTCTCTAGCTGTGGCGAGCGGGGGCCACTCTTCGTTGCAGAGTGCGGGCTTCTTATTGTGGTGGCTTCTCTTGTGGAGCACGGGCTCTAGGTGCACAGGCTTCAGCAGTTGCAGCACGCAGGTTCAGTAGTTGTGGCTTGCAGGCTCCAGAGCGCAAGCTCAACAGTTGTGGCGCACAGGCTTAGTTGCTCTGCGGCGTGTGGGATCCTACCGGACCAGGGCAAGAACCTGTGTCCCCTGCATTGGCAGGCTGATTCCCAACCACTGCACCACCAGGGAAGCCCAGGTTCTCTCTTTTAAATGGTCAGTTGATTTGTCTTTTAAAAATTGATATATAATTCATATACCGTAAAATTCACCCCTTTAAAGTGTAAAATTCAGGGTTTTTTTCCTAAAGAATAATCACAAAGTTTTATAACTGTCACCACTATTTCCAGAACATTTCCGTCATCCCAAAAAGAAACCCCATACCCATTAGCAGTCACTCCCCATTCTCCCTTCCCTCATCCTCTGACAACCAGTAGTCTGCTTTCTGTCTCTATAGAGTTTTCTGTTCTGGGCATTTCCTATAAATGGAGTCATATATGGCCTTTTTTGCCTGGTATCTTTCACTTAGTGTGATGTTTTCAAAGTTCATACATGTTGTCACTAGTGTTAGCACTTCATTCCTTTTTATGATGGAATACAGTTCCATTGTGTGGATATACCACATTTTGTTTATACATTAATCAGTTGATGCATATTTGTATGGTTTCCATTTTTTGGCTGTTATGAATAATGATGTTGTGAACCTCCATGTACAAGTTCTGTGTGCACATATGTTATCAAATTTTGGGGGTGTATACATAGGAGTGGGCCTCCTGGGTCATATGGTAGTGCTATTATGTTTAACCTTTTTAGGATCTACCTACCTGTTTTCCAACTCAGTTACATCATTTTATAGTCCCACAAGCAGTTTATGAGGGTGTTTCTCCACATCCTTGCCAATGTTTACTGTTGTCTGTGTTTTTGATTATAGCCATCTTAAAGGGTGTGAAGTGGAATCTTATTGTGGTTTTGATTTGCATTTTCCTAATGACTAATGATGTTGAGCATCTTTTCAGTTCTTTTGGCCATTTGTTTATCTTCTTTGGAGAAATGTCTATTCAAATATTTTGTCCATTTTAAAATTGTATATATATATATTTTTTTAATTTTTGGCGGCGTTGGGTCTTCATTGCTGCGTGCAGGCTTTCTCTAGTTGCAGCGAGCAGGGGCCACTCTTCATTGCGGTGTGTGGGCTTTTCATTGTGGTGGCTTCTCTTGTTGCCGAGCATGGGCTCTAGGTGCATGGGCTTCAGTAGTTGTGGCTCATGGGCTCTAGAGTGCAGGCTCGGTAGTTGTGCCACATGGGCTTAGTTGTTCCGCGGCATGTGGGATATTCCCGGACCAGGGCTCGAACCCATGACCCCTGCATTGGCAGGCTGATTCTTAACCACTGCACCACCAGGGAAGGCCCTGGATTTTTTTTATTGTTGAGCTGTAAGATTTCATTATATATTCTGGATGTTAGACTCTTTTCAGATATATGATTTTCAAATATTTTTTCCCATTCTTTGGATTGTCCTTCCACTTTTTTGATAATGTCTTTTGAAGCACAAAAGCTTTTTATTTTGATGAAGTGCAGCTTGTCTGTTTTTTCTCTTGTTGCTTGTGATTTTTTCTTTTTTTTTTTTTTTTTGCGGTACGCGGACCTCTCGCTGTTGTGGCCTCTCCCGTTGCGGAGCACAGGCTCCGGACGCGCAGGCTCAGCGGCCATGGCTCACGGGCCCAGCTGCTCCGCGGCATGTGGGATCTTCCCGGACCGGGGCACGAACCGTGTCCCCTGCATCGGCAGGCGGACTCTCAACCACTGCGCCACCAGGGAAGCCCTTGTGATTTTTTTTTTTAATTTATATTTTTATTTTTGGCTGCATTGGGTCTTTGTTGCTGTGCGGGGGCTACTCTTTGTTGCCGTGCGCGGGCTTCTCATTGGGTGGCTTCTTTTGTTGCAGAGCATGGGCTCGAGGTGCACGGGCTTCAGTAGTTGTGGCACTCGGGCTCAGTAGTTGTGGTTCACGAACTCTAGAGCGCAGGCTCAGTAGTTGTGGTGCACAGGCTTAGTTGCTCTGCCGCATGTGGTATCTTCCCGGACCAGGGCTCAAACCCATGTCCCCTGCATTGGCAGGTGGATTCTTAACCACTGCGCCACTGTGGAAGCCCTGCTTGTGATTTTGGTATCATGTGAAAGAAACTTTTGCCTAATTTAAAGTCATGAAGATTTATGTTCTCTGCTAAGAGTTTTATGATTCCTAACTCTTAAATATAGGTCCTTTATCCATTTTGAGTTAATTTTTGTGTATAGTGAGGCAGAGGTCCCACCTCATTATTTTATAGTTGGAAATCCAGTTGTCCCAGCACCAGTTGTTGAAGAGACTATGCTTTCCACATTGAGTTGTCTAGGCAACTCATTGAGCTGTTTCTTGTTGAAAATCAGTTGACTAAAAACGTATGGGTTTATTTCTAGATTCTCAATTCTGTTCCATTTGATCTCTATGTCAGTACCACACTTGCTTATTTGATGCTTGATGATGGTAGCTTTGTAGTAGTAAGTTTTTTTGTTTTTTTTTTTTGCGGTACGCTGGCCTCTCACTGCTGTGGCCTCTCCTGTTGCGGAGCACAGGCTCCGGACGCGCAGGCCTAGCGGCCATGGCTCACGGGCCCAGCCACTCCGCGGCATGTGGGATCCTCCCCGACCGGGGCACGAACCCGTGTCCCCTGCATCGGCAGGCGGACTCCCAACCACTGCGCCACCAGGGAAGCCCTTGTAAGTTTTGAAATCAGAAAGTATGAGTCATTTCTTTTTGAATCATTTTTAACAGATTGTATTTTCTATATTTTTTCAAAATATTCCTAATTCAAATTTATTGCTGTAAAATTGTCCATAATATCCTCTTATCAGTTGAATCTCTATAGCATCTGTAATGATGTTCCCCTTTTTTTTTAGTTTGTTTTTTTTTTACTCAAATAGTTTTTTCAGAGGATTATCATATTAATCATTGTTTTAAAGAATGAGCTTTTGACTCTGTTGATCATCTTTTTTGTAAATGTTTTCATACTTCTAAGTCCTGCTGTTTATTTCTTTCTACTTTCTCTGAATTTTTAGGGTTGTTTTTTGCTGACCTTTTAAAAAAGACTTTTAAATTTGCATTTTTAGTCTGTAAATTTGCCTTTAAGTAAATTTGCCTTCTTACCTGCTTCCCCGCATGTTTTGATATATAATATTCTTGGTTTTGTTCATTTAAAAAAATTATTATTTGCTCCATGAATTATTTAGAAGTGTATACTTAATTTCAAAATATATAACTTTTAAAATGAAAACTTTTATTATACAGTTCTAAGTTGATTTCATTATGGTCAGAGACCATAATAAAATTTGAGAGACTAATTTTAAGACCTAGTATATAGCTAGTTTTCATAAATGTTCCATGTGCATTTGGAAAGAATGTGAATTCTCCAGTTTTTTATTACAATACTATGTAATATGTCCATGAGCTTATTAATTGTTCAATTCACATCTTTAATGTTTGTCTGTCTATATTTTGTTTTGGATTTTGGTTTGGTTTTATTTTGGAACTTTTCTATCAGTTTCTCTACTGAGAAAGACATGTTAATGTCTCTCACATAGTAGTAGGTTTGTCAGTTTCTCTTTGTTGTAGATACGTTAATTTTTATTTATTTTGAGGCTATGTTATTAAGTACTTACAGATTTAGAATTGTTCTTTTTGTTGAATTGAACTTTTTTATCATTATGAAAAGGCTTTCTGCGTTAAAGACATTTTTAGCCTTATGGCTTTATTACTGTTGTTGGCTATTTGCTTGGATTAATATAGCTATTCTAGCTTCCTTTTGATTGTTAGTATTTTCCATTCGTTAGTTTTTCATTGGTTCTGAGTTTTGGTTTGTATTTTGTAAATAGGGTATGGTTGACTTGTGTTTTGGTTCTGATTGATAATCTTTATTTTTTTACTGGAGAATTTCAGTCTTTTGTGATTGCTCTTAGATTTGGATTTATTTCTGTCTTTGCCTGTAGTTCTTATGTTTGTCCTACTCCCCCTTTCTCCCATTCTTCCGGTTTTTTGTGTTGAGCTATGTGTGTAATGCCTTCATTGAGCATGCTTTCTTCTCATTCCATCCCACCCCACAGCATCTTGCACACATGCATGCTTATTTATAAGTTAATATATTCTTTATTCTTTTAGTGTTTTTATCTGTATATTTTAACATGTATCCTTTTTTTTAAGGAAAAGTCTAAATCAGTATCTTTAACCTGTTCCTGAATAACATAATTTTAAAATGCTGATTGTCCTCCCAACCTGGAACACCATCCTCTATTGTTATAGTTTTGGAATATTTCTCTCCTGCATACATACATATTTATAGACAAATTATTGTTTTAGGTAGTCAATCTTTGTTTAAATTTATTTACTCTTTTCTTGGTTCATTATCCCTTTTTGTATTTGAGACCTTCCCTATGAGGTAATTTTTTTCTACCTGAAGTACATCCTTTAGAATTTTCTTTAGTGAAAGGCTTTTAGTGAAAAGGACACTTTTTTGTTTGTTATCTGAAGATGTCTTTATATCGAAATATCCCCGTTCTTGAAAGATAATTTCTCTGATGTCTCTGTGTGTAGAATTCTAAGTTTTCTCATTACATTGAGGTCGTTATTCATGTCTTTTGACTGTCAGTGTCACTGTTGAGAAGTATAATTGCCCTTTCTTTGCATATCTCTTTTATTTATTTTTATTTATTTATTTATTTTTGATTGCATTGGCTCTTCGTTGCTGCGTGCAGGCTTCCTCCAGTTGCAGCAAGCGGGGGTTACCCTTCTTTGAGGTGCATGGGCTTCTCATTGCGGCGGCTTCTCTTGTTGTGGAGCACGGGCTCTAGGCACGTGGGCTTCAGTAGTTATGGCACGTGGGCTCAATAGTTGAGGCTCGCGGGCTCTAGAGCGCAGGCTCAGTAGTTGTGGCGCACGGGCTTAGTTGCTCCACAGCATGTGGGATCTTCCCAGACCAGGGCTTGAACCCTGGGATATATACAGGGAAGTCCCTGTATATATCTTTTATTTGACTGTTTTCAAGCCTTTTTGCCCCCCTTTGGTGTTCTGCAGTTTTATATAATGTATTGAGATGTTCTTTTCTTCTACTTCATTATTTTATTTTATTATTTATAATCCTACATGGGATTCTTTGGGCTTCCTGGATCTGAGGATATCTTTGAATAATTATGTTAAATTCTTGACCTTTATCTCTTTGAGTAATGCCTACTATTTTCTTTATTTTTGCCTTCTACAACTGTTTTAAAAGGTATAATTTTCTCTTTTTTTCCCCCAAAGGACAGGTTTTCTTCAGTCCTTAAGGATTCAGCTCCTTACATGGGCTTTGGCAGAGGTCATGAGGCAGCATCTGTAAGTCTAAATCAGGATGGGGTTTATGGTTTTTCTGGGCTTTATTAGAATGACTCTTGACTTCCCTGTTGTCAGTTATACAACTCACACAGCAGTGTAGTTTCACATACAGTTTGGAAACCATGTAGGTATTATAGACTCTCACTTCATAAATGTCTCTCATGCCTCTTCTTTTTTTTTCTTTTTTTAATGTTTCATTTTATTTATTTATTTAAAAATTTTATTTATTCATTTATTTATTTTTGGCTGCATTGGGTCTTTGTTGCTGCGTGCGGGCTTTCTCTAGTTATGGTGAGCGGGAGCTATTCTTTGTTGTGGTGCGTGGGTTTCTTATTGCAGTTGGCCTCTCTTGTTGCGGAGCACGAGCTGTAGGCATGGGCTTCAGTAGTTGTGACGCGTGGGCTCAGTAGTTGTGGCTCCAAAGTGCAGGCTCAGTAGTTGTGGCGCATGAGCTTAGTTGCTCCGCAGCATGTGAGGTCTTCCTGGACCAGGGCTTGAACCTGTGTCCCCTGCATTGGCAGGTGATTCTTTTTTTTGTTTTTTTTTTTTGTTTGTTTTGTTTTGTTTTGTTTTGTTTTTGCGGTACGCGGGCCTCTAACTGTTGTGGCCTCTCCCGTTGCGGAGCACAGGCTCCGGACGCGCAGGCTCAGCGGCCATGGCTCATGGGCCCAGCCGCTCCGCGGCATGTGGGATCCTCCCGGACCAGGACACGAACCCGTGTCCCCTGCATCGGCAGGCGGACTCTCAATCACTGCGCCACCAGGGAAGCGCTGGCAGGTGATTCTTAACCACTGTGTCACCAGGGAAGCCCCTCTCATGCCTCTTCTATATTTCCAGTGATCAGCTTCTTAATGGCCTTGTCCTTGGGTACATATCTGGTGCAGTTAGTACAGTGAATATGCTGCAAGAGGCAGCAGCCCTTTTTGGCATGACCATTGTTCCTTCTTTCCTTGGTCATTGGAGATGAGGAGTTTATAATTCCAGTTAGACATACATTAGACCTTTAATTTGTTTTCCATGTTTCTCACCCCTTTTCATCTTTTTCCTTCTCCACAAACTCATATAAGAACTGGCTTGTAGTTATAAATTCTCACAGGAGATTTTTCTTCTTCCTTTTACCAGCACTAAGATTAAAGAAGGCAAGTTTGCTTGCCGTCACCTTCTGCCAGATAGGTTTACTGCTCATTCAGTTGTATGCCTTTTGGATTTTCAGCTAAATGCAAGGTTCTTTGATTACATCTCCGTATTCGGAGTCTCAGAATATGTATCCTGTCTCCAGCACTCTGTAGTTTTCAAAACGTTGCTGTGAGGTAACATTAAAGTCAAGAGCCACCTTCCATAGTGTCTGTATGTTTGTGCCAAATTAAGAAGTTTAAAAATATTAAAAAAAAAATTTATACAGCATTTTTTTTTAAATAAATGTATTTATTTATTTATGGCTGTGTTGGATTTTTGTTTCTGTGTGCAGGCTTTCTCTAGTTGCGGCGAGCGGGGGCTACTCTTCATCGCGGTGCACGGGCTTCTCATTGTCATGGCTTCTCTTATTGCGGAGCACAGGCTCTAGATGCACAGGCTCAGTAGTTGTGCCTCACGGGCTTAGTTGCTCTGCGGCATGTGGGATCTTCCCAGACCAGGGCTCGAACCCATGTCCCCTGCATTGACAGGCAGATTCTTAACCACTGCACCACCAGGGAAGCCCTGTACAGCATTTTAGATTCAGACAGTCCGGGCACCTAATCTACCATGTTGCCCGAAATGGAAATCCTTGATCCATTTGAAATAAATATACATTTTAGATAAGGTTTATGTAAGAAATATGGCACTCCAATCATCAAGCCTCCATTAAAAAAAAATCCTTGGCACTAAGTTTGGATAATTCATCCCCTTTTACTTGCTCAAGCTAAAATAAAATGTTTAAGGGGTGTGTGTTTGTGTGTGTGTGTGTGTGTGTGTGTGTGTGTGTGTATGTGTAGTAATAGTCATATATATGATACTTAACATATTTATTTTTAACATTTTTATTGGAGTATAATTGCTTTACAGTGGTATGTTAGTTTCTGCTTTATAACGAAGTGAATCAGCTATACATATACATATATCCCCATATCTCCTCCCTCTTGCTTCTCCCTCCCACCCTCCCTATCCCACCCCTCTAGGGTGGTCACAAAGCACTGAGCTGATCTCCCTGTGCTATGCGGCTGCTTCCCACTAGCTATCTATTTTACATTTGGTAGTGTATATATGTCCATGCTGCCACTCTTTCACTTTGTCCCAGCTTACCCTTCCCCCTCCCCGTGTCCTCAAGTCCATTCTCTATGTCTGCATCTTTATTCCTGTCCTGCCCCTAAGTTCTTCTAGGTTTTGTTTTGTTTTTTTAGATTCCATATATATGTGATAGCATACAGTATTTTTCTCTTTCTGACTTACTTTACTCTATTTGACAGACTCTATGTCCCTCCACCTCACCATATTATATAATATATTTATATTATATAATGTTAAAATATAAAATAATGTGTATATTTGATTTCCTGATTTAACCAACTACAGCTAACCTCAGGTCTGTTTTGATTTAGATAAGATGGTTTCTGCTAGGCTTGCTTAATAACTGTGCCAGTGGAAACAGTAGTACTTATTTTAGGTTGGGAGCCCTGCTCAGGTAGTAGTGAGGTAGGGGAAAAGGTAATTATACCCAGGTATTCTGAATTATGATAAAAGAATAGTTTTTCCATTCATCTCCTTTTTAATGCAAATGACTAAGTGGTGGGGAGGGGGAGGGGGGGCGTTGGAGGGTGGGCAGGGCAACATTATAGGCCACCTTTGTCTTACAGATTGATTTTACAAGAAGTTTGTTAGTGGACTGTCAGAACAGCTGTATGAGGACACATCAACCATGACTGCATTTGATATGAAACATAAAAACTTGGTTAGGATTCTTCACCTTAAGTTTTTTCTTTTGGGAAAGGTGATACTGGTAGCACCTTTGTCTTACAGAGGCTTCTGCTTTCCTTGAGTATTGCAGCTTGCTTTGTCCTTGAATCCACGGAGCTGAGTCTCCCAAAACAGCCTTATAGCTTTCCTTTTCTGTTGAGAAAAACCTCTGAAAAGATTCCTCTTCTCTGAACCTGTTAACAACGATATGATTTTTTTCTTCTTTTGTTTATTAATATGGAGAATTACTTCATTTTTCCTAACATTAGACCAACCTTTGATACCTTATGTTACCGGACTCAGTTTGCTAATATTTTAAGAATTTCACGCTAATATTCATGAAGGATATCAGCCTATAATTTTTTTTTTAATATAGGCTCTGCTCTTTTTTGGATTTTAGTGTCAAGGTTATACTAGTATCAGAATGAGTCAGAGAGTCTGTCATACACAGTGAAGTAAGTCAGAAAGAAAAAGACAAATACCATATGCTAACACATATATATGGAATTTAAGAAAAAAAAATGGCATGAAGAACCTAGGGGTAAGGCAGGAATAAAGACGCAGACCTCCTAGAGAACGGACTTGAGGTTATGGGGAGGGGGAAGGGTGAGCTGTGACGGGGCGAGAGTGAGTCATGGACATATACACACTAACAAACGTAGTAAGGTAGATAGCTAGTGGGAAGCAGCCGCATGGCACAGGGATATTGGCTCGGTGCTTTGTGACAGCCTGGAGGGGTGGGATAGGGAGGGTGGGAGGGAGGGAGACGCAAGAGGGAAGAGATATGGGAACATATGTATATGTATAACTGATTCACTTTGTTGTAAAGCAGAAACTAACACACCATTGTAAAGCAATTATACCCCAATAAAGATGTTAAAAAAAAAAAAAAAAAAAGAATGAGTCAGAGAGGGTATCTTCTTTAACTGTTCTTTGGAATACATCATGGAAAATTATTTTTCTTGAACATTTGACAGAATTCATCTGTTTAAGCCATCCAGGCCTAGAATTTCTTTACTGGAGGATTTTTTGATTCCTGATAGTTTTTTTTTTAAGATTATAATACTATTCATATTTTTATTTCTTCTTGAATCATATTCGGTAAGTTATTTTTTTCTAATTTAACATGTTTTGTTACAGTTTTGCTTGTAATATTTTCTTATCTTTGGAATCTAATTTGGAGCAGTTTTCAAAGTATGTTCTGTAGACCTTTGTGGGTCCCTGCGACTGGGTAGTCTGGGAGGTCAAAACTATTTTCATAATACAGATTGTTTTGTATTTTTTCACTTCGTTGACATTTGCAGTGATGCTGCAAAAGCAGTGGTGGATAAAACTGCTAACACCTTAGCAATGTTAAGGCAGTGATACCAAAGTGAACAATTATATTCTTCATTGCCATGTATTCGTAGTTTGTTGTTGTTTTTTTTAATCCAGTTTCATTTAAGAATGTCTTTGATGAAGCAGTAAAAATATTAATTTCATTTCATTTTGCCTTTGAGTACACATCTTTTTAATATTATGTGTGATGAAACGGGAAGAATTCATAAAGCACTTCTCCATACTGAAGCAAGATAGTCGTCTTCAGAAGAAGTTCCTGTTCAGTTGAGTTTTGAACTTAACGACCTACTTTTTTCTGTAACACCCCTTTTGTTCTTGAAAGAACAGAATAGGAAAACTTTGGTTATTCGAACTTATGTATTTGACATTTGTTTTTCTCAAAAACGAACTTAAGTGAGCCTAACATTTCAAGAAAAATAGCTGTATTTGTAGCCAATGGTTAAAAAAACAATCAAACTTTCAAATGGAATTTGCAAGTATGGAAAACTTGTATCTAACACCATGAGCTTGACAGCTTCCCGATACTTAAAGACCTTCTGGTGAGATGGATAATGATATTAAAGAGTGTGATTTTTTTTTTTCCCACCTTGATGTTGTATTCTGACTTGTGTCAAAAATCTGAAAACCAGTTATTTTCCAAATGACCAATGTATGATGATACAAAGTCACATATGCGTAAAAGATCCATTAAAAGTGCAAGATAAACCAGTGGATTTTAATGTAACAGAGTGCGAAAAGTTCATTTATATAGTTTTAGCAACCACATTGTAATTAACCTTTAAGAAGGTTATTTGTTGAGTTTAGGTATAATATCAAAAATATCAACAGTTACGTGATTTTTTAAAAGTTATTAAATATTCTTTTTTCTGATTATATATCTGTGTGAGGCTAGATTTTCTTTATATGCTTATATACCTTAACCAAAACAGCATATCACAGAATCAGTCATAAGAATCCACCTGTCTTCTCTAAAGGCAGACATTAAAAATATTTGCAAAAGTATAAAATAATGTCACTTGCCCTACTAAATTTCTTGGAAAATAGGTTTTTTAAAGTTATTTTTTAATAAAATATTTTTGTTAATGTGTAATAGGCTTATTCTTTTAGATAAACTAATATTTTAAACATTTTCATATTTAATTTCTAATTTGGTAAATATTAATAGATACAACACAGCTAAACAAAACCTGTTTTTGAAAAATCCTCAAATAATTTTTAAAACTGTAAAGGGTCCACAGACCAAAAAGCTGGTGAACTGCTTGATGACCTGTATACAGAATACGTAATGATGTTTCTTTTTTATTTCTGATATTTTACATTTGTCTCTCTTTCCTTAAAATAAAAAGGGAACAAAAGAAGATGGCATGTCCCAATTGTTTATTTAAAAAAAACTGTCTCCCTTACATTTTTCAGATTGTTTTTCAAAACATCTGTAAAAAGTGATGATAAATACATCTACCATAGTGTTGATTAATTTTAAAATGTCATAGGCCTACTCTAGTCTCTGCATGAATTTATTTCTATATTTTGTTATGCAAATCCCTACAAAATAACATATAAATTTCTTTTAAAAACTAAGGCCCTGTTGGGACTTCGCTGGTGGCACAGTGGTTAAGAACCCACCTTCCAGTGCAGGGAACACGGGTTCAAACCCTGGTCCGGGAACATCCCACATGCCGCAGAGCAACTAAGCCTGTGCGCCACAACTACTGAGCCTGTGCTCTAGAGTTTGCGAGCCACAACTGCTGAGCCCATGTGCCACACTACTGAAGCCCACACGCCCTGAGCCTGTGCTCCGCAACAAGAGAAGCCACCGCAATGAGAAGCCCGCGCACCGCAACGAAGAGCAGCCCCCCTTTCGCCACAACTAGAGAAAGGCCACACGCAGCAATGAAGACCCAATGCAGACAAAAATAAATAAATTAATAAAAAAACTAAGGCCCTCTTAGAAACAATGACAGCCCAATAAGCAGCACACCTGATGCCCAGATTTTGGTTTCTAATACAGTTCTCCAGTGAAGGGAACCAGGGTTTCTTGGAGAAATGTCTGCTTCTACGACTGGGGCAAGAAATACATAAGACCAGGGTGGGGACTTCCCTGGCAGTCCAATGGTTAAGACTCTGTGCTTCCAATTTGGGGGTCGTGAGTTCAATCACTAGTTGGGGAACTAAGATCCCACATGCTGCTTGGCCAAAAAAAGAAAAAAAAATCAACTTGGAGCATCTTGTAGTGTCAGAAAGTAAGAAAGTGCTTCAACAAACAAACCCACGGTAATGGGAACATGACAGAGGGCTGAAAGAGCTCTCGGTGGCCAAAGTTGGAATAATTTGAGCAAGAAAATAAGTATAAAGTAGTATTGGATTATAACCTAAAGTATAAAGTAAGTATCCTTGGTTCCATACTAATATAAATAAATGATTGAATAAAGAAGTGGAGAAGAGAAAATCTGTGCAGAAGACCTCTAAATAATTTAGGTTGATCGTTTATCTTCAACAGGGTAGAAAATAACTCCCCACTCCTTAAGTGTGGGCTAATGACTTTCAAAGAGTACACTAATGAAAGGATCTTGGGAGAAGTAATTTTACAGTGGAGAAACGGCAAACACTACCTCAGCCAGGTGATCAGGATCAATATCAATAGTGATAAGTCATAGTGATAGGATACTTCCAGGAATATGATATGATGAAAATGGTACTTTATCTCTGTGTTCTTCTCCCCTAAACCCCATAACTCTTCATCTAATCATGAGGAAAACATTAGACAAATCCCAGGAGAGGGCCTTTCTACAAAATACTTGACCAGTATTCCCCAAAACTGTCAAGGTCTTGCCATAAACCCTACCCTCAGTGTGACATTCTACAAGTGGGAGGGAACTCAAAAACCAGAGCCTCGCCCTGAGGAGTGAAGGTTTCAAATCCAACATCAGGCATCCCAGCTTTTAAGAGATACATTTGAGAGATGAGACCCGAAAACATCTAACTTTGAAAACCAAGAGGGCTCATGTCCAGAGACCCACAAGACTGTAGCAGTCTAAGAAACTGCTGTTAAAGAGCTTGTGCACTCGGACTCACCTACTTCAGGAGCCAGCTCAGAGGCAGCTGACTTGTGCCCAGACTTGCTAATATTAAAGCGCTGGCCTGAGAGGCAGGCATCTAATTTAATGCACACACCTAGGAGCCTGCTGGAATGTTCTCTGAGGACAGAGGCTGGCAGGTGCCATCTTCATGCTCTCCCTTTGTTGTGCTCTAGAGCACCAGTATTTCCCAGAAAGGAGCATTCACATGCTGGTGCCTCGATTTTTGTGGCCACTGCCTTGGGGATTCCTCTTGATCGCCTGGCTCTAGAGGACAGGGGAGCTTGTGTCCCTGGTCCCATGAGACTGTAATAATGTGTCTCCCAGAAACCCCTGTCTGTTACTCAAACTTTTGTAGCTGCTGCCAGGGGACACCTCTACATTATGTGGCACTGGTGGCCAGTGGGGCTTATGTTCATGAGTCTCACAGGACTGTAAGCAACGGAGAAAGAGTTCTTAAACAGTTCCAGGGCACAGCAAGAATTCAGAGCATAGCAAGAGGCAGCAGACCCAGGAGCTCATCAGTCTTTCTGTGAAGGAGACCTATTAGCTAGTCATCATGACTGTGGCCTGAAGGGTGGGTCTCTAATTAAACACACATCTTGGGACTGGCTGTAATCCTTTCCAGACACCTCGGAGGGTGGATACTACCTTTGAGCTCATCCTCTGCCATATTCCAGAGCACCAGTGTCTCTTGGAGGAGAGCTTTACACATGTCTGGTGCCCTGGTTTTCGGAGCTGCTGCCCAGAGGACACCTTTTGATCACCTGGCTCTGGTAGCTGGGGGATGGGATGGGGAGGCTTTCATTCCTGGGTCCCACAGGACTGTGGTATTAGGAAAGATGGTTTTCGGCAGGCTGCCAGCCACTCCCAGAGTACTGCAGAAACAGTGGATTGAGACACATACACACCCATCTCCCTGACCCTGGCTTTCTGTGAAGGAAGCCTCTTGTCCTGGAGCTTTGGCCTGAGGGGCAGGCTTCAGATTTGGTACACATTTAGTGGCCTGTGGAGTGGCCTGTGGCCTGTACTCTCAAGGAACGTATGCTGTAGTTGCCATCTTTGTGCTCTTTCTCTGCCTTGCTCCAGCTCACTAGTATCACTGAGTAAAGAGCATCTACCCTGTCCTGGAGCTTGAATTTCTGCAACTGTAACCCAGCAGACACCTCCAGATCGCCTGGTTCTGGTGGCCAGCAGGTGTTATGCTTGTAGTCCCACAGGATTGCATAGGTATTCATACTTTTAAAAGCTGATGCCCAAGTTTCTGACTTCAAGTCAGCCTGAGTCTAGGTGCTGAAATCCTCCCCTTTGGGATGCTGGCAGGTCTTGGTACATCTTCTACTACTGGGAGCTATTAAAAATACGATAGGCTTCTTAGAGAAGCACAGAGATTTGAGGGACAACCAAGAGCCGAGGCACAGTTGAACAACAAGTTTCATCTCCTACACAGGACCATTCCTTCAAGACTGGGAGAAGTGGTTATTTCATCTGCTGTATAGAAACCAACACAGAGAGTCAAGCAAAATGAAGAAACAGAGGAATTTGTTCTAAATGGGAAAATAAGATAAAACCTCAGGAAAAAACCTTAATGAAATGAAGATAAGTAATTTACCTGATAAATTATTCAAAGTAATGATTATAAAGATGCTTACTGACCTGGGGAGAAGAATGGATGAACACAGAATGTTAAAGAGATGGAAAATATAAGAAAGTACCAAATAGAAGTCACAGAGCTGAAGAATACAATAATCAAACTGAAAAATACACTAGAGGGATTCAACAGCAGACTAGATGAAGTAAAAGAAAGGATCAACTAACTCAAAAACAAGGCAATAGAACTCACCCAGTCAGAGCAGCAAAAAGAAAAAAAGAATGAAAAAATGAGGATGACTTAAGGGATTGATGAGACAACATCAAATGGACTAATATTCACATCACAGGGCTCACAGAAGGAGAAGAGAGAGAAAGGGGCAGAAGTCTTAAGAAACAATGGCTGTAAACATCCCTAACCTGGAGAGGGAAACAGACATCCAGATCTAAGATGCTCAAAGAATTATTAAAAAAAAAAAAAAAGATCCTAAGGAGACAGACCCTAAGACACATTATAATTAAGATGTCAAAAAGTTAAAGAGAGGGAATTCCCTGGCAGTCCAGTGGTTAGGACTCCACACTTCCACTGCAGGGGGAATGGCGTTTGATCCCTGTTCGGGATACTAAGATCCCCTATGCTGCAAGCCGTGACCAAAAAAAAAAAAAAAAAAAAGAGGGACTCTTAAAAACAGGAGGAGAAAAACAACTTGTATGCAGGGAAACCCTAATAAGACTACCAACAGATTTTTCAGCATAAACTTTGCAGGACAGAAGGGAGTGGCATATATTCAAAGTGCTGAAAGAAAAAAAAATATGCCAACCAAGAATATTCTACCCAGTTATCATTCAGAACTAAAGGAGAGATAGAGAGTTTTCCAGATAAGCAAAAGCTAAAGGAGTTCATCACCATTAAACCAGCCTTACAAGAAATGTTAAAGGACTTCTTTAAGCTGAAAAGGGGCGCCAATTAGTAGCAAAAAAAGAAAGAATGAAAGAAAGGTAAACATATAGTAGAGGTAATAGATTAATCATTCACAAAGGTAGTGGAAAGTTTAAAAAACAAAAGTAATAATAACTGATTACAATAATTAAGGGATATATAAGATAAAAAGATGTTAAATGTTGGGACTTCCCTGGTGATGCAGTGGTTGAGAGTCCGCCTGCCGATGCAGGGGACACGGGTTCGTGCCCCGGTCCAGGAGGATCCCACATGCCATGGAGCGGCTGGGCCCGTGAGCCATGGCTGCTGAGCCTGCGCGTCCGGAGCCTGTGCTCCGCAACGGGAGAGGCCACAACAGTGAGAGGCCCACATACTGCAAAAAAAAAAAAAAAAAGATGTTAAATGTGACATCAAAAGCATAAAATGGGGTGGGGGTAATAATACTGAGCTTTACAATGGGATCAAATTTAACCATCTTAAAGGTGATTGTTATAGATATAAGTTGTTATATGTAAGCCTCATGTTAACCACAAACCAAAAATCTATGGTAAATATTCAAGAAAAAGAGAAATAAGTATACCACTAAAGAAAGTCACCCAACCACAAAGGAACAGAGCAATAGAAGAAAGGAATAGAGAGGAACAACAAAAACAGCTGGAAAACAATTAACAAAATGGCATTAAATCATACATTTATCAAGAATTACTTTAAATGTAAATGGACTAAATTCTCCAATCAAAAGACACACAGTGGCTGGAACAAGACCCCTCTCTCTATAAGCTGCCTACAAGAGATTCAGTTTAGGTGTAAGAACGTACACAGGCTGAAAGTGAAAGGATGGAAAAAGACATTCCATGCAAATGGAAACCAAAAGAAAGCTGTAGTAGCTCTACTTATATCAGACAAATAGACTTTAAAACAGAAGACTAGTAAGAGACAAAAAGGGAAAAGGACGTTACATAATCATAAAGGGGTCAATCCAACAAGAATAGTAACATTTGTAAATATTTATGCACCCAACATAGGAGCACCTAAATATATAAAGCTAATATTAACAAACCTAAAGGGAGAAATAGACAGCAATACAATGATAGATGGAACTTTTAATATCCCACTGAAACCAATGGATACATCATCCAAACAGAAAATCAGTAAGGAAACATCATCCTTAAAATACATATTAGACCAGATGAACTTAAATATTATTTATAGAACACTCTATCCAGAAGCTATAAAGTACACATTCTTCTCAAATGCATATGGAATATTTTTTCAAGATAGATCATATGTTAGGTCACAAACTAGTCTTAATAAATTTAAGAGGATTGAAATACTAAGCATCTTTTCTGACCCCAGTGGTATGAAACTGGAAATTAATTATACTAAGAAAACTGGAAATATCACAAATATGTGGGGATTAAGCAACATGCTACTGAACAACCAATGGGTGAAAGAAGAAATCAAAAGAAAAGTCAAAAATACTTTGAGACAAATGAAAATGGAACATACCAACATTTACGGGATGTAGCAAAAGCAGTTCTAAGAGGGAAGTTTGTAGTGATAAATGCCTACTTCAAGAAGTGAGAAAAGTCTCAAACAACCTAACTTTACACCTCAAGGAACTAGGAAAAGGAGAACAAATGAAGCCTAAAGTTAAAAGGGAGGAAATAACAAAGGTTAGAGCAGAGATAAATTAGAGACTAAAAAGACAATAGAAAAGTTCCATGAAACCAAGAGCTCGTTCTTTGAAAAGATAAAATTCACAAACCTGTAGTTAGACTCACCAAGAAAAAAAAGAGAGGACTCAAAAAAATAAAATCAGAAATGAAAGAGGAGATGTTACAACTGATAACTACAGTAATACAAAGGATCATAAGAGACTACTTTGAATAATTGTCACTAACAAACTGGACAACTTAAAAGAAATGGATAAATCCTTAGAAACATACAGTTTGCCAAGACTGAATCATCATGACATAGAAAATCTGAACAGACTGATTACAAGTAAGGAGATTAAATCAGTAATCAAAAACTTCCCAACAGACAGAAGTTTAGGACCAGACAGCTTCACTAGTGAATTCTACCAAACAGTCAAAGAAGAATTAATACTAATTCCTCTCAAACTCTTCCATACTTATTTTATGAGGCTAACATTAGCCTGATACCAAAACCAGACAAGGATGCCTCAAGAAAAGAAAATTACAGGCTAGTATTTCTGATGAAAATAGATGTAAAAATCCTGAACAAAATATTAGCAAAACAAATTCAACAACATACAGACCATGATCAAGTGAGATTTATTTCAGGGATTCAAGGATGGCTCAACATCTGCAAATCAGTCAGTGTGATACGTCACATTAACAAAATGAAGGATAAAAATCATATGATCGGGGCTTCCCTGGTGGCGCAGTGGTTGAGAGTCCGCCTGCTGATGCAGGGGACATGGGTTCGTGCCCCAGTCTGGGAAGATCCCACATGCCGCGCAGTGGCTGGGCCTATGAGCCATGGCTACTGGGCCTGTGCGTCCGGAGCCTGTGCTCTGCAACGGGAGAGGCCACAACAGTGAGAGGCCCGCGTACCGCAAAAAAAAAAAAAAAAATCATATGATCATCTCAATAGATGCAGGAAAAGCATTTGACAATTATGAAAAGCAAATGAAAAGCATTTAACATCCATTTAGGATAAAACCTATCAAAGGGGCTTCCCTGGTGGCGCAGTGGTTGGGAGTCCACCTGCAGGTGCAGGGGACGCGGGTTCGTGTCCTGGTCTGGGAGGATCCCACATGCCGCAGAGCTGCTGGGCCCGTGAGCCATGGCTGCTGGGCCTGCACTTCCGGTGCCTGTGCTCCGCAACAGGAGAGGCCGCAACAGTGAGAGGCCCGCGTACGGCAAAAAACAAAAACAAAAACAAAGAACAACAGCAAAAAAAACCTACCAAAGCAGGTATAGTGGGAACATACCTCAACATAATAAATGCCATATATGACAAGCCCACAGCTAACATCATAGTCAACCATGGAAAGTTGAAAGCTTTTCCTCTGAGATCAGGAATGAGATGAGGATGTCCATTCTTACTACTTTTATTGAATAAAAGTAGTATTAGAAGTCCTTGCCAGAGCAGTTATGGAAGAAAAAGAAATAAAAGCATCATAATTGGAAAGGAAGAAGTAAAACTGTCACTATTTGCAGATGACATGATATTATATGTAGAAAACCCATAAGACTCCATCAGACTGTTAGTAAAAAAACAAAAATAGAATTCAGTGAAGTTGCAGAATATGGAATCAATACACAAAAATCATTGTGTTTCTGTACACTAGTAATGAACTGTCGAAAAGAGATAAAACAGTCCTATTTACAATTGCATAAAAAAATAAAATACCTAGGAATAAATTTAACCATGGAGATAAAATATCTTTATACTGAAAATTACAAGAGATTAATAAAAGAAACTGAAGACGACACAAATAAATGGGATATTTAGTGCTCATAGATTGGAAGAATTAATATTGTTAAAATGTTCATATTATCCAATATACATGTTCAGTTCAATTCCTATCAAAATTCTAATGGCATTTTTTCACAGTAATAGAACAAACAATTCTAAGATTTCTGTGGAACCATAAAAAACCCCAAATAGCCAAAGCAATTTTGAGAAAGAAGAACAAAGAGGGAGGCATCATGTGCCCTTGTCTAAAACTACATTATAAAGCTATAGTAATTAAGACAGTGTGATATTGGCATAAAAACAGACACATAGATCAATGAATGGAATGGAATACAGAGCCCAGAAATAAACCCACACATATATGGTCAATTATTTTACAACAAAGGAGCCAAGAATATACAATGGGAAAAGGACAGTCTCTTTAATAAATGGTGTTGGGAAAATTGGACAGCCACATGCAAAAGAAGGAAACTGGATTGCTATCTTATGCCATACTTGAGAAGTAACTAAAAATGGATTAAAGACTTGAACATAAGACCTGGAAGCATTAAAACTCCTAGAAGAAAACATAGATGGGAATCTCCCCGACATAGGTCTTGGTGATGATTTTTTGAATCTGACACTGAAAGCAAAAGCAACAAAAACAAAAATAAATAAGTGGGATTACATCAAACTAAAAACTTCTGCATAACAAAGGAAGCCATCAACAAAAAGAAAAGGCAGCCTACTGCGTGGGAGAAAATATTTGCAAATCATGTATCTGATAAGGGGTTAATATCCAAAATATATGAAGAACTCATGTAATTCCATAGCAAAAAACCAATCTGATTAAAAAATTGGCAGAAAATCTGAATAGACATTTTCCCAAGGAAGACATACAGGTGGCCAACAGGTACATGAAAAGATTCTCTACATCATTAATCATCAGGGAAATGCAAATTAAAACCACAGTGAGATATCACCTCACATCTGTTAGAATGACTCTTATGAATAAGACTAGAAATAAATAATGTTGGTGAGGATGTGGAGGAAAGGGGACCCTTGTGCAGTGTTGGTGGGAGTGTAAATTGTTGTAGCCACTATGAAAAACAGTATGGAGGGTCCTCAAATTAAAACTAGAACTACCATATGATCCAGCAGTTTCACTTTGGGATATTTATCTGAAGAAAATAAAAACAGGAGCTCAAAAAGGTATACTCCCCCCCACCCCCCGTGTTCATTGCAGCATTATTTGTAATAGCCAAGATATGGAAACAATGTAAGTGTCCATCGATGAGTGGTTAAAGAATAAGTGGTATTTATATACAATGGAATATTATTCAGCCACAAAAAAGAAGGAAATCTTGACATTTGTAACATGGATTGACCTGAGGGCATTATGCTAAGTAAAATGAGGCAGAAACTGACACATCAGTAAAAGATCTTTCTGATATGTGGAATCTAAAAACAAACCAATCACCCCCCGCCCCCCAGCTCATAGGTAGAACAGAGTAGTGGTTGCTAGAGGAAGGGGGTGGGGGGGGAGAAATGGACGAACTGTTTTTGTTCTTTTTAGTTTAAATAAATTGAATTTTTAAAAAAGGAAAAACAGACAAATCCTATTGGAGGGCCATTCAACAAAATACTTGACCGGGATTCCCCAAGACTGTTGGGGTCATCAAAAACAAGGAAAACCTGAGAAACTGTATAGCCAAGAGGGGCCTACAAAGGATATGACAATTAAATATAATGTGATATCTTGGATAGGATCCTGAAACGAAAAGACATTATGTAAAAACTAAGAAAATTTAAATAAAATATGGACTTTAGTTAATAATACTATGTTTATATTAGTTTATTACTTGTAACAGAGGTTTCATACTAATGTAAAATGTTAATAGGTAACACTGGGTGTGGGGTATATGGGAACCCTACTGTCTTCTCAGTTTTTCTCTGAAATTGTTCTAAAAAAGTTTATTTTTATTTTTAAACATCTTTATTGGAGTATAACTGCTTTACAGTGGTATGTTAGTTTCTGCTGTAGAATAAAGTGAAACAGCTATGCATATACCTATATCCCCATATCCCCACCCTTTTGCATCTCCCTCCCACACTCCCTATCCCACCCCTCTAGGTGGTCGCAAAGCACCGAACTGATCTCCCTGTGCTATGCGGCTGCTTCCCAGTAGCTATCTATTTTACATTTGGTAGTGTACATATGTCAGTGCCACTCTCTCACTTCGTCCCAGCTTACCCATCTCCCTCCCCATGTCCTCAAGTCCATTCTCTACGTCTGCGTCTTTATTCCTGTCCTGCCCCTAGGTTCTTCAGAACCTTTTTTTTTTTTTTTTTTTTTAGATTCCATATATATGCGTTAGCATATGGTACTTATTTTTCTCTTTCCGACTTACTCCACTCTGTATGACAGACTCTGGGTCCATCCACCTCACTACAAATAACTCAATTTCGTTTCATTTATGGCTGAGTAATATTCCATTGTATATATGTGCCACATCTTCTTTATCCATTCATCTGTCGATAGACACTTAGGTTGCTTCCATGTCCTGGCTATTGTAAATAGTGCTGCAATGAACATTGTGATACATGACTGTTTTTGAATTAATGGTTTTCTCAGGGTATAGGCCCAGTAGTGGGATTGCTGGGTCATATGGTAGTTCTATATTTAGTTTTTTAAGGAACCTCCATACTGTTCTCCTTAGTGGCTGTATCAATTTACATTCCCACCAACAGTGCTAGAGGGTTCCCTTTTCTCCACAGCCTCTCCAGCATTTATTGCTTGTAGGTTTTTTGATGAGGGCCATTCTGACCTGTGTGAGGTGATACCTCATTGTAGTTTTGATTTGCATTTCTCTAATGATTACTGATGTTGAGCATCTTTTCATGTGTTTTGTTGGCAGTCTGCGTATCTTCTTTGGAGAAATGTCTCTTTAGGTCTTCTGCCCATTTTGGATTGGGTTGTTTGTTTTTTTGATATTGAGCTGCATGAGCTGCTTGTATATTTTGGAGATTAATCCTTTGTCAGTTGCTTCATTTGCAAATATTTTCTCCCATTCTGAGGGTTGTCTTTTCATCTTGTTTATGGTTTCCTTTGCTGTGCAAAAGCTTTTAAGTTTCATTAGGTCTCATTTGTTTATTTTTGTTTTTATTTCTGTTACTCTAGGAGGTGGGTCAGAAAAGATCTTGCTGTGGTTTATGTCAAAGAGTGTTTTTCCTATGTTTTCCTCTAAAAGTTTTATAGTGTCTGGTCTTACATTTAAGTCTGTAATCCATTTGGAGTTTATTTTTGTGTATGGTGTTAGGTAGTGTTCTAATTTCATTCTTTTACATGTAGCTGTCCAGTTTTCCCAGCACCACTTATTGAAGAGGCTGACTTTTCTCGACTGTATGTTTTTGCCCCCTTTGTCGTAAATTAGGTGCCCATATGTGCATGGGTTTATCTCTGGGCATTGTGCCCTGTACCATTGATCTATGTTTCTGTTTTTGTGCCAGTACCATGCTGTCTTGATTACTGTAGCTTTGCGATATAGTTTGAAGTCAGTGAGCCTGATTCCTCCAACTCAGTTTTTCTTTCTCAGGATTGCTTTGGCTATTCGTGGTCTTTAGTGTTTCCATACAAATTGTAAGATTTTTTGTTCTAATTCTGTGAAGAATGCCATTGGTAGTTTGATGGGGATTTCATTGAATCTGTAGATTGCTTTGGGTAGTATAGTCATTTTCACAATACTGATTCTTCCAATCCAAGAACATGGTATATTTCTCCATCTGTTTATGTCATGTTTGATTTCTTTCAGCAGTGTTTTATAGTTTTCTGAGTACAAGTCTTTCGCCTCCTTAGGCAGGTTTATTCCTAGGTATTTTATTCTTTTTGTTGCAGTGGTAAATGGGAGTGTTTCCTTAATTTCTCTTTCTGATTTTTCGTTGTTGTTGTATAGGAATGCCAGAGATTTCTGTGCATTAATTTTGTATCCTGCACAACCTTACCAAATTTATTGATTAGTTCTAGTTGTTTTCTCGTGGCATCTTTAGGATTTTCTATGTACAGTATCATGTCATCAGCAAATAGTGAAAGTTTTAATTCTTCTTTTCCAATTTGTATTCCTTTTATTTCTTTTTCTTCTCTAATTGCTGTGGCTAGGACTTCCAAAACTGTTGAATAAGAGTGGCGAGAGTGGACATCCTTGTCTTGTTCCTGATCCTACTGGAAATGCTTTCAGTTTTTCACCATAGAATATGTGGGTTTGTCATATATGGCCTTTATTATGTTGAGGTAGTTTTCCTCTATGCCCATTTTCTGGAGAGTTTTTATCATAAATGAGTGTTGAATTTTGTCAAAAGGTTTTTCTGCATCTATTGAGATTATCATATGGTTTTTATTCCTTAATTTGTTATTGTGGTGTATCATATTGATTGATTTGCATATATTGAAGAATCCTTGCATCCCTGGGATAAACGGTGTATGATCCTTTTAATGTGCTGTTGGATTCTGTTTGCTAGTATTTTGTTCAGGATTTTTGCATCTATGTTCATCAGTGATATTGGTCTATAATTTTCTTTTTTTGTGATATCTTTTTCTGGCTCTGGTATCAGGGTAATGATGGCTTTGTAGAATGAATTTGGGAGTGTTTCTCCCTCTGCAATTTTTTGTAAGAGTTTGAGAAGGATTGGCGTTAGCTTTTCTCTAAATGTTTGATAGAATTTGCCTGTGAAGCCATCTGGTCATGGACTTTAGTTTGTTAGGAAGATTTAAAATTATGGTTTCAATTTCATTATTTCTGATATGTCTATTTATATTTTCTAATTCTTCCTGGTTCAGTCTTGGAAAATTGTAGCTTTCCAAGAATTTGTCCATTTCTTCGTGGTTGTCCATTTTATTGGCATATAGTTGTTTGTAGTAGTCTCTTACAATCCTTTGTATTTCTGCAGTGTCAGTTGTGATTTCTCCTTTTTCATTTTATTGATTTGCATCATCTCCCTTTTTTTTTTTGATGAGTGTGGCTAAGGGTTTATCAATTTTGTTTATCTTCTCAAAGAAGCAACTTTTAGTTCTATTGATCTTTGCTATTGTTTTCTTTATTTCTGGTTCATTTATTTCTGTTCTGATCTTTATGATTTCTTTCCTCCTGCTGACTTTGGGTTTTATTTGTTCTTCTTTCTCTAGTTGTTTTAAGTGTAGGGTTAAATTGTTTATTTGAGATTTTTCTTGTTTCTTGAGGTGAGATTGAATTGCTATAAACTTCCCTCTTAGAACTGCTTTTGCTGCATCCCATAGGTTTCGGGTCATCATGTTTTCATTGTCATTTGTTTCTATGTATTTTTTAATTTCTTCTTTGATTTCTTCAGTGATCTCTTGGTTGCTTACTAGCGCGCTGTTTAGCCTCCATCTATTTGTGTTTTTTACAGTTTTTATCTTGTAATTGATTTTCAGTCTCATACCGTTGTGGTCAGAAAAGATGCTTGGTATGATTTCAATTTTCTAAATTTTCCAAGGCTTGATTTGTGACCCAAGTTGTGATCTGTCATGGAGAATGTTCCATGTGCACTTGAGAAGAAAGTGTATTCTGCCACTTTTGGGTGGAATGTTCTATAAATATCAATTAGATCTGTCTGGTCTGTTGTGTCATTTAAAGCTTGTGTTTCCTTATTTATTTTCTGTTTGGATGATCTGTCCATTGGTGTAAGTGGGGTGTTAAAGTCCCCTACTATTATTGTGTTACTGTTGATTTCTCCTTTCATGGTTGTTAGCATTTGCCTTATGTATTGAGGTGCTCCTATGTTGGGTGCATAAACATTTATAATTGTTATATCTTCTTCTTGGATTGATGCTTTGATCATTATGTAGTGTCCCTCCTTATCTCTTGTAACAGTCTTTATTTGAAAGTCTATTTTATCTGATATGAGTATTGCTACTCCAGCTTTCTTTTGATTTCCATTTGCATGGAATATCTTTTTTCCATCCCTTCACTTTCAGTCTTTATGTGTCCCTAGGTCAGAAGTGGGTCTCCTGTAGACAACATATATGTGGGTCTTGTTTTTATATCCATTCAGCCAGTCTGTGTCTTTTGGTTGGGGCATTTATTCCTTTTACATTCAAGGTTAGTGTCGATATGTATGTTCCCATTACCATTTTCTTAATTCTTTTGCGTTTGTTTTTGTGGCTCTTTCTTCTCTTGTGTTTCCCGCTTAAAGAAGTTTCTTTAGCATTTGGTGTAAAGCTGGTTTGGTGATGCTGAATTCTCTTAGCTTTTGTTTGTCTGAAAGACTTTTGACTTCTCCATAGAATCTGAATGAGATCCTTGCTGGGTAAAGTAATCTTGGTTGTAGGTTTTTCTCTTTCATCACTTTAAGCATATCCTACCACTTCATTCTGGCCTGCACAGTTTCCACTGAAAAATCAGCTGATAACCTTATGGAGATTCCTTTGTATGTTATTTTTCCCTTGCTGCTTTTAATACTTTTTGTTTGAATTTAATTTTTGTTTTTTTGATTAATATGTGTCTTGGTATCTTTTTCCTAGGGTTTATCCTGGGACTTTCTGTGCTTCCTGGACCTGGGTGACTATTTCCTTTCCCATGTTAGGGAAGTTTTCCACTGTAATTTCTTCAAATATTTTCTCAGACCCTTTCTTTTTCTCTTCTTCTTCTGGGACCCATATAATTCGAATGTTGGTGTGGTTAGTGTTGTCCCAGAGGTCTCTGAGATTGTCTTCAACTCTTTTCGTTCTTTTTTTTTTATTCTGCTCCTTGGCAGTTACTTCCACGATTTTGCCTTCCAGCTCACTTATTCATTCTTTTGCCTCCATTATTCTGTTATTGATTCCTTCTAGTGTGTTTTTCATTTCAGTTAATGTGTTGTTCATGTCTGTTTGTTTGTTCTTTAGTTCTTCTAGATCGTTGTTAAACATTCCTTGCAGTTTCTCAATCCGTGCTTCCATTCTATTTCCAAGATTCTGGATCATCTTTACTATCATTACTCCGAATTCTTTTTCAGGTAGATTGCCTATTTCCTCTTCATTTATTTGGTGGTGTTGGTTTTTACCTTGCTCCTTCATCTGTGACATATTGTTTTCCATCTCTTTTTTTTTTTTGATGATGATTTGGATTGTGTTCCTGTTTTACTTGTTGTTTGGCCTGAGGCTTCCAACACTGGAGTTTGTAGGCTGTTGGGTAGAGCTGGGTTTTGGTGCTGAGATGAGGAACTCTGTGAGACTTTACTCCGATGAATATTCCCTGAGGTCTGAGGTTCTGTGTTAGTCCAGTGGTTCAGATTCGGAGCTCCCACCGCAGGAGCTTCTGCCCGACCCTGTGCTTGCAAATTAAGATCCCACAAGCCATGTGGGGTGGTAAAAAAAAACAATAACAAAGCTAAAAATAAAATTAGACTAGGAAACTAACAGATATGTTAGAAAGGACTTAAAAATAAAAATATAGATGACTCAACAACCAGAAGGTAAGTCAGTACCACAATAGTAAAAAGAGGAGGAGACAAAAGAAAAAAACAAGGAAGAAAAAAGGAGTGGGGGAAAGACCTTGTCTTTGGAGAGCGGGACCTAAGCAAGGGTGAGGTTTAGGCTTAGCCTCAAGGAACAGAAGGGGCCCTGGCATGCCCCCCACCCCTGGTATCAGAGGGCAGGGGACCTCCTCACTTGGGAGCCCAACAGGCTTCCTGGGTTTGAGTGGGTGGGGCAAACACCCTCCTCTCCTCTCCTGTTCCTCCGGTTTACAGTCTGGGAGCACCCCTCCCGCCTGCCTGTCCTGATCTCCCGGCCTCCCTCCTGTGCCCCCAGGACCAATGCAGGGGTCAGAGGGTCCTTGGAGGGCAGGGAACCAGCCTGCGAGCTCAGCAGGCTCCCTGTGTCCGAATGGGTGGGGCAGTCAACCTCTGCTCCTCTCCTGCTTCTCCCAGAGGGCCCCTCTCCTATTCTCCACTTGGCCTCCTTCCTATGCCCCGAAGGACCCATCTGACCTGGAGGGGGCTTTGGAGGGCAGGGAACCGGCCTGGGAGCTCAGCAGGCTTCCTGAGCCCGAGTGGGCAGGGCAAGCACCCTCCATTCCTCTCCCACTCCTCCTGGATGGCCTGTCCCGTCTGCCACTCCTGATCTCACTGGCCTCCCTCCTGTGCCCCCAGGACCCATGCAGCCTGGATAGGGCTTTGGAGTGGGGGGAACCAGCTTGGGAGCTCAGCAGGCTCCCCATCCCCAGTGGGCCAGGCGATCACCCTCCGCTCCTCTTCCGCTCTTCCCAGAGTCCCTCCCCACTGCCTCTCCTGATCTCCCCCACCTCAGGGATGCCGATCTTGCCTGGCCTCCACTTCTCCTCCACCGTCAGTCCCCCAGCATCCTACCAGTTTACTCTGGGGTTCCTCCCATCTGCTTGGGGGTTAGAGTCCCCCACCAGCGGCCTGCACGCACCCTAGTTGTGGGGAGACGCTAACTCCGCATCTTCCCACACCGCCATCTTTCTTTTTTTTTTGCTGTACGCGGGCCTCTCACTGTTGTGGCCTCTCCCGTTGTGGAGCACAGGCTCCGGACGCACAGGCTCAGCGGCGATGGCTCATGGGCCCAGCCGCTCCGCGGCATGTGGGATCTTCCTGGACCAGGGCATGAACCCGTGTCCCCTGCGTCGGCAGGCGGACTCTCAACCACTGCGCCACCAGGGACGCCCCTGCCATCTTTCTTAACACATTTTTAGTAATTTAAATAGAGATGTTGATTTCAAATAAGTATTTTTTTTCTATTTTCAGAAAAATTTTGCCTTGGACACTTGAATGATTATTTGGTTATTTTTTTTATTACTAAAGCAAGTGTCACCGGGGCCATATGTTAGGAAAACAGCATTTATTGCCTCCAATCCAGATATTTTATTGGCTGGCAACAAGGAGGGGTAATATGTTATGAATACTTTCCCTTACTAACAGTCATACTTAGTTGTGACAAATAAACATATTATTTTGTAGCAGTTTAATTAAAGTGAAAAATGTGTATGGTAGCAAACCCAAGCTTAAACAATTTCAGCCTTATCAATAGGAGGAATTTAAAGCCTTACTTTTTTAGCTTTATTTTTGGCTTATTTATAGACGAAGGGAAAAAAAATGAGCTCTTTATTCTTTGAATTTTTAGACAGATTTTTGGATGAACTAGTGTAAAGAAAGAAAATATTTGGAGAAACTAATATGTTGTTAATAGCTAAACCATTATTTCGGTAGCCTGTGATTTTCCAAACTTGTGTTTTCCACTTATGTAACCACATTCCTCTTTTAGCTGAAATAACTCCCAAGTAACTAAATCATAGAAATGTCAAATAATTAGACCAAAGATGTTGGTTTTGGAATTTCACACAGCAGGTAGTTCAAGTGATAGTCAAAGATAATAGTAGTTAATATTAGGAACCTTTTAAGGTTAAAAATTAATAGCTTAGGGAGCGGTTTACGATCAGAAACTCAATATAAACAGTAGTCTTGGTCCTCGAGTATTCTCCTTCAAGTAGGCCCAACCAAGACTGCAGGAACTTCAAGTAGTGACCTAGCTTGGGGGAATACAGCTTGGATGGTGACTTTTAGGCAATTGGCTTGCCCAGATAGACTCTTTAGGCATCACATCTATAATAACTACAATCTAGATGGCAGTCTTTGAACCTGTGTAGGATGAAAAGGAAGATATCTGATGCCACGTAAATCTTGTGAGTATACTTGCCCACTTTGACAGCCACATGATAGCATTGCTTCTCAGAGAAATCTTCTGGTATTATATGCTAAAATTCAAAGCGTTTTTCCTGAAATAGCTGTCAGTGTTTATGCAAATCTAAGTGATAATTTTAAGCTCTATTTTAAAGAATGAAGGTAGCCAAAATGTACAAACTTTCAGTTAGAAGATAAGTACTAGGGATGTAATGTACAATGTGATAAATGTAATTAACACTGCTGAATGTCATTCGTGAAAGTTAAAGAGAGTAAATCCTAAGAGTTCTTATTTCAAGGAGAAAAAAAATCTTTTTTCTTCTATTTTTATCTATGTGAGAAGGTGGATGTTCTCTAAATTTATTGTGGTAATCATTTCATGATACAAATCAAATCGTTATGCCATACATTTTAAACTTATACATGCTGCGGTCATTTATATCTCAATAAAACTGGTAGAAAAAAGACAAAAAAATCTATTAAGTAATGTAGTAACTAGTGGAAGTATGAGATTATTTGTTTGTAGTTTTAGTGATATGTTTTAATATTGTAGGAATTCAGGGGCAAAATGTATCAGTATGTATGTGCTAATTTGAAACATCATCCAGTAATATGGTATTTATTCATTCAACTAAAACTATTTGAGCATTTAACATAGGCACTCTCTAGACATTGGGGATACAGCAGTGAAGACAACATAGAGTTTATAGTTTGTTCTGGCTTTGGCGTAGAGACAGGGAATCAATAACTTAATATATAGCATGCCAGCTGATAATAAGTCATTTGGAAAATAACATGGCAGTGTAGAGGAAAAGGGGTTACCATTGTGGGGTAAAAGTTTATGTGTTTTCTGTAGAGTGCTCAGGGAAGTCCTCTAAAAATTGATTTGTGAGCAAAGACTTGAAACAAATGAGGGAGCAAGCTGTGTGGGTATTTGGCAGAAGAGTTTTCCAGATAGAACAACGATTGCAAAGGCCTTGAGGTTTAGTGTATGCAGAAACAGCCAGGGGGCCAGTGTGGCTGGAGCCAAGTGTGAAGTACCTGTGATCACCACTGGAGCCAGAAGGGTAGAAAACAATAACAAAGTATTTAGGACCTTGTAGGCCAGCCATTAAAAAGTCTTTAATTTTTACTTTCAGGGGAATAGGGGGAGCCATGCAAGATTTTGTAAGGAAAGATTATAAACGACTTTGAAATGGGCAAAAAATGATGAGTGGGCTTCCTGTCTTGCTCATTCATTGGGTTCATCTCTGTCTCATTTTCCTTCCTTTATCTTGTCTATGTATTTTACTTAGAATTATTTGAATATGGTTTTTAAAATTTCATAGAACCATTACTTTATATTTCTAAGTATTTAAAAGCTTTTTTTCTTATGTCTTTCCCTTTGTTCTTCTTAATGCAAAGTATTTCAGATTTAGTTTAGTTCTTGAAATTTACTTCAATTGAAAGAAACTCAAGTCATCTCATCCAGCTTCTCATCCAGTTGAACATGGGTAGTGATTGAGAACTCAGCATTTAAAGGGAAATCAATTCTTTGTTAGATGGAAATCTATTTTATTCTCGTAGATGTCTGTGGTTCGGTCCAGCTCAAGTCCATTATTCCATAAAACAGAAAATTTAAGACAGCTGACTTACTCTTCCTTACTGCCAAATATTATCTTCTCCAAACTAACTTACCATGGTTTCTGCAGTCTTACCTTATTGATATTAGACTGTTCTTTGTATCCCATCTCACCTTGAATCATTGTCTTCTCTAGGCCCCTGTGATACCACACTCTTGGTGATTTTCTTCCTGTTTCTTGGACAGTACCTCTCCAGTCTCCTTTGTGGGCTTCTCTTCCTTTTCAGTTTCCTTAAATGTTGGTGTTTCTGAGTTTCTCTAGGTCTTTTCTTCTCACTGGGCAATCTCATCTTGTCCTGTGCCTTGCATCCATAAGCTGATGACTCCTAGATCCTTATCTCCAATTCAGATCTTTCTTCCACTTCCATACTTGTATTTCTGTTTGTCTTTTGAGCATTTCTACTTGGATATCTGACAGGCATCACAGTACGTTCAAAATTGAGCTTATGTGCTTCTCTAAACCTTGTGTCCTTCTTATGTTTTCTAGCTCTGTGAATGGACTGTTACCTAAATGGAAAATGTAGGTATGCTCCTTGACTTCTGCTTTTCTTCCCAGTCTAATCAGTTATCAGGTGTTACTGATGCTTACTTCTGAGTATTGCTCTAATCCATCTTTCTTTCTCCATCTTCATTGCTCACTACTCTAATTCGGACCCCAGATTTCTTCAACCGCCTCCAAACCTGTAACAGTAATATGAGGTAGGTGGTGGTGTTTTTAACTTGCCTATGGGGAAACATAGATTCAGAGATGTTAAGAACTCAGCTCTGTCTGGTTCTAAAGCTCATGATATTTTTACTGTATCATGCTGCCTTGCTGGCATTATCAGAGATTGATACTGCCTTCTACTGGAGGAATTTAGAGTGATTAAAATGAAGCATTATTTTAGATTCTAATGTGGTATTTTAAAATGCATTTAGATAGCAGAGCTGTTGTAGGCCATCTATCCATTACATGAAGACGAAAATCTTGTCTTAGTCACATTCTACCTTCTATTTAGCAGGGTTAATAGTTAGAGAGAATTCAAATTTGGAATTTGCATATGCAAAATTAAAAATTTTAAGGCTTTAACAAGAATATGAGACTAATATTCTTTGTAGCTAACTGCTGAATTCATTGTTTTCTTTGGGGGGCGGGTGGGAGTTTGGTTTGTTTATGTTTTATTTTTTATTTATTTATTTGGTGGTGTCAGGTCTTAGTTGCAGCTTGCCGGCTCCTTAGTTGTGGTATGCAAGCTCTTGGTTGTGGCATGCAAGTGGGATCTAGTTCCCTGACCAGGGATCGAACCTGGGCCCCCTGCATTGGGAGCACGAGTCTTAACCACTGTGCCACCAGGGAAGTCCCTGCTTGTTTTTTAAAGAGAGTTTAAGGTTGATAGCTTTTCAGCCAGCTTTCATGCTGATGAAGAAACATTTGAAAGTGGTACAGAGTAAAACATCTTAGAAATTCTGGCTGTTTTCTGTAGAGATTTGTTTTCTCCACATGTGTCTTAAAAAATGAAAGGAGATATTCTCATCATTGCTTTCAAATTCTATTTCATCATACGTTTTGCTTAGAGGGAATAGCCCCAGTGACCTTAGCTGTACTTTTGAATATAGCTCTTCAGAATTTCCTTTACCATGGATGTTTGATATCCTGAGTTTAAGATCAAGGTAAATCTGAAGGAAAACAAACCATGAAACCTTTAGGGATAGAGTGCATATTATCTTTGTTAAAGTTGTATATAGGGACACTAAGAATTCTAAATTTGGCTTCCAGTAAAATCTTGATTAATTTTTTTCCTTAATTTCCCCATTCGAAGATGGAGAAAATAGTTCCCAGCAGTCTGCAATACGATTGTTCTCTAGACAAATATTTATCATGGTTCAAAAGAATATTGGGTCTTGGACACTCAAATCCTGTTACTTGATTGTAACTGTCTTCTAGTGTATAGGAAGGAGCAAAGAAAAGATATTTTAAACATCCTTTCATTACTGTTATTTGTAATAAGTTGATAGTCTTCGTTGACTATATTTCATTGATTTTCCAATTTTATTCACTGAAATTTGGGTGTATCTTACAGTCAGTGGCATCTCGTAGTTTAATTAACCACTTCTGTTTCTTGGTGGGATATAAAATATCAAGTCTTAAAATGAGTTGTGTCTCGGTTTTGATGAAAACAGTTTATATCTTCATTGGTATTAGAAGTAATAACAGTGATAATATTATAGTCTCCATTCCTGAGAATCACTATTTTGGTAGCCTCTACTTTCTTAAACATGACCAAGAACTGGAAAGTAAGCAGAAGAGGCTTCTGATGTTTACAGTTGCTGTTAAGAAGCTCATGAAGTAAAGACCATGTTCTTGAACGTAAAATATTCTGTGATCTCAGTAGAGGGCCTCATTTTGCACCTGTTCTTAATAGGCATGGGTATCTGATTACAGAGTCCAGGATTCAAAAGAATAAACTAAAAAAAAAAAAAGCACGTACATATTTATTAAGTGACAACTCTAGGACCTGCTATCAACTGAGAATGAGGGTGACCATAAATAAAGTAAAAATTCAAATCTATCTTTAAAAAACAACACAAACCCCAGAACAGGCCACATAGCACTGTTTCAGGAGGGTTAGACAGCCCGACACACACAAATCACCCTGATTACAGCTTGGAAGAGGTTCTTTTTTTTTTAAGATTTTTTTTTTTGATGTGGACCATTTTTAAAGTCTTTATTGAATTTGTTACAATATTACTTCTGTTTTATGTTTCGTTTTGTTTTGTTTTTCTGGCTGCAAGGTATGTGGGATCTTAGCTCCCCAACCAGGGATCGAACCCACATCCCCTGCGTTGGAAGGCGAAGTCTTAACTACTGGACTGCCAGGGAAGTCCCTTCGAAGAGGTTCTTTATCAAAATTCATTCTGTCTGATTCCACTGGTGCTATCTTTAAGGGACAAATGTATTTTATTTTTTTATTTTGATTGTGGAAACATTTGTTGTTGATTAAATTTTCCCCTCTTATGGTTGAATGAGGTTGTCAGCATATTTTGCCCTGAAAGTATTGAAAAACTTTTGTGATACTCACCTGTCAGACGTCTGAAATAGTATTTGATTCTCTTGTTCTAATGGTCTCTACTCCTGTTGCTAAATGACATCAGAGTACCATTTTTGGTCTTTGGGCTAAAGACTGGGCATGGGCATAGGTTGTAGGGAGGTGTTAGAGAAGAAAAAAGTAGAAAAATTTAGAGAACACACTGTCATCCTGATGTATTTCTAGAAGCTCTCATTGGGCAGTTGTGCATGTCTAGCTGCATTATTTTTGTTTGGAATAAACCCAGGGTACGTATCCCATAAATTCCTAGTGTTAGGGGGACTTTTGGGACATTCCCCTAAGTCATGAATTCTGAGCATAACATTGCTGACTGTGAGCACCTTTAGCCTAAGAGTAGATGTTCGTGTATCATCAGGTTTCCAGCATTTACTAATTAGGTTTTGCCTACTTAGGTTCTCCTGGCAGTTTCTCTTGGCCACTGTGTTCTTCACACTCTGCCCTAACCTGTTTTATATGTTGTCTGCCTTTGGGCTCTGCTTAGACATTTATAGCTTTTCTTTCCGAAGAAGGCTTTAACAAAGTATTGATTTGTATATTCTTTAGTTAACGATTTATTGTTGATTATAAAAGCAATTCACACTATAGAAAATATGAAGAGAAAAGTGCTTTTCATCCTACTACCGAGTGAACCAATGTTAACATTTTAATGTGTTTTCATCTAGTCTTTTTCTAGGCTTATGTATTTTGTTTAGGAGTGGGAGAGAGAAAAGTAAGTGTGTTATTTTTTAAAATGAGAATCTTCTCAAACTTGCTACTGGGCATGCAAAGTAATTTTTAAAATAAAATTTTTTTTCAGAACAATTTTAGAATCACAGTAAAGTTGCAAAGGTAGTACAGAGATTCTCATATATCCATTATTCAGCTTTCCCTAATATTAATCTTATATAACTAGAGTATACTTGTCAAAACTAAGAAATTAACACTGGTATAATTTTATTAAATAACTACAGACTTTATTTGGATTTTTCCAGTTTTTCCACTAATGTCCTTTTCTGTTCCAGGATCCAATCCTGAATACCATATTGCATTTTAAAAGAACAGTTTTGTCTTTTTTTTCTGCTTAACTTTTTATACCATGAACATTTTTCTTTGTCATTAAATATTCTTTAAGCAGTGCTTATTAATGGCCCCAAACAGTTCATCAAATATTTACTCTGATGTAAATATTTCTGCTTAACTCTTTTTTTCTTGTATTTTGTGAGGGTGGGGAATGTTAGAAAACACACACATCAAACATTTTTATTAGTGGGGTACTTGAGTTAGCTGAGTTTAATGCTAGATTGTAGCAGTAATTTTGAACGCATTGCTCTAAAAGTAGAAAATAAATTATCAAGCTTATATTCCTTAGAGAATTTAAGAGCATTTTAGATTGAGACAAGTGCAGAAAGTCATGAGTGACCTATTCATGAAGCAGTTTGTTTTGAGGATTTTTTTTAGAGTTGCTTGGCATTTGGCTTAGTGTATTTTGAGCAAATTGAATGTGTATGTACATTTTATATATACACAGTCAATATTTAGACTGTTAATAAGAGTCTAGTAACTAGCATGATAACCACCTGAGTTTGAAAATGCAGATTTATGGTATATTCTTCTCATACACCGGTATATTCAGTTTTGAAAATTAATCTTTTTATTTACTTTTCTGTTATTCTTCATTAATATTTATTTAACTCTAGGCTAAGCGTATTATATAAAAAGTGAAGTTGCCTGGAGATTTTCTTGTATATCTTGTAGTGTTTTATTGATGTTTATAGTTGGATTGATATTGAATAATTTGTATATTCATTTAACATGAAATTGAAGTTCAGATGGTTTGCATTTAGTGTTTTGTTGTTTTGTTTTTTTTGCGGTACGTGGGCCTCTCACTGTTGTGGCCTCTCCAGTTGCGGAGCACAGGCTACGGACACGCAAGCTTAGCGGCTGTGGCTCACGGGCCCAGACGCTCCACGGCATGTGGGATCTTCCTGGACCGGGGCACGAACCCATGTCCCCCGCATCGGGAGGCGGACTCTCAACCACTGTGCCACCAGGGAAGCCCAGTGTTTTGTTGTTTTAAAGAATAAAGCCATAAAGCCAAATTCTTTTTAAGAACTATTAGGTGTATCATACTAAGGAAAACATTGTAAAATTCATATTTGGATTTTACCTTTTATTGTTAGTCAGGTTAGTAAAACCTCATAAGTTAAATAGTTATTATGCTAGGGTTCAGTGCCTGCTAGGGGACTAGTGTCTATTAGTAAATTTATAAACTAGAGGTTTATTATGAGGGTTAAGCAATCATTGGTTTAATTTGACACAGTTGTAAGAATAATATGTAGAAATAATAACCGAGTTGAAAAATACAAACCTGGAATTCTGATGTATAATACTTAGAGAAAACTGAATGCACTGTCTCCATAAGATCAAATATATGTATTCCAGTTTTCAGAGTTAATGATAAATGCTTTCTGGAGAATGCATATACTTTATTACTGCTACCTTACAATCATGTGTCGTCTTTTTGTGGTGCAATCTGTGAATTTTTAGTAGAGAGAGCTACATGATCTGTCATATAGATTGTTCACCCTTTGATGTTGCTGGAGGACAGTACTTGATTTCTTGTACATATTTTTATATTGCAACATAGAGCACTTAAACTAAGACTTTCTTTGGGAGTTCCCAAGGCTGATGATATTTTTTCCTGTAATTTAAGGTGCTGGGATTGTTGCCATTGGTACTGATTACATTATTCAATTAGCTAAGGCAGAATGTAACTCATCTGCTGGGTTAGCACATCTGTATGTCTGTTTTTATATCTTAGGGCAGAGATTATGGGCACCCAGATTTAACTGTGTAAATTTCATCACCAGTGTTTCTGGGTATGAGTATGTTCCAAGATTATAGGTGATTCCAGGATTGAATTATGACTGGTGTTATTAAAGGTAAAAGTTGTGTTTTGTATCATAAGCCATTTTAGTACCATTTTCTCAGTATTTGCTAAACACACACACACACGCACACACACACACTTCTTGATTGATAGAAATATAGATGGTAGATAAAGATATACATACAGATTCTTGGATTTCTGTTCTAAAAACCCAAATGCATGATTGAAAGTGACTTTGTCAGATTCAGTGTGAAATATGAGGTTAAAGTGGGTAACATTTTCCAGAAATGAAAGAAGGGAATCCGAGGTTCAGGTCATCATTTTACAGTGACACTCACTGCAGGTCTGGATACTGTTGGGAGAATGTTTATGTTTATAGATAGATGCTGTGACTTATAGGTTAGACTTTAGGCATCATAGTAAAACACCATTAATTTTATTCTTAGGAATTAGATGTTCTCCATGTATATATTCTAGACTTCATGCTTCTATAGGAAAGTATTTTGGTAGGACATTAGTGGTGTCTTTAAGATTGTAAGGGAAAATGTGAACTGTCCTCAGCAGTGCAAACTGGCGCTTCATGAAATGGCATGAACCTACCTTCCTGCCTATCTTCTATTATTTTCCCATGCATACCATACATTCCAACTAAAAGGAACTATTTGGTTCTGGAGGCTGCCATGTTTTTTTAGGTTTCTGTGCTTTAGTATGCACTCTTTTTCATTTGGATTGCCCTTGCCCTAGAAAACTCCCATCTGTCTTTCAGGACTTGACTTATTGGTCACCTTTCCTAGGAAGGCTCCTTGATCACTTCCCTTTCCTTCTGCTCTGAGTTACATGTTCTGATGGCACTGGCACATGGATACATGGATACATGGTAACTCTGCCATGTATTCCTTTGCTTGTCTGCCTCCCTCACTAAACAGTAAGCTCCGTAGAATCAGAGAATGTGTATCTCCTCTTTATTTCTTTAACATTTAACTCAGTGCCTGGCAAAGAGAGTTGATACTCAGAAAATAGTTGTTGCATGCTTTAATGTATATATGGAGAAATGAATGAACTCATTTTTTATTCTCTCCTTAATATTGATAGCTGTTTACAATCATTTTTATTTACTAAGTAAGCTTTTGTTAGCTTAATTCAAAAACTGTGTCTAAAATAAAGAAATGTTTCTTTATTAATATTTTAGATTTATCCATAGGAAAATGAATTGATGGCAGTTTAAATATACATAAGCATGTGCTTAATCTTTCTTGATTATCCTGGTTTAACTTGTCTCTTACAGAAAAAACAAAAATGAGAGGAATCTGGTTTAAATTGCAGTACAAGGAATTTAGATTAGACATAAAGAGTTTCCAGAAAATAAAGTACCAGATATTGAAGTGATTTGTAAGTAATGTAATTGATTTTTTTGAGAGTTAAAAAAAGGGGGAGTTCATAGAGGGTTGTGAATTGCAAAGTGGTTCACCAACATTGCCTTTAGTAGAATAAAAAACTTAAAGGAAGAAAATCTATTTAGAGGTATGCAGATACAACCATATTCATGGATAGATGCTTAAAAATACTTGGGTACTTTTTTGGTTTACTGTATACATATATATTTTTAAATTTCAGCTAACCAAGGAAACTATGTTGCATGTATCCTTACTTTTTACAGAATGGCTCTCATTTAGTGACTAGCAGAATATACTAGAATCTCCCTCCTTAGCCTTTTTTTTTAACTTCTCTTTCTTAGAGTAATATAAATAATAAAAAATCCTTAGCAGTGTTAAAAATAAACAGAAAACTAAGGTATATCAATTTAAAAAAAGACCTACCCACATAGTTTAAAAACAATCAACCAGACCACTTACACAAAGAACAAGGTTTTTGAATGCTATCCTCTTGATTGTCTTAATGAAATTAAATACAGCAGTTAGCTGTGCCCAAAATATAGAGTTATATTGCTATGCTTCTAACTATAGATATTCTGTCCTGGCTGTATTTGAACAGAACTACTGTAGTATAAGCCAAATTCACCCTCCGTGCTAGTGAACTGAAAGAGCAAATATACCTTCCTGAGCAACAGATTTATAGTCATGCTAGTGAATAGAGTTCAGTGTTCTCTTTGCTTGTCATTCTGCAAGAATCATATTGGAATAATTTAGGACAGCTTTACTAAATTTATTAATGTAACTCTTGTTATGAAGATGGTGTTTAAATTGTAGGCTTTTGTACTTGCAGTGCAAAAGCCTTCTTTGTGATATAAAAGACAGGATTTTACATGTAGTGGTGATAATGCCTGTCTTTCTAAACACTGTATATTTTTCTAAATGCCTTTATAGCCAGAATTTATTTTTCACAATAACTCTGTGAAATAGGTGTCCTAATCTTATAAATGAGAAATTTTAGGCATAGAAATTTTGACTCAGTGCCAAAGGCATACAGTATTGTTTTATAATAAAGTATTGTTACCATTTCAATAGCTTGCATTTACTATCTGCTGAGCTCTGTTTTAAGCTTTTTACATATATTAATTAATAAGAACTTGGGCTTTGTAGTCGGATCTGGATTTAATTCTGGCATCGTGCCATCACTGCCATTTGCAGCATCGTGGATGAACCTAGAGATAATCATACTAAGTGATATTTCCTCTTCTTAACCTTGGAAAATTTACCTAACCTCTTCAAGCCTTGGTTTCCTCATTTGCTACAAAGAAATAATGATAGTACCTGCCTCATAGGGTGGTTGTATGGATTTAGATAATCCAAGTGAATCTATGTCTGGTATAAAGTAGGGGCTTTAAAATCAGTTTGCTATAATAAATAGAGGGTTAGTAGACTGTATTTACTGTAATTTTTAGCTTTGGGTAATTTTCCTGGTAAAATTGTATTGCTCTTGAGTGTAAACTCATAGTTGATTTTATATATATATATATATATATATATATATATATATATATACCTGTTTTATAGAAAAACATCCATGTTAGAACAAGATTATAGCTCTATATAGTGGCTATAACTACCTCTTCCCTCTCACTACCTCCCAATCACCTTTCAGTTCTAAGCCTTCCACTAGTCAGAAGAAACCAAAGTGGATACCTGAGGCTTTCATGTTCCAAAGTCAAGACAAGATATCCTCAGTCCATTGGGTTGTGTTCGTTCCAGGAGTGCTGTGGTATATCAGTTGTTTGGAACTCAGAATGTATTTTCTTAGAGAAAGTATCCTTTTAAATAAGGCACATAAATTCTTGTAATTCCTGATATAACTGATATGTGTATATTTGCACTGAAAGCAGTAAAAAGCAAGCAAAAACGTGACAGCACTCTGGCACTGCTAATAAAGTAATTTAAAACAATGAAACTGAATATATACTGATCCCCAAAAACAGGCCTGGAGAGGATTCTGGGAAGATGGAGTAGGAGGCATCAGGAGTCTGCCTCCCCACCTAGATAACAAATACAGTGGCAGAATCTGATGTAACTATTTTGGAACTATGGAGCTGTTGAAGACTTGCAACTGTCAGGAAAAGGCTCAGATGTAAAATTGCAGCCATTCTCTGCTGCCACCTTTGTGCAGCTCTCACACAGCTTTTGGAGCCAGTGGAGGCAGAAAGTACCCTCTTCTCCAAATATCAAGGATCTGTACCTGGATCAGAGATGCTGCTTCTGGTCAGAGAGGTGCAGACAAAGAGGTGGGCAGCTATTGTTGTTGCACATACCCTATTGTTGCAAGCCCCTACCCCACCTGCTAAAGTGACTTCCAGGAAATTTAAAAGACGGGCACCCTTATATGATCCAGCAATCTCACTCCTGGCTGTATATCCAGAGAAAACTCTAATTCAAAAAGGTACATGAATCCCAATGTTCAGAGCAGCACTATTTACAATAACCAAGATGTGTAAGCAACCTAAATGTCCATCGACAGATGAATAGATAAAGAAGGTGTGGTATATATAAACAATGGCATACTACTGAGCCATAAAAAAGAATGACATAATGCCATTTGCAGCATCGTGGATGAACCTAGAGATTATCATACTAAGTGAAGTAAATCAAAAAGAGAAAGATAAATCCCATATGATACCACTTATATGTGGAATCTAAAATATGGAACCACCTCAACATATTGAAAGCTGTATATTGTGGGAGTCCTAGAAAGAGAAGAGAGAGAGAGAAAGGAGCAGAGAGAACTTTTGAAGAAATAATGGTTTAAAACTTCCCAAATTTGATGAAAAACATGAACATAAACATCCAAGGAGCTCATTGCACTCCAAGTAAGATTAAGTCAAAGAGACATAGAGCAAGACACATTATAATCAACCTTCCAAAAGACAAAGACCAGGAATCTTGAAAGCAGCAAGAAGAAAGCTAATCATCACATACACGGGATTCTCAGTAAGATTATTAGCATATTGCTCATCAGAAACTTCAGAGGCCAGGTGGCAGTGGGCTGCTATATTCAAAGTGCTAAAAGAAGAAAAGTCTGTCCATCAAGAATCCTGTTATCTGGCAAAACTGTCCTTCAAAAGTAAGTGAGAAATTAAGACATCCCCAGGTAAACAAAAGCTGAGGGAGTTCATTACCACTAGACCTGCCCTGCAAGAAATGCGCAAGAGAGTTCTGCAAGGTGAAACGAAAGGACTCTAGACAGTAACTAGAAGTTGTGTGGAGAAATAAAGATCTCAATAAAGGTAAATACAGCGGGAATTATAAAAGCTAGTACTATTGTAACAAAGATTTATAATTTTTTATTTTCTACATGACTTAAAAGATTAATACATTTAAAGGAAAAAAAATTATTAGTATAAAAGCTCATGTTGTTGTAACATTTTCTGGGATAGAACATATGTTAGGCCACAAATTAGGTCTCAAAAGATTTTAAAAGATAGATAGCATACGAAGTATCATCTCCAGCTACAAGAGGATGAAGTTAGAAATCAACAACAGAAGGAAAACTGGAAAATTCACAAAACTGTGGGAATTAAACAACATACTTTTTTTTTTAACATCTTTATTGGAGTATATAATTGGTTTACAATGGTGTGTTAGTTTCTGCTTTATAACAAAGTGAATCAGTTATACATATGTTCCCGTATCTCTTCCCTCTTGTGTCTCCCTCCCTCCCACCCTCCCTATCCCACCCCTCTAGGTGGTCACAAAGCACCGAGCTGATCTCCCTATGCTATGTGGCTGCTTCCCACTAGCTATCTGTTTTACATTTTGTAGTGTATATATGTCCATGCCACTCTCTCACTTTGTCACAGCTTACCCTTCCCCCTCCCCATATCCTCAAGTCCATTCTCTAGTAAGTCTGTAAACAACATACTTTTAAACAACCAATCAAAGAAGAAATCACAAGGGAAATTAGAAAATACTTAGAGACCAAAGAAAATGAAAACACAGCACGCCAAAACTTATAGGACACAATGAAAGCAGTTCTAAGGGGATTTTTGTAGTTATAAATGCTTATGTTAAAAAAATAAGAAAGATCTCTAGCTTTATAACTTAAGGAACTAGAAAAAAACAAACTAAAACCAAAGCTAGCGGAAGGAAATAATAAAGGTTAAAGGAGAGAGAAAGGAAATAGAGAATAGAAAAACAAAGTCAGTGAACCAAAAGTTTGTTCTTTGAAAACATCAACAAAATTGACAAATTTTTGGCTAGTAGACTAAGAAAATAGGAGGAAAGACTCAAATTACTAAAATCAGAAGTGAAAGTGGTGACATCACTATCAAGTCTACTGAAATAAAAAGGATTATAAGAGAGTACTATGAACAATTGTATGCCAACAAATTGAAGAACCTAGATGAAATGGACAAATTCCTAGAAATACAAAACCTACCAAGACTAAATCACAATAGACCTATAAGGTAAGGAGATTGAATCAGTAATAAAAAAATCTCTTGAGTAGAAAAGCCCTGGCTTGGGACCTCACTGGTGGTCCAGTGGCTAAGACTCCACGCTCCCAATGCAGGGGGCCCGGGTTCAATCCCTTGTCAGGGAACTGGATCCCACATGCCGCAACTAAGAGTCTCCATGTCACAACTAAGAGTTCACATGCCGCAACTAAAAAAGATATCACATGCCATAACTAAAAGATCCCATGTGCTGCAGCTAAGACGCAGTACAGCCAAATAAATAAATAAATATTTTTTAAAAAAAGAAAGAAAGAAGGAAAAGAAAAGACCTGGCTTCACCAGTGAATTCTGCTAGTTAAAGAACTACTATCAGTCCCTGTCAAACTTTTCCAAAATATTGAAGAGGAGAGAACACTTCCTAATTCATTCTATGAGGCCAGCATTACCCTGATAACAAAGTCAGACAAAGACATTACAAGAAAAGAAAACTACAGACCAATATCTCTTGTAAACATTGATTCCAAAATCTTCAACAAAATACTAGCAAACTGAATTCATCCACATAATAAGGGGATTATATACCATGGTAAAGTGGGATTTCTTTTTGGAATGCAAGGATGGTACAACATGAAAATTGATCAGTGTAATACACCACATTAACAGAATGAAGGAAAAAAACACAATCATCTCAATTGATGCAGAAAAAGCATTTGACAAAGTTCAACACCTTTTCAAGATAAAAGCATTAAAAAAAACTAGGCATAGATGGAAACCACCTCAATATAATGAAAGCTATATATGAAAAACCCACAGCAGACATCATTCTCAATAGTAAAAGACTGAAAGCTTTTCCCCTAAGATCAGGAACAAGGCAAGGATGCCCACTTTCATGACTTTTATTTGACATGGTAGTGGAAGTTCTAGCCAGAGCACTTAGGTAAGAAAAAGAAATAAAAGTTATCCAAATTGAGAAGAAAGAAGTAAAATAATCTGTTTGCAGGTAAGATGATCTTATATGTGGGAAACCCTAATGATTCCACAGAAAAAATACTTTCAGAACTAATAAATGGATTTAACTAAGTAGCAGGATACAAACTCAAAATGTAAAAGTTAGTTGCATTTCTGTACATCACAGTGAACAATCTGAAAAGGAAATTACAAAAACAGTTCCTTTTACAGTGGCATCAAAAGGAATAGAATACTTAGGAATTAAAAAACGTATACAATGAAAACTGCAAAATACTGCTGAAGAAATTGAAGACATAAATAAACACATCTGATATTCATGGATTAGAAGATACAATATTATTAAAATATCAGTGCTATCCAAAGAGGTTTACAGATTCATTGCAATACCTGTCAAAATCCCAATGATGTTTTTTTCAAAAACAGGAAAACCTATCCTGAAATTCATATGGAATCTCAGGACCCTAGATAGGCAAAACAGTCTTAAAACTGGATTACTCACAATTCTTGATTTCAAAACTTACAACAAAGCCACATAATCAAAACAGTGTGGTACTGGCATAAATACAGACATATAGACCAGTGGAATAGAACAGAGAACCCAGAAATAAACCCTCACATATGTGGTAAAATAAGTTTTGAAAAGGGTACGAAGACCATTCAGTGGGGAAACAATTCTTCAACAAATGCTTCTGGGACAACTCAGTATCTGCATGCAAAAGATTAACTTGGACCTTTACCTAACACCATATACAAACATTAACTCAAATTGGATCAAAGACCTAAATATAAGACAAAAAACAGTGAGATTCTTAGAAGAAAACATAGGGCAAAAGCTTCACAACATGGATTTGGCAGTGCTTTCTTGGATGTGACACCAAAAGCACAGGCATCAGAGCAAAAGTAGACAAATTGGACTTAATGAAAAAAAATTTTTTTACTTCAAAAGATACTATCAACAGAGTGAAAGAGGCAACCACAGAATGGGAGAAAATATTTGCAAATCATATATTTGATAACGGATTAATATCCAGAATATATAGAGAACTTATGCTAAAAGTCAACAGCAAAAGGACAGCCTGATTCAAAAATGGGCAAAGGACTTGAATAGACATTTCTCTAAAAAAGATATACTGTGGAAAACAGTATGGAAGTTTCTCAAAAAATTAATAAAGTAGAACCACCATATGATTCAGCAGTACCACTTCTGGGTATGTATCCAAAATAATTGAAAGCAGGGTCTCGGAGAGATATTTGTTCATCCATGTTCATAGCAGCATTATTCCAATAGCCAGAACATAGATAAATGTCCATTGACAGACGGATGGATTAGCAAGTGTTGGTATATATTCAGTGGAATATTTTTCAGTCTTAAAAAGGAAAGGAATTCTGACACATGTTACAGCATGGATGAACTGTGAAGACATTATGCTAAGTGAGTTAAGACAGGCACAAACTGATAAATAGTGTACAATCTCAGTTATATGAGGTATTTAGAATAGTCAAACTCATGAAAACAGAAAGTAGAATGGTGGTTGCCAGAATTTGGGCAGAGGGGAAATGAGTTGTTATTTAATGGGTATACAGTTTCATTTCTGCAAAATGAAAAAGTCCTTGAGATTGGTTGCACAATATTGAATATATTTAACACTACTAAACTGTATGCTTAAAAATGGGTAAGATTGGGCTTCCCTGGTGGTGCAGTGGTTGAGAGTCTGCCTGCCGATGCAGGGGACATGGGTTCGTGCCCCAGTCCGGGAAGATCCCACATGCCACGGAGCGGCTGGGCCCGTGAGCCATGGCCACTGAGCCTGCGCATCCAGAGCCTGTGCTCCGCAACTGGAGAGGCCACAACAGTGAGAGGCCTGCATACCGCAAAAAAAAAAAAAAAAAAAAAAAAAAGGATAAGATGGTAAATTTTATATGTATTTTACCACAGTTTTAAAAATTAGAAAAAAGAAAAAAAAGATCTGAAGGTGAGAAAGAGTTTCTAACAGGATTTTTAATATTTTCAAGAGCTTTATAGGTTGGCACACTGATTCTTTTGTATGTTTAACTTCATTTCAAAGCTTTTCCTTGATATAGGATTATAGATGGATTACTCTCACTTCTCTTAATCACATTTACTATGAATAAACTCATTTCAGGATAGGGGTTGTGGGATGCTTACAAGAGGAACAAATAAAAAAGAGGAAGAGAGATTTTTCTTAGTCAATTGGCTAAAATCTCTTGAGAGAGCTAGACGAACATCACATAAGAGAAATGATTTATGGTAGAATTACCTGGACAGTTTTATAAGCCAGAGACAAAGCATGATGTATGCTTCTGGAGAAAAAAAAAAGCTGTGCTAAGGAAAAGGCAGTGGGTTGCTGCCCACCCTAATATGGGGTGTAGCAGCAGCTCACAAGGGGTGTAAGCAAACACCTGGCTGAACCGCTGATTTTATATACAGGTTATAAGTCCAGAATGAAAAATTTTGTTTGTGTGTGGGTTCATGGTTTTGGAAATGTTCATTTTGGGTATCAGTCATATTTGTTAACTCAAGTTAATATATAGATTAAAATGAGACTATTTGGAGGTCAGACAGCAGAAGCAAGAAGAACTACAATCCTGCAGCCTGTGGAACAAGAACCACATTCACAGAAAGAGAGACAAGATGAAAAGGCAGAGGACTATGTACCAGATGAAGGCAGAGGGCTATGTACCAGATGAAGGAACAAGATAAAACCCCAGAAAAACAACTAAATGAAGTGGAGATAGGCAACCTTCCAGAAAAAGAATTCAGAACAATGATAGTGAAGATGATCCAGGACCTCAGAAAAACAATGGAGGCTAAGATTGAGAAGATGCAAGAAATGTTTAACAAAGACCTAGAAGAATTAAAGAACAAACAAACAGATGAAGAATACAATAACTGAAATGAAAACTACACTAGAAGGAATCAATAGCAGAATAACTGAGGCAGAAGAACGGATAAGTGACCTGGAAGACAGAATAGTGGAATTCACTGCTGTGGAACAGAATAAAGAAAAAAGAATGAAAAGAAATGAAGACAGCCTAAGAGACCTCTGGGACAACATTAAACGCAACAACATTCACATTATAGGGGTCCCAGAAGGAGAAGAGAGAGAGAAAGGACCCAAGAAAATATTTGAAGAGATTACAGTCGAAAACTTCCCTAACATGGGAAAGGAAATAGCCACCCAAGTGCAGGAAGCGCAGAGAGTCCCATAGAGGATAAACCCAAGGATAAACACGCCTAGACACATAGTAATCAAATTGGCAAAAATTAAAGACAAAGAAAAATTATTGAAAGCAGCAAGGGAAAAATGACAAATAACATACAAGGGAACTCCCATAAGGTTAACAGCTGATTTCTCAGCAGAAACTCTACAAGGCCGAAGGGAGTGGCATGATGAAAGGGAAGAACCTACAACCAAGAGTACTCTACCCAGCAAGGATCTCATTCAGATTCGATGGAGAAATCAAAAGCTTTACAGACAAGCAAAAGCTAAGAGAATTCAGCACCACCAAACCAGCTCTACAACAAATGCTAAAGGAACTTCTCTAAGTGGGAAACACAAGAGAAGAAAAAGACCTACAAAAACAAACCCAAAACAATTAAGAAAATGGTCATAGGAACATACATATCGATAATTACCTTAAACGTGAATGGATCAAATGCTCCAACCAAAAGCCACAGGCTTGCTGAATGGATACAAAAACATGACCCATGTATATGCTGTCTACAAGAGACCCACTTCAGACCTAGTGACACATTCAGACTGAAAGTGAGGGGATGGAAAAACATATTCCATGCAAATGGAAATCAAAGCTGGAGTAGCAATAGTCATATCAGATAAAATAGACCTTAAAATAAAGAATGTTACAAGAGACAAGGATGGACACTACATAATGATCAAGGGATCAATCCAAGAAGAAGATATAACAATTGTAAATATATATGCACCCAACATAGGAGCACCTGAATACATAAGGCAACTGCTAACAGCTGTAAAAGAGGAAATCGACAGTAACACAGTAATAGTGGGAGACTTTAACACCTCACTTACACCAATGGACACATCATCCAAAATGAAAATAAATAAGGAAACACAAGCTTTAAATGACACAATAGACTAGACAGATTTAATTGATATTTATAGGACATTCCATCCAAAAACAGCAGATTACACTTTCTTCTCAAGTGCGCACGGAACATTCTCCAGGATAGATCACATCTTGGGTCACAAATCAAGCCTCAGTAAATTTAAGAAAATTGAAATCATATCAAGCATCTTTTCTGGCCAACGCTATGAGCTTAGAAATGAATTACAGGGAAAAAAACATAAAAAACACAAACACATGGAGGCCAAACAATACATTACTAAATAACCAGTAGATCACTGGAGAAATCAAAGAGGAAATCAAAAAATACCCAGAGACAAATGACAATGAACACACGATGATCCAAAACCTATGGGATGCAGCAAAAGCAGTTCTAAGAGGGAAGTTTATAGCTATACAAGCGTAGCTCAAGGAACAAGAAAAATCTCAAATAAACAATGTAACCTTACACCTACAGGAACTAGAGAAAGAAGAACAAAGAAAACCCAAAGTCAGTAGGAGGAAAGAAATCACAAAGATGAGAGCAGAAATAAATGACATAAAAGCAAAGAAAACAGTTGCAAAGATCAATAAAACTAAAAGCTGGTTCTTTGAGAAAATAAACAAAATTGATAAACTATTTGCCTGACTCATCAAGAAAAAGAGGTAGAGGACTCAAATCAATACAATCAGAAATGAAAAAGAAGTTACAACAGACACCACAGAAATACAAAGCATCCTAAGAGACTACTACAAGCAACTCTATGCCAATAAAATGGACAACCTGGAAGAAATGGACATATTCTTAGAAAGGTGTAACCTTCCAAGACTGAACCAGGAAGAAATAGAAAACATGAACAGACCAATCACAAGTAATGAAATTGAAACTGTGATTAAAAATCTTCCAACAAACAAAAGTCCAGGACCAGATAGCATCACAGGTGAATTCTATCAAACGTTTAGAGAAGAGCTAACACCCATCCTTCTCAAACTCTTCCAAAAAATTGCAGAGGAAGGAACACTCCCAAACTCATTCTATGAGGCCACCATCACCCTGATACCAAAACCAGACAAAGATACTACAAAAAAAGAAAATTGCAGACCAATATCACTGATGAATATAGATGCAAAAATCCTCAACAAAATACTAGCAAACAGAATCCAACAAAACATTTAAAGGATCATACACCATGATCAAGTGGGATTTATCCCAGGGATGCAAGGATTCTTCAATATATGCAAATCAATCAATGTGATACAGCATGTTAACAAATTGAAGAATAAAAACCATATGATCATCTCAATAGATGCAGAAAACGCTTTTGACAAAATTCAACACCCATTTATGATAAAAACTCTCCAGAAAGTGGGCATAGAGGGAACCTACCTCAACATAATGAAGGCCATATATGACAAACCCACAGCAAACATCATTCTCAATGGTGAAAAACAAAGCATTTCCTCTAAGATCAGGAACAAGACAAGGATGTCCAATCTCGCCACTGTTATTCAACACAGTTTTGGAAGTCCTAGCCATGGCAATCAGAGAGGAAAAAGAAGTAAAAGAAATACAAATTGCAAAAGAAGAAGTAAAACTGTCACTGTTTGCAGATGATATGATACTATACATAGAGAATCCGAAAAATGCCACCAGAAAACTACTAGAGCTAATCAATGAATTTGGTAAAGTTGCAGGATACAAAATTAATGCACAGAAATCTCTTGCATTCCTATACACTAATGATGAAGAATCTGAAAGAGAAATTAAGGAAACACTCCCATTTACCATTGCAACAAAAAGAATAAAATACCTAGGAATAAACCTACCTAGGGAGACCAAAGGTCTGTATGCAGAAAATTATAAGACACTGATGAAAGTAATTAAAGATGATACCAACAGATGGAGAGATATACCATGTTCTTGGATTGGAAGAATCAATATTGGGAAAATGACTATACTACCCAAGCAGTCTACAGATTGAATGCAATCCCTATCAAATTACCAATGGCATGTTTTATGGAACTAGAACAAAAAATCTTAAAATTTGTGTGGAGACGCAAAAGACCCCAAATAGCCAAAGCAGTCTTGAGGGGAAGAAAGGGAGCTGGAGGAATCAGACTACCTGACTTCAGACTATACTATAAAGCTACAGTAATCAAGACAATATGGTACTGGCACAAAAACAGAAACATAGATGAATGGAACAAGATAGAAAGCCCAGAAATAAACCCACGCACCTATGGTCAACTAATCTGTGACAAAGGAGGCAAGGATATACAGTGGAGAAAAGACAGTCTCTTCAATAAGTGGTGCTGGGAAAACTGGACAGCTACATGTAAAAGAATGAAATTAGAACACTCCCTAACACCATACACACACACAAAAAACTCAAAATGCTTTAGAGACCTAAATGTAAGACCAGACACTCTAAAACTCTTACAGGAAAGCATAGGAAAAACACTCTTTGACATAAATCACAGCAAGATCTTATTTGATCTACCTCCTAGAGTAATGGAAATAAAAACAAAAATAAACAAATGGGACCTAATGAAACTTAAAAGGTTTTGCACAGCAAAGGAAACCATAAACAAGATGAAAAGACAACCCTCAGAATGGGAGAAAATATTTGCAAACGAATCAACAAAGGATTAATCTCCAAAATATATATAACAGCTCATGCAGCTCAATATTAAAAAAACAAACAACCAAATCCAAAAATGGGCACAAGACCTAAATAGACATTTCTCCAAAGAACACATACAGATGGCCAAGAAGCACATGAAAAGCTGCTCAACATCACTAATTATTAGAGAAATGCAAATCAAAACTACAATGAGGTGTCACCTCACACCAGTTAGAATGGGCAACATCAGAAAGTCTACAAACAACAAATGCTGGAGAGGGTGTGGAGAAAAGAGAACCCTCTAGCACTGTTGGTGGGAATGTAAATTGATACAGCCACTATGGAGAACAGTGTGGAGGTTCCTTAAAAAACTAAAAATAGAACTACCATACGACCCAGCAATCCCACTACTTGGCATATACCCAGAGGAAACCGTAATTCAAAACAACACATGTGGGCTTCCCTGGTGGTGCAGTGGTTGAGCGTCCACTTGCCGATGCAGGGGACATGGGTTCATGCTCCGGTCCTGGAAGATCCCACATGCTGTGGAGCGGCTAGGCCGGTGAGCCATGGCCGCAGGGCCTGCACGTCTGGAGCCTGTGCTCCACAACGGGAGAGGCCACGACAGTGAGAGGCCCGCGTACCGCAAAAAAAAAAAAAAAAAAAGACACATGCACCCCAATGTTCATTGCAGCACTATTTACAATAGCCAGCTCATGGAAGCAACGTAAAGAAGATTTTGTACATATATACAATGGAATGTTACTGAGCCATAAAATGGAATGAAATTGGGTCATTTGTTGAGACGTGGATGTATCTCAAGACTGTCATACAGAGTGAAGTAAGTCAGAAAGAGAAAAATATCGTATATTAATTCATATATGTGGAACCTAGAAAAATGGTACAGATGAACCAGTTTGCAGGGCAGCAAAAGAGACACAGATGTAGAGAACAAACGTATGGACACCAAGGGGGGAAAGTGGCGGTGGGATGGGGGTGGTGGTGGGATGTATTGGGTGATTGGGAGTGACATGTATCCCCTGATGTGTATAAAATTGATGACTAATAAGAACCTGCTGTACAAGAAAATAAAATAAAATTCAAGAATTAAAAAAAAATTTTTTAACTAAAATAAATAAATAAACTACTCTGACTTTCTGAGCACTCCTTAAGTTTTTTGGTTGGCACCACTCATACAGCTTTTATTACTGTCTCTTTTTTTCTCAATAAAAGAAATTCATTTCATTAAAAAATAAAATAAAATGAGACTCTGTAAAACCCCTAACATAACGCCTACTGTAGTATAGCTATTTAGTAAATGCTAGTGCTCGTGCTTGAGTGAATTTGATTTTTTTTCTGTGTTGTAGAAAGTGAATAAATTAACCAGAAAATTTTCAGAAGTATATTGAAATCTCTTAAAACTCTAGATTGTAATTTATTGCTGTAATTTGTATCATTATTCTGTGACTATGGCATGCTAGTTCATACTGTTTTCTCATGACTGACTCTTCTGATTTGATTCTGGGGGTGTCTTGTGGATTAGAAGATACAGAGGGTGGATTCTAAAGACAGTCCACTCTTCGGCAGAGGGACAGTGAGGTTTAAGAGATGTGACTGGATATGGAGAATTAGCCTGCCCTTGGGTAAAATGGGGTTTTAGAGCTGGAAAGGAACCTTGGAGGTAGTTTAGTCTAACCTTTCATTTTATGGCTGTGGAGATAAATATAGAGAAATGTGTTGTCTAATGTCATAGCTGTAGTGGAGAAGCTAAAATCAATGGCTTCTAAAGGTCCTGATATCCAGACATCATGAAAAGTAAGCTACTGCATTTTTACTTTTCTTTTGAAAAGGCTGTATTGATGGTACCATGTACACATTATTAGTAATTTTTAGAATAGATCTTATAAATTATATATATTTTAATCAAAAATTCAGTCTTTTTAGTTTGTTTAAATAGATTAACTGAACTAACAGTGCTGCCAGAAGTCTCATAAGGAAAACAGTTTTTAAAGACTTTAAAGACTTTAAAGACTTTTAAATTCTTGACTTTTTCTTGCTAATTGTAGGTTAAGTCAGCAAACAAAGAAAACATGGTGTTTTGAAGTATGATTAAACTCCTGATGCTGCAGCAGAGGCTAAGACTATTAATGGCCAGATCTAGGTAAGTTGAAGTTTACTTTTAAAAAAGTCATTAAGTGCACCAATTACATTTTTTAAACTAGAGATTTTAATAGTGTTTTCTTGAATGCAGTTTTTTTTTGCCTCCTTATATGTTGTCACCTCCCACTTCCCAAAAATTAGGACAATTGGCTTTAATTAAACATGACAGTGTTTACTAATTTAAAATACCCAACACACTTGTTGCAATATTGATCTTCCCAAACAGAAGCTACCTTTTGTTCTTGAATGTACCCTTATTACTTTCCTATGTGGCTTTCTTGAGGGAGTATAGTACGTCTTTTTGTGTTTTTGCTGAGTTATAAACTTGACTGGGTAAGATGATGAGATCACGTGGTTTCTCATCAAGTGTTTACAGGTATTTGTACATATTATTGGGTGTTACATAACTCAGACACTCTCCAGGTATTAATCTGATTGTCATAAATGCAGACTATCTAGTGTCTTGCCTTTCCCCCTGCCTGGGAATTCATGCTTCAGGAGGAGGAGTCAGAGATGTGGGTGAAAACTTCACATTAAAAATCTCCTTCTGTGCTGGAAGATTGACTACAACTGCCTGTAGTCCCAGCTGTTTCACAGTCTTACTCCTACTAAGCCTATTCTTCAGCCTTACTGAGGCCTCCTGTTCCTTTTTGCCTCCCTCCGTTTCTCCCATTTCATCAGCCCTCTTCTTTCTTGCTTCTTTCCTGACCAGACCTGATGGCCCATTACTTCAAACCCCTATATTGCCAATATCCTTTAATTTCCTTGTCTTTTTACCTTCTGACCCTGGGTCAGTTGAACTGTCTACCCTCTGGACTGCTGAGTACAGCTAGAAAAATAGCATAATCTTACTCTCCAGCTTCTGCTAAGTCTCAGCATAGCCTACTTAATAATCCTGCTACCTTTCTTGGGTAGCTTCTCAGAGAATAATCCTCAAGTCCTTCATTGTGCAAACTTGGCTTCTATTTTACCAAAGAAATTTAGGATGATAGGTGTTACCTACTTCTGCTTCTCTACTGTGTTCCACCCATCCTTATTTTCTGCTCTCTCTCGTCAGAGGACAAGGCACTCCTTCTGTGGGCAGACTTCTTAATCTGGGCCCCGGAACTCATCTTCTCTAGCCTCCCCGCTCCGTCTTGATCCATCCTGTAGCCGTCTATGTCCTTTGTTTTTTTCCTATATTCTTTAACCTTTACTGACATACTGATTACTAACCTGCATAAATCTATGTCACCTTAAAACAATAAGTAACTCAAGCAACATATTTTCTTTTGAAACCATGTCCAACCATACCCTATCACTTTAGGCTTTCCTTTCCAACTGTGTTCTTGAAAGAGCCTTTTCTATTCTTTGGAGGACTACTTCCTTATCTTCCATTTGCTCACTGCTGAATGGCTTCTGCCTCTACCTAACACTCCACTATGGATAGAACCTTCCTTCTTGACACTTTCTTTTCTTAGTTTGTACTATTCTGATTGTTTCTCTTCTCCTTCACTTGTTTTTCTCTACTCCAGTATTTGCGCATTTGTGTTCCCCAGAATTTTAACTGCAGACTGCTCTTTATACTGTCCTTGATCAGGGTCTTCTGTTTTACAGTTTCAAATACCGTGTGTCCCAATATTTTACCTCTTTCCTCAAACCCATTCTGATGTACTTACCTCTCTATTGCAAGTCTTCCTTTGGTAGTTCTCTGGAATCTCAATTTAACATGTCTAAAACTGAACTAACCACCATCACTTCCTCTCGAAGACCTGAGAAAGTTTTTCCTATTTCAAGTAATGGAACCAGCACCCTTCATCTGCCGCCCTGAAAACTGCCTCTTACTTCCTGTATACCTAGCCAGACACTCAGTGCTGCAGACTTGTCTTCCTAAGTATTTTTAAAATTCATTATTTTCATCTTTATTCCTACTATTGCTGCTCTGGTTTTAAGTCTTTGGCATATTCCATTTTTCAGTAGTCTCTCACTGGCTTCCCTTCCTCTGAGCTAAACTTCCACTTAAAATTACCCTGCAGATGGAGGTATCTAAAATGAATTCCTGACCACCTCACTTTCCTGCTTAAAATACTTCATTGGCTTTTCACCTTGTGTAGGATGAAATTCATTCTCTTTGGAGTGGCATACAAGGATTTTGTGTCACATGGTAGGCTTTTCATTAACTATTTTTGTACTGAACTGAAGCATTCAATGTGAATAGAGCCCCCAGGTAGGTTGTACCACCATTCATATATCCCTGACAAAATCGGAGGTGCTGCCTTAACAGGTCGCCTGTGAAGGTGTCAAGTGGAAGAATGCTTTTTCTACTTCTTTTGAGAAATAGTTGAAAAATATTTACTTGAGGCATTATTTTTTCAGGCAAAAGCCACACTGTAGTAACCATTTAGCTCTTTGTATTCAGTGGTGAGGCTGGATAAGTAATTTCAAGAAGACTTTTTGTTTCTATCAATTATCTGTCTGCTTTAAAATTTTTTTTGAAATATTCTTTTGGCCTCCTCATCTTCTAATTTATTAAACATTTACTAATTTTTAAAAATTAAACATTTATTGAATATCTGCTATGTCAAACAGTATGCTTATTGCCTTAGAAAATTCAGAAGACACAGTTCCTATCTTCTTGGAGATCACAGTGAAGTGGGTGGTGAGACAGGTCAACATTACAGTAGAATGTGATAAGTGCCATGATAGAGTCATGTCCATTTGACTACAGGGACATTGGAAGCAGGCTAGCTTCAAGTTAGTTGGAGTCCCAGATCCCTAGGTTGTTGTTCAGGATGCTTTATGGTTTGTCTCATGCTTGTGTTACAGCCTACCCTGCACTCTAGTCGTACTAGATGCCTCACTTTCTCCTGAATACATTGCCACCTTTCATGACTTTTATCGTTGCACCTAATTTTTTATCTTGTCTCAAGTGCCTATTTCTGTTTTTTGCCTAGCACACTGTTTCTGCTCACCTTTTAAAGTACCAGCTCAAATGGTGCTTCCTGCCCTTCCTAACCCAGAAAGTTAGTTGCTTCTTTCTCTGTGTCCACGGAACTCTTCTTATATTCTGATATGAGGTTTATCATAATGCATTATCTGTTGACATCTCTGTCTTTCCCTTTAGATTCATGGCTCTTCAGAGGTACATCCTGTGACTTAGTCATCTTTATACCATGATACTTAACTGGCATATTAAGACACCAAATATGAATCTTGTTTTTCTTTTATGTAACAAGATTTTATTTATCCTTATGTCATCACACATTTTCCCTATATAAATTTATTTGTTTACGTTTTTAATTGAAGTATAGTTGATTTACAATGTTGTGTTAGTTTGTGGTGTACAGCAAAGTGATTCAGTTATATATGTATATATATATAATTTTTCATATTCTTTTCCATTATGTTTTATTACAAGATATTGAATATAGTTCCCTGTGCTAAACAGCAGAACCTTGTTGTTTATCTATGCTATTTATAGTAGTGTGTATCTGCTAATCCCAAACTCCTAATTTATCCCTCCCCTACCCCTTTTCCCCTTTGGTAACCATAAGTTTGATGCTATGTCTGTGAGTCTGTTTCTGTTTTGTAAATAAGTTCATTTATATCATATTTTAGATTACACATATAAGTGATACCATGTGGTATTTATCTTTCTTTGTCTGACTTACCTCATTTAGTGTGATAATCTCTAGGTCCATCCATGTTGCTGCAAATGCCATTATTTCATTCTTTTTTATGGCTGAGTAGTATTCCATTGTATATGTATATATACCACATCTTCTTTATCCATTCATCTGTCAGTGGACATTTAGGTTGCTTCCATGTCTTGGCTGTTGTAAATAGAGCTGCTATGAACATTGGGGTACATGTATCTTTTCAAATTAGAGTTTTCTCTGGATATATGCCCAGGAGTGGGATTGCTGGATCTTATGGCAATTCTCTTTTTAGTTTTTTAAGGAACTTCCATACTGTTTTCCATAGCGGCTGCGCCAAGTTATGTTCCCAACAGTGTAATAGGGTCCCCTTTTCCCACACCCTCTTCAGCATTTATTATTTGTAGGCTTTTTAATGATGGCCATTCTCACCAGTGCAAGGACACCACCAAATATGAGTCTTAATTTAACTTTACTATTTTACTTATCACTTCTTTTGGTTTATACACTAGTATCCTTTTTTATCTGCTTGATCCTTACACCTGCCAGCATTCTTTATCTTCCTTTAGTGCAGTTCGTTCAGCTCACAAGAGACTTAGAGCACCTCCTGTGTGCTAGGTATTGTGTTAGGCACAGGGAATGCAAGAATGAATAAAGTCCATCCCTGCTGGGAAGGAGCTCAAAGTGGAGGGAAGTAGATAGATAGGTAAACAGTCTATCACAGTTTTTACTGAGTAAACAGTGTGAAAGATGCTGTGATACTGGGAAGCTCAGGGTGCTTTGGGGGTACACAAGGAATATAACTTGCCCAGTTGGTGGGAGTCAGAGAAGGCTTCCTGAAGGCACTGTACTCTGAAGTTGAATCTTGAGAAAGGAGCAGCATGGAAGGGTGTGAGAGAACAAGATGCTCTGGGGAAACTGTTTAGTATGGCTGGGTAGGACTCAAAGCAGAGAGGAGGGAAGAGGTTAGACTGTCTTTGTAGACAGAGACCAAATTGTGAAGGACCATGTGTCATACTGATGAGCTTTGCATTTTTTCCTGAAGGTAGTGAAGATCTGCTGAAGAATTTTAGGCAAATTTTAATCAGATTTATGTTTTTAATGTTTAGTAGCTTCTTATGCTTCCTTCTTTCCCCCTTTTTTCAAATACTGTCACATCCATTCTCATTCTTTCTCTTGTTTGTAAGTGAAGTTTTGAATTTTTCCTTTGTTCACTTGCAGTATTCTTCAACACTTAATGTCACTGTAACCACTTATCTCTAACCTTCTGTGGGAAGGGATTAGATAGACACACTCTTTCAGTTTTGCCAGTATTCTCTGTGTTAAGTTACAGCTTGAATTTTGAGTTGTCTTTCTCTCTTAATGAACTATTCCAGATTTGTTTTTGTGTCTTATTAACCAATTTTGTCTGTTGGGATACGTAAAGAATACTACAATGCATGGTATGAATCAAAATACTTGCCAAGCCAGAAGTCTAGCATCCTTTTGGAAATTTATTAATAGGGACTGAAATTCCTAATAAGCCATAAACGGTTAATTCCATGAATGACTTTATTTTAATAGTGTTATGTGTGAGAACTTAAATTGGTTTCTTTTAGATAATTTTAAAATAGGTAGACCTTTGCAAATTAAATTTGAGATTTCTGTGAAGTCTCCCTCACAGAATTATTCTTCTTGTTGCTGAGTAAAATTCTCCAGCTAGTTGTGTGAAATCTAGCTCTAGCCATTTATTTCCTTAGGCTTAGTTTTCCTCATCAAAATAACGCAGGGCTTATGTTAGATGATTTCTAGTGTCTTTTTCTGTTTTTTGACTTTTGTATCTTACATCTAATAATTTTTTGCAAATTATCTTTCATGTAGTGCTCACATGGTCTTCTGAAGAAGCCATGGGTAGCTGTTGTAGCTGTCCAGATAAAGACACTGTCCCAGATAACCATCGGAACAAGTTTAAGGTCAGTAAAAACTGGTTGAGATGTAGCTCTCACTGCCTACCTGGATGCTCTTCTTTTACTTCACTTAATTAACATGTCTTATTATTTCCTCACTTTTGTATTCAGATCCTTTTATTTTCCTTTTTTGTCCATTCTGCCTTTTCTTGTTTTAACAAATGATGACAACATTTCTTACTGACAGTGTGAAATCCTCTTTTCCTTTTCCTTTGGTCTTCCATATCCAGTTAGAGCCACACAATTCTGATAATACTGTCTTTTTTTTTTTTAACTTGGAAGACATTTACGTTTATTTTTACCTTTCGACATCACCAATCATGGATATGAGTGCCTAAATCTTGTATCTCCATCAGGAAAACATAGCACTAATGAGTGACTGTTAAATCCTCTGAAGAACTCAATCTTTGGTCACAGTGATAAGAGCCCCTGGATTTGGTCCCATCAGTCCTCTTTGAAATGACCTACTGATAATATTGTCTTTAAAATGCCACTTTGTAGGTGCCTCTTCAGTCCTGTCACCAGCTCCCAGTCATTGTTTAATGCTTGGACAATTTCATAACTAAACTCTATCTTCAGTCACCTCTGTGATGCATCCTGCAGTTGACATCAAATTAATTTTCCTCCTTCATCATTCTAAAACTTCAGTGGTATTCTGTTACTTAGATGCTAAGTGCTCCATTCCTTACTCATCCACAGTCATTAATCTCTCATATTGTGACCTCATTCTGCTGTAAATCATAGCCACTGGATCACACAAACCTAGGTATAAGTCACAGCCCTCTTGCTTCATAGCTTTGTTACCTTTGGCAGGTTACATTATCACTAAGTCTTTGTTGATTTGTGTGCAGTGGAGAAAATACTGTTACCTGCAGTTTAGGATCAGTATTAAATGACAAAAACACAAGTAAAGCACTTTGCCCAACCCAGGGGTATAGTGAATTCTCCCTAAGTGTTATCTGTTCTTTATAGTCTCTGGCCATTTTCTGAAACTGAGCAGTGCAAAGCCTTCTCTTACATGAACTCAATGCCAGTCCTGTCCTGATCTCGCTGAAACATACCTTCTTTGTCTCTGCTGTAGCACTGCATCTTCAGGATGTGCCCCCTAACTCCTGACCCACCAGTTCTCCCTCTTAACTTTATTTCCTGTCTAAATTTAATTATACCCAAGGCCCAGCTAAAGTCCCTCCTCTTTTTATGTGAAGGCTTCTCCAACAACCCTCCGCCACAGTTCCTGCATTTCGCAGCCTCTGTTGCACTCATTTGTTAGTTAAGCATTTACAGTTTTGTGGTGTTTTTCGTGTTTGTATATCTTATCTCCTCAGTGGGAATGTGAGTTCTTTGTGGATATGAACTGGGTATTACACTGCTACATAATCCATGCCCTAAACACACAATTGGTTGTTGAATGAACTAACAAAGGAACCAATAACTGAACCAATAAGCAATAGTACATTTTCCTGACAAATTAGTGAAATATGTGCATAACTGTCAAGTGGGAGCATTAAGTTAGCACTAATTAAACTTTATTTTTTAGGTCATTAATGTGGATGATGATGGGAATGAGTTAGGTTCTGGCATAATGGAACTTACAGACACGGAACTGATTTTATACACTCGCAAACGTGACTCGGTAAAATGGCACTACCTCTGCCTCCGACGCTATGGCTATGATTCTAATCTCTTTTCTTTTGAAAGTGGTCGAAGGTGTCAAACTGGACAAGGTAGGTAGAGCCTTTATTTTTTTTTTTTCTCCAAACATTATCATATTTGAAATAGCATTCTATAATTCAGTTATTCTATATGTAATGTTTAATATTTTACTTTTATCCAGAATAAAAAAATTCTCAAATAAGTGGATTATTTAAAAAAGAGACATTGGGCTTCCCTGGTGGCACAATGGTTGAGAGTCCGCCTGCCGATATAGGGGACACAGGTTCGTGCCCCAGTCCGGGAAGATCCCACATGCCGCGGAGCGGCTGGGCCCATGAGCCATGGCCGCTGAGCCTGTGCGTCCGGAGCCTGTGCTCCGCAACGGGAGAGGCCACAGCAGTGAGAGGCCCGCGTACTGCAAAAAAAAAAAAAAAGAAAAAAAAAGAGACATAGTACACTATGTATTCATTTATCAAGCATTTATTAAGCATGTTTTCTATGTCCAGAATTTTGGCTTATATTAAATTTAAGATTTGCAGTAAGTAAATGATTAGTCCCAGTAAATTGCCTCTATGTCTTTACTGTTGTAACTCTGGGAAAAGAACCTAAACTTTGGAGTCAAACAGAACGTACTTTTATTTTTTGCTACCTACTTCTTGAAAGTCCTTGGGCAAGTTGCATGACCTCTGACGCATCAAATTTCTTCTGTATCAGAGGGCAACGGTAATCCAATAATTAAACAAGGTAATGATTGTAAACCACAGAGCAAGGGCCTGTCAAGTGATAAGGAATTCCCTTGGTAATGGTAAGTTGGGCTCCCCCTGCTGTTAAAAAGCAGACTAGAGTAAGTTTGCAAATCTTGTTTTTGTCTTCCTTATTTTGAGCCATCACCCATGGACAAATGAAAATTATTCTGTGAACTTTTGGGTTTATGTTTTGAAACAGGGAATATAATTAATTTATCAGACATTTATATTAAAGCCTTTTCTTGCTATTGGTGCATGGAATGCTTACTTTACAAGTTTGTTCTTCGACAGGTGCTCCTGTGTCTTTTTTAAAGATGCAGTGACCATTTTTTTCTTCTGGTTTGTATTTGTAGGAATCTTTGCCTTTAAGTGTGCTCGTGCAGAAGAATTATTTAATATGTTGCAAGAGATTATGCAGAATAATAGTATAAATGTAGTGGAGGAGCCAGTTGTTGAAAGGAATAATCATCAGACAGAATTGGAAGTCCCCAGAACACCTCGAACACCTACAAGTAAGTGTCCATTTTCCTTCTTCTATTATAAACTATAGATTATGGTTTTTTAATCTATAAATTGTTAGGAATTACCATTGGCTAACGTAAGTATAGTGGTTGTGAGTTTTAAAAAACTTAGCTATAATTATAAACATTTTAAATATTTTAAATATGAAAACATTAAATGTTTCATATTATTTAAAATGTGAGTGGAAAGTTAGAGTGGAGGTGGTATGCTGTTTTGCTCTGGTTTCTCATATGTCTTGCCAGAAACACCTTCCTTAAACCTCTCAGTGCTGATTGTATTCTCATTCATTTTTATTCTCTGTGCCCTACCCCTGTATCCTTTCTTAAACCAATAAACAAACAAAAACTCAGCTCCAGGGTTTGCTGCTCAGAACTTACCTAATGGATATCCCCGATACCCCTCATTTGGAGACGCTTCATCCCATCCTTCAAGCAGACATCCTTCTGTGGGAAGTGCACGCCTGCCTTCAGTAGGTGAAGAGTCTACACATCCCTTGCTTGTGGCTGAGGAACAAGTAAGCATGTCCTACTGTCTAACATATTGTGTGGGGTTAGAGTGTTATTGTGCCAACACTTGAAGGTTTTAGTTTGAATTTTAGCTGTCGCTATTTGTTTATGACTTTTGTAGTGAAGACACAGAGGAAATAGCATGTATTTTCTGTCATATACCCAAATATATATAGGTGTTGAGGGAAACTTAGCATTACAGTAAGTTTGTGGGTTCACAGGAGAGGTGCATCTATAGATAAAGACGGACATAACCAATGGCCAATTCAGTTACAGTAACCTCCAATGAAAGCTTTTTATGTTACAGTTTTTATAGTTAGTGGACTACTAGCAATAAGGCAGATTTTGTTGTGTTTTAACAGAGCAATTTAATATTCCTGACTATTATATTTTCATTTTAGGAACGAAGTTAGCTGGTTAACATTGTCTATGTATTACTTAGTTATACTTATCTTTTGTCAACAATATGGTTGTTTATCATGAAGAAATTTTTACTGTTTTGAAATCCATTTGGTTGTGTTCTTTACTTGTTAAATGAGTTCTTATTTACTATAATTAAATTTCCCTTAGTTTTGAATTTTATTTTTGAGGTTTTCAAATGTTATGTATAGACTTCTGAACTTTTTTTATATTGTCCCCCCCGCAAAATACCACAAACTTTTCTAAGTAGCATTAATTTCCTGGTATCTATTTTATATCTATGCATTTTACAGAACTCTTATTGAATCTAGTAGGGTCTGTTTCTTTGTATAGTCAGATCATCTATAAATTATGATAAATTTCTCTCTTCCTTTTTAATACTTGTTATTTCCTATTTCTAAATCAGGTTTTAATGCATTGATGAGAATTTTAAAACAACATCAAAGTAATAATCCCCATTTGTTCCTGAGTTTTTATTTTTTCTACAGAATGCTTATCATGTTTCACCATCACATGTATTTTGTTTTGTTTTGTTTTGTTTTGTTTTTGTGGTACACGGGCCTCTCACTGTTGTGGTCTCTCCCGTTGCGGAGCACAGGCTCCGGACATGCAGGCTCAGCGGCCATGGCTCATGGGCCCAGCCGCTCCGCAGCATGTGGGATCTTCCCGGACTGGGGCACGAACCCCTGTCCCCTGCATCGGCAGGCGGACTCTCAACCACTGTGCCACCAGGGAAGCCCCATCACATGTATTTTAAAGCAGTTATTCTTTTATCAAGCTAGGAAGACATTTCTACATTTCTCCCACCTCCTCCCAACCTTTTTGTTGGTTAAAAAAACAGGTACAAAAGCTTTGAAGTAAGAATATACTTAGAAAGTTAATAAAATTAATAGATATAGTCAGGCAAATTTTTTTTCTTTTTAAAGCAAGTTTACTGATTCACTTTCCTCTTTTGTTTTAGGTACATACCTATGTCAACACTACAGGTGTACAAGAAGAACGGAAAAACCGCGCAAGTGTGCATGTCCCATTGGAGGCGAGGGTTTCTAATGCTGAAAGCAACACACCAAAAGAAGAACCAAGTAATATTGAGGACAGGGACCCTCAGATTCTTCTTGAACCTGAAGGAGTCAAGTTTGTCTTAGGACCAACCCCAGTTCAAAAGCAATTAATGGAAAAAGAGAAACTGGAACAACTTGGAAGAGATCAAGTCAGTGGAAGTGGTGCGAATAACACGGAATGGGACACTGGCTATGACAGTGATGAACGAAGAGACGCGCCCTCTGTTAACAAACTGGTGTATGAAAATCTAAATGGGCTATCTCTCCCCAGTGCGTCAGGGCTCAGGAGAGGTCGTCTGCCGTCCACCAGTACCTCAGATACCCAGAATATCAACAACTCAGCTCAGAGAAGAACTGCATTGTTAAACTACGAAAATCTACCATCTTTGCCTCCTGTTTGGGAAGCCCGCAAGCTAAGTAGGGATGAAGATGACAATTTAGGACCAAAGACCCCATCTCTAAATGGCTACCATAATAATCTTGATCCAATGCATAACTATGTAAATACAGAGAATGTAACAGTGCCGGCAAGTGCTCACAAAATAGAATATTCAAGGCGTCGGGACTGTACACCGACAGTCTTTAACTTTGATATCAGACGCCCAAGTTTAGAACACAGGCAGCTCAATTACATACAGGTTGACTTGGAAGGTGGCAGTGACTCTGACAACCCTCAGACTCCAAAAACGCCTACCACTCCCCTTCCACAGACCCCTACCAGACGCACAGAGCTGTATGCTGTGATAGACATCGAGAGAACTGCTGCTATGTCAAATCTGCAGAAAGCACTGCCACGAGACGATGGTACATCTAGGAAAACTAGACACAATAGTACTGATCTGCCCATGTGAGCCCAGAAACCATTACATTGTTTGCACCTTTGTGAAGTTTTAAAAAATGAAGATGCAAGTGCTTCATTTTTATTTCTAAACACTAACTCCTTTTATAGACTGATAAAAAATTTTTTTCTGACTATTTCATGTGCTTCTTTAAAGGGAAATTAAAATGTAGAGCAGGTACTCATAAAAGAACACTAATTTCATTCTATACTACTCATTACTGTACAGCAGCATTCCCATTTTCACAGTGCCTATTTAAAATGAGAATTGAAGTGAGTGACATGCTGGTCAATTTTTATTAAGATTCTGGACTCATGCATATCATTCACGTCTAAGTCATGGTTGGCATTTAAAGCATATTATAAAGCCTCTTGATAATGTGCATTGCTAACAGATAACTCTAGGCTTTGAAAGTACTATTTGTAGATTTACTATTCATGGTATGTGACCTCCAGCATGTAACATGAGGAATCCTTTATTTCATTAATTGTAGGCTTTTTGACTTGAGCCAGGACATATGTATGGAAATAGAAGTACCACACCTCCTATGTACCAGTCAGTTCCTTAGCCTTCAGCGTTTCTAGAAAGAGCCCTACGTTCGTGAACATGGTTTGCTGTTGGTGTGTTGAAAGGCAGGAAAGAGACGAGGTTTTCTCTTTACTCATCTCATGGTGTCATTTGAAAGGCATGCCCAGATATCTTAGTCAGAATTACACATAGGCTCAAGAATCAGTCTCAGGTCACTTTATCCAAAAACATTTGAAAATCTGAACCATGATCTCTTGAAAGTTTCTCTCCTACAGATTATTAACAGTAACATTGTTTTCTGGAGGCATTTGTGCCATTAGATTGCCATTTACCTTCAAGTTTTTCCTTTGGTGTTTGGGATGTCTAATTTTGTTGCTTCATGTCTTTTTCAATTTAGGATGTTTGAGTTTGTATATAGTTTTGAAATTGGATTATGTGTTCATTTTTGTTTAGTTTGCATTTTTGTCAAATTGTGGTTTTGAAGGTTCATTTGGAACTTACTGTTATTCTATAACAGGGTTGCCCTTGTCCAGTATTTATTTATATGCCGTTTACTTTTCAAGTTGATAAAAGCATTCTCACAATTTTAAATTTCACTTGTGTTCATAGGTGATCTCTTAAGCAGCTGAGAAGAAAAAAAAAAGGAAGCTACTTTTAACATGCAAATTTCCCTAAAGGTACTGTGTTTTCTCTGTGGGCACTCTCCCAGCACTTTAGCAGTGATCCCCTCAGTCACACGGCTGCAGCTGTACTTTGCCCACTGTCGTGCTCCTCAGCTCTGCTGTCCTTTCACTCATAGCTGGATCTTGGGTTATCCCTTGATTTTAATAGAATGTTAAAATTGTTGCCAGCATAGCAGGTACAGTGGAAGTCTTATAGCAATGACATTGTGTCATAATTTAGGATTGAAAATGAATTGAAGTTTATATAAACTGATGAGAGTCCATATGTCTAGCTCTTGGAAAATCAAGAAGTTTCCAGTTTCCCAAATCCTAGAGAAGATAAGAGCAGGTAGAGTGGAAAGAAGGTTAGATATCCTTGCAAAATACGTCGCTGTCTCCTCTAAATATGAGGAAATTTGAGATTTTGGTCTGGATCTACCAGATGTAACTAAGGTTAATTTAGCATGAAAAATTTCAGTCATATAGCATCCAATCTGTTCCATAAATGACCTAACTATAGGACAGTGAATGGATTAGCAAAATAATAGGATGGGACCATTATAAAGAAAATAAATTATTAAAGATGTCTTTATCATTTTTAGTGCCACTGGTTTATGTGCATAGCAGAATCTTCTTTCTTTTCTGTGAATTTGGTGCTTACCAAAGTGTTCACTGTTCTCTAAAAAGAGAGCAGTGGTATAGGTATGCAGTTTCCATTTTAATGTATTGTTCCATTTATGCTTTATTCTGAGTAGATTGCTAATTGTGCCAAATTTATGTGATGATTTTTGTAATGTGGAATAAGAGTTATGATGGAACCAGTGCACATGGTTTTCTCCGAAACAAGCAGTCAAGACAGAACGTTAACCTCCAAACAAAAGGGCTGACCTATTTACTCATTTTGGAGGTTGGATACTTTCTTTTCTTACTTTTCCTCAGCCTTTTCATTTTTCCTTCCAGATTCTGATTAGTTTTTATATTTTTTAAGCAACTATAATATAACCATTGCAATTTATTCTTTCAATACTGTGTGCTTTAAAAATGAAAATGGGACCAATTTGTCTGCTAAGAATTTGAGTTTTAGGTACTACGAGTATTAGGGAAGATGTATACAACTGGTATTAATTTCTAAATGTCTCTGGAAATCACCTGTGTTCCTATTTAATTAAAAATAACATAGAACACTATTTGTCCTCTGCAGTAGTCTAGTAATGGGCATTAAGCTCTGTTCTGGAAGAATTGTACCAATTACTGGGTGCATTTTAGAATGAGATATTTTATTGGGATATAATTGTGGCCATATGTTTCAGATTTTCTGAGACAGACCTAATTTTAGATATTCTGTTCTGTTGATAGATCATGTGATCCCACTTTTTGGTTTTGGAAATATAGTCATTGATCATATGCTTTTCCCCTAATAGAATCCTGTTTTATCCATATAGATCGTAACAGCTTTTATCCCAGACCAGGGCTGGAAACTGATATAGGTATTACATGTGTTTTTTCTTAGTGTGTTTTATTTCCCAGGTTCATCTTCATTTCAAAATGAAAATATGGTGCCTTCCCTCCCTCCAGGAAGATTGGCAAATAGTTCCTTTTATTTACTGCTGCTGTGGAGTGATGAGATATGCACTTTACTTTTGAAGACTCAGCAAAAAGCTTTTCACTTCTCAGTATATCCAGAATAGATCACATTTTGGACTTCAGAAAATTTGCCAAGCAGTCTTTGTTTTTACAGATATTAATGTTGACCCCACAGTTCAGTGTTGTGAGTCAAGCTAGTGTTTGTGTATCCCTCCCCCACCAAAAAAAATCCGTGGCGCAAAGTATAAAAATGTACCTCAATAATGTTCTATTAAAAATGGGACAGGGGCCTTATGTTTTCATAATTTCCCAATAATGTGCCACCATATTTTTGCCTCAAGGTAAAGGTCTTAACAAGCTAAAAAATACATCCCATTTCCCCTTGTGCTGTTCCTAACCCATAATGTCCAAGTGTTTTGTGCAATGTGTAGTGTGTGTGTATAAATATATATATGTATATTTGTATATACATATATATATATCTATATATATATATATATATCCTTGAAATAGACATACCATCAGAGACAACATTCAGAAGTAACTGATGTATTGGCATCTCTTTCTAATCTCTGATATGTGAGGTATATGGTACTAAATTACCTTTTCCCTGATGTTTGCCAAATTTGAATAAAGGCATTGGTACAAAATCACAGAATGTATAGGAAATGTTTTTGGCTTGAAAAATTAACAAATATTTTATGACATACCACAATATACTCCGCCCAAACCAGCACCCTATTTTTCCTGTTCTTTACGTCCCTTTTCCCCATCCCTACATCCTCTTTTTTTTCTTTTTTGGTGTAACACAATTCTTTTGTAGCATCATTACAATTGCAGTTCTATGACAATTGGACAATAGCAGCATGGAAACGGACTGGCATTAATAGTACAGTAGTCACCAGTGTGCCACATTTGCATTGGTAAATGCAAAATACACATTTTATAAAGGACAAATTTTGTGTTATGTTTTTATTTTCATTACATTGTATAATATTGTAAGATTATGTATGTCCTAATTTGCATTATAAATGTTTTTTTCCTACGTAAAGGCATAAATATAGCAACTTTGTATAAAGGTAGCTTATTAGATTTTTAATTTTGTCTTTTATAAAAAATTGTCTAACAGTGGGACTAAAAAATTGTCTAACATTGCCAAATTGTAAATGAAATATGAATTTTACCCCCTATAGTTAATTTCGTTTATAAGCATTCCATATTTCTCTAATAAAAGACATAAGTGATACAGTACTATGCATAAATTGTATTTTAATGCTGTTTCATATCAGCATTTTAAATTTTGGTTTGCATTTTTAATATTGGCAAAATTTACCACTGTTGATTAAACCTTGTTGTATATGTAACAACATCTTTTGCCCTCTAGCCCTCCCCACCCTTGTTCTCTATTTCTCCCTGTCAGTGCCAACTTCATACATTTTGTAGCATGGCAATAAAATATAACTTTTACACTGAGGCCAAGTGTGGCTTTTTGGAGGATGTGGACATGGGAGGATTACCCTCTAGTTGTTCTTTGCATATGACTTTTTGCCATATAAGCCATGTTTCCAGGCATGAGGAAGTTATCTCGTATATGATGTGAATGTACTTTTAAGGACAAGTGTGAATGTGCTTTTAAGCTTAATTTTTGTCCTAACAAATAAGAACTAATTTTTTATTTTTGGAAAAGTCAGAGTTCTTGAAGTACAATCAAACCTTTATTAACTGGAGTACTTAAAGAATAAGCTAATAATTGAATTTAGTTCAACAATGGCTAAGCAACACTTTTTAAAAATCCTTATTTATTGTAGAGTATTAATATACCATCCTAAAAATTATATATAAAATATGGTTTAATTTTAGATGATTTAGCTTCTTGCAATGACTTACTGTTGTCATTCTGGCATAAATCTCCATGACGAGGTACTCAAGTTGATACTGGAAGCTGAGCTGACTATACACTAACCTTAAGCATTAGCGAAAAACTGCTTTGTTGAATAAAATCTGATCGGAGTTCTTATGGTTACTTCCCCCCTTATTGCCTAAAGTAGATTGCAATAAAACCCCAATAAAAGTTTGGTTGGATGCCTATTTAAAGTTTCACTGTATTTATACCTCACACATTTCTTGAAACTTTATAAGAGGTTTTATTCCTTAGTCTCATATCACTGCCTCCATTTTCAAAGTTCAAAGTGAAATGAAATTTTACGTATTTGACAGACTCTCACAGTTTTTATCTTCTTGGTCATTTAAACTAGTAGTACTCAGGGCTGGGACTCCAGACCTGTTTTTTGTCACTGAGTGGCACTGCAAAGCCTATTTCGGTATAGCTCAAGATGGAGATTATTTAAACAGTAAAGGGAATAGACAAGTCCACAAATGATTGGGTGCTTACTGTGTACCAGACACCATGGAACACAGAAATTGGTTAAGATGTGACAGAGACCACATCTTGCAAAACTTAGGTGTGTGTTCTCAGAAATTAAAACCTTTTTTTGGATTATTTCTGTATTTTTCCTTTGAGCTCCGTTGAAGACAGTAACTGTTCACATATTCTTATTTAATGAATGAGCACAAACTAGGTCCTGTGCTAGTAATAAAGATAGTAATTCTTGTTCTCAAAAGAATTTGTAGTTTAGAACAGCCCTTCTAACTGAGGGCAGTGCCCTTCCTCCCCCCAGAGGACTAAGCCCTAAGATATAAATTAGGTATAAGGAATTACCATCTCTGTGATACCTCTAGAATAGTAGTAGCTATATACTTAGGAGAATTGAAAAAAATTATTCCAATGCTGAATATGTGATGTGATAAAGGCACATACAAAGGAAGGGCATCTAACTCAGCCTGAGAATGGAGATTTTCGAGAAGGGCTTACAGGAGGTAATCCCTGAGGTGTTTGATGAGGGCAGGAGGGGAGAGGATATCTTAGGGAGAAGAAATACCATGTGCAAAGGCACAGAGGTGTAGAAAGATCACGATGTTCAGTGGTGGCCAAGGTTCCATGTGCCTGGAGCATAGGATGCAAAGGCAGTCTGGGGGGATAGAGAAGGGAGAAATGAGAGACATCACATAGGTATAGAATGCGAAGGAGTTTCTGTTTTACTCAAAATGAGGTGAGACAATTTGAAGGGTTTAAACATTGGAGAAATAACATTTTATAAAGATGACTGAAATCAATATGGAGGATAAAATAGAGGACATGGCATTTTAATAAGGCAGGGAGACTAAAATGGAAGCAAAACTGGATAAATGCTTTTTCAAAGGCATTGTTAAAGGAGTGTTTAGGTTATCTGTTGCTGTGCAACAAGCCACCTAAAAACTTGGTGTCTTAAAACAAATCATTTAGTTATTTCTCACATTGCTATAGATCACAGTAGGCAGGCTTATGGAACCCACCCCAAATTACAAAACTAATATATGGAAGAGTTGAAATCCAAACCCGCGCAGTCTGGTTCCTGAAGCTGTTTAGCCTCTGGCATACAAGAGTGACACCAAATGACACAGGAAAGGAGGAAAAGTCCAAAACACACGCAATAGAGAAAGGACAGATTGCTGGGAGCTCCCTCATAGGGGGCTCCTCCTGGCTGTCTCTGGCCTCTGCTCCACAGGTGGCAGAGCCTGCCTCCCAGTTCCCATCCAAGAGCCCCTGGCTATGCTTCTCCCCACCGCCACTCCAAAGACCAGCAGGGAGGGGGCGCTGGCTTCTCCATCACCCATAGTCTCAGACTTGCCTGCCAGAGGACATATTTCCACATGTGATTTTGCCTACAATAAAAACATATGTTTTCAATATTGTGCAGGTATCTTAGCGCCTTGTTATTGTGACTTCTCATTACACTGCGATTTGAGATCTGCCGGTTGAGGTACATTTCCTGAAAAAAGAGCAAGTTTTCCCACAAAGAACACAAAACTCTTGGTAGATTTATAATAATTTGTCCAATCTGAACACCCCTTTTCATGATGGACCCTGCAAATAGTGTAAACTGGGGTCAGCAAACTTTGTCCGTAAAGGATCAGATAGTAAATATTTTAGGCTTTATGGGCTATAGAGTCTGTCACAACTACTCAACTCTTCCATTGTATAACTCTGTATTGTATTGCCCAGTATAAAAACGAGTTTGCTTGTGTTACAACCAAGCTTCATGGATGTCAAAATATAAATTTCATATAATTTTAATGTATCACAAAAGTTTTTATGTTTTCAATCACTTAAAAATATAAAAATCACTCTTAACTCTCCGGCCATACAAAATCAGGTGGCAGGTTGGATTTGGCGCCTCATGGTTTGTCAATCCCTGGTGTAAACTAACCCTCTTAGCATATATCTGAAGGGTAGAACAATTAAAAATTGAAAATATCAGGACTTCCCTGGTGGTCCAGTGGCTAGGACTCTGCCCTCCCAATGCAGGGGGCCCAGGTTTGATCCCTGGTCAGGGAACTAGATCCCACATGCCGCAACTAAGAGTTCGCATGCTCCAACTAAAGATCCCACATGTGGCAACGAAGATCCCGCATGCTGCAACTAAGACCAGGCGCAGCCAAATAAATATTTTTTTTTTAAATTGAAAACACCCACCAATGTTAACAATTGCCACAATCCAAGAGCTTGCTAAGAGATCAGTTACTCAAAGGGAGAAAAAGGTATCAGATGCAAAGCTAAACATTTTTTTTAAGTACAAAAATTTTGCTTTAAATGTCCTAGGGGTCAACTTAGAGAAAGTAGAAACTGTTCTTAACAAACGGAAATATTTGGGATTGATTTTGCTCTTTACAAAGACATTATGTAAGAGGATATTAGTCATCTCTACAACTGTGTGTTGGGGGGAGGGGAGAATGAGTGAAATGCAAAACCTCCTGAAAGTGAGCAAGCCGGACAAAGTAAAAGTCTCCATCAGAGCTCACAAAGACCTTGTCCTGGACAGCCCAATTGAGAACAGCGTTTTACAATCCAGTAAAAGAAATATGTCTTCCTCCATCTTAATAAATAATGTTTAAAATTAAAATAGCAATAAAATATTATTTAGGAATATAATGGTAAATGTTTAAAAAGCTCAAAAAGTTGAGAGTGGTTGCTTCTGAGGAGAGGAATTAATGTGGTTGGTGAATTATGTTTTCCATTATTAGTGTTATTGAGCCCAAGCTCGCGCTGCTTGCTGCACAACAGGCCAATAAATCTGGGGGCGAGTTGTTGGGGCAGGAAATAATGACTTTAATCGCAAAGCTAGCGGACCTTGAAAGGGGTGGGCGTGGGGGGGGGTCCCCTGCGACGTGAACCAATGGCTGAGCGGGACTGCTACCAGTGGCTCTCTAACAGCCACGTGCCTGCCCCACCTCTATTACGTTAGTATACGACACTTTAAACTCTGTACATGTAGTACTTTAAAGCAACCTTTTTTAAAGGTTAAATATAAGAAAAAAATTAAACGTGCGAGAAAGAACTCCGTTGCTATGGCAACACCCACAGCGCAGCGTCCCTCCCACCTTGGTGAGTTCTACTCCAAACCTCCGGGCCTCACGCAAAATCTCCAACCCTTCCCTTCCTGGTCCCCAGCGGGTGCCTCCAAAGGGAGCGGAGCGCCAGCCGAGGCCCCGCCCCTTCAGCGGGACGCGCAGCTTTCCCGAACCGCTGGGCTCCCCTCAAACGCTGTGCCCTCCCTTCCCCCAAGGGCGGTGCCAGGGCGAGCGGCGCGCCGGCCGGGGCTCCGCCCCCTGCGGCAGAGCGTGTGGCGTCACTTCCGGTCTCTCCTACTTCCGGCCTCTCTTTCCTTCGGCCTGGGGCGCGAGCTGGTGAGGAGTTGTCGTGTGTGCTGAACTCCTCGGAACCATGGTGAGTCTGGCCCTGTAGGCCCTTGCCCAGGGCCCGCCGTCCTCGGCCGTACTCGGCCGTCCCCCGCCGTCTGCTGCCTTATCTGTATCCCAGCGCCGCGGGCTCCCTGTGTCTGTCCCCGGGCCCGCCGCACGTGGCGCAGGCCGCGGCGTGTGGCCTGCGCCGGGCCCACAGGGGAGGCATGGGCCTGAAGGCCAGCACCTTGTTGTGACTCGGCCTCTCCACAGCCCCAGAACCTCGAGGCTCGGAGCTCACCCCAAGCGAAGAAATTTCTAGTGCACCGGGCGGGTCGGCGAGACGGGCTTCCCCCTCCCTCTCGGGGCGGGGCCTGGAGCGGCCAGAGGGCGAAGATGGCAGCGAGGCCGCAGCGTCCCCTCGTCCTCCTGGCGGTCGTTGTCGCGCGAGTGGCCTACCACCCCTGCCTGCCTTATCCTTAGTTTAAAATCATCTTTGCCATCTTTGGTCTTGCCATACTTACAGTCGATCTCTTTGGGGTAGAATTTTTATTCCTGAAGCGCTTAGAGATCCAAAATGCAATGTCACCTAAGTCCCTCCTTCCGCTTTAAATAAATGACTGCTCCGATGATGGAGAGCTTCATTTGTTTAAAAAAGTACCCTGTGCTGTAAATTAATTTTCTCTTAGGTATCTACTTGTAAGTCTAGTGGAAGGCATCTAAGTATATGTGTTAAAGAATACTGGTATTCAAACTGAGTCTTGGTTTTCTTTTTTAGGCGTCCCTTTCCCTTGCACCTGTTAATATCTTCAAGGCTGGAGCTGATGAAGAGAGAGCAGAGACAGCTCGTCTGGTAAGACTTTATCTCATTCTTATAAAGATACAGTAGTTTTTTGGGTTTTTTAAAAATTTTAAGACTGTGAAGTTGATTTTGACCATCTCTGATGTTTATTCCAGTCTTCTTTTGTTGGTGCCATTGCTATTGGAGACTTGGTAAAGAGCACGTTGGGACCCAAGGGCATGGTAAGAAAAACAGGCAATTTAAATTTTTTAATGTTGTTTTAGAGCCGTTAGAGATATAAAAACTTCTTTTGGATGCTTTGTTGTCTTTAAAACTTAACTGTTAATTGTAAAAGTTAAGATATGGATATATATACTCCTTACTGAAAATCAGAACAGAACCCATATGGCTAAAGTCCCCTTCGATCACTATCCCCAGTGCCACTCACCTCCCCAGTGACAAACACTGTTACCATTTGGATATAAATCTAACCAATGTCTTTATTTTTATGTAGATGTATAGGTATTTTATGTATTATAAGATATTATTTTATGTATTCTCCCTGTAATAGATAACATTGTTTTGTTACGTGATAGATATTATTTGTATGTACTTTTGCTGTAGCTTGGCTTTTTTAATTCCTTTCAGTATAAGTAGATATACTGCCTCCTCTCACTGTCAAATAGTATTCTGTATCTTGCTTCTTTTATAGTTTGTATTTATTACTGTATTGTGAGGGACCCTTAGTTTGCGTTCATTGCTTTTGCTATTACAGTATCGGAACAGCCTTGTTCATGTCTCTCTGTTCTTCTGCTGTCTTTAGGGGTAGACAAAGGTTAGGACACCAAGGTTTGCTTTTGGGGGGAGTGTATGCAATGAAAAAATTTAAATGTATTCTGCCAAATAACCATCCAGAGTATTTACACATTAGCAATATATGAGAGTACTGATGAATCTGCGTTCTTCCAGATGTACTTATATCTTAACTTGAACCAAATATGTTCCTTTTAGGACAAAATTCTGTTAAGCAGTGGACGAGATGCTTCTCTTATGGTAACCAATGATGGTGCAACTATTTTAAAAAACATTGGTGTGGACAATCCAGCTGCTAAAGTTTTAGTTGGTGAGTCTGAGGATGACATTTTGTTAACATTTGGATACAATTTTAAATAGGCTGTGTTGACTGTCCTTTCTATTCATTGATTATTTACTTTTTAATTGATTATTATCGTTATTAAAATGCAAGCTTCTCGATGTGGTATATATACACAATGGAATATTTCTCAGCCATAAAAAAGAATGAAATAATGCCATTTTCAGCAACATGGATGGACCTAGAGATTATCGTACAAAGTGAAGTAAGTCAGAGAAAGACAAATACCACATACTATCACTTATATGTGGAATCAAATATGACACAAATGAACCTGTCTATGAAACAGGAACAGACTCACATACAGAACAGACTTGTGGTTGCCAAGGGTGGAGGGGGAGGGATGGATTGGGAGTTTGGGATTAGCAGATGCAAACTATTATATATAGAATGGATAAACAACAAGGTCCTACTGTGTAGCATAGAGAATTATATTCAGTATTCTGTGTTAAACCATAATGGAAAAGAATATGAAAAAGAATATATATATGTGTACAACTGAACCACTTTGCTGTACAGCAAAAATTAGCACAGCATTGTAAGTCAGTTATACTTCAGTAAAATTTTTTTTTAAATACAGTCTTCTGGAGTGCCATGTACTTACTGATGGTAAAACTACTGTATTTCGGGCTGAAAAGTTCAAAGAATTTGTCAGGTGAGGAAACCTAGATAAGTGAGGTTTAGATTGGTAGTGGATATATTTGGAGAATTAGGTAAGCTACCAAGAAGTAATTTAAAAAGCAGAATCAAATGTAAGTGAGTTAATAACTAGCTTTTTTTCCCCCAAGATATGTCAAGGGTTCAAGACGATGAAGTTGGTGATGGCACTACCTCTGTTACTGTTTTAGCAGCAGAATTACTAAGGGTAAGAATATCTGAGCAACTTCAACTTCGTCTTATTGGGGGTTTTTTGCTACTGTGGTTTTGAGTATCAGAAGTAATCAACTTCTTACTACAGATTTAGTATTCATGCTTGTCTTCCACTGTTTTATTAATAGGAAGCAGAATCTTTAATTGCAAAAAAGATTCATCCACAGACCATTATTGCGGGTTGGAGAGAAGCCACAAAGGCAGCAAGACAGGCTCTGTTGAATTCTGCAGTCGATCATGGGTCGGTATACCAAAACACTACTGTTTCAAACATTTAATGTTTAAATGTTCTTTTCGAAATACAGTCAATGCAGGAAGTCTAGAGAGCAGTGAAAAGCATACACAAACATGATTCTATTGGCTCATCCTGCCTCAATAAAACCTAGAAAAACCCCACCTTACCCCCCAGAGGTAGTAACTAAAGTTAAAGTTTGGGTTTCCAGGGGTTTTTTTGCACGTATAATCACAATAAATAGTATCATTGTATAGAGGGTTTTTTAGCCTCTTTAACCTAGTTGAATAACTAGAAAAGTTTCGAGGTGTCATTGTTCTCTGTAATATTAGTTTTAGTAGAGGTATGCATTTGATTTTGTGACTGCTGTAATTCATCTATCTATAATTGGAGATTTGTGTTTCGACAGTTTTTAGCTTTATAGTGTTGTGACAGACTTGTTATTTTAAAAAGTAAGTATAATTGCTGTGTCCAAAGATATGTATGTATTTAAAGGCAATTTTATTTACCTTACAAGTAGTGCTCTAGAAAAAATGCATTAATTTACAGTCCCACTAGCTGTATAACAATGCCTCGTTTCCCATGTTCTTGAAATTTTTGTTTGCTTGTGTTTCTCTTTTGGTAGTTTGCCAGCTTGGTGGGGAAAATAGTATCCTTTAATTTGTATTTCTTGATTACTGATAAGGTTTAATTTTTTTCATGGGACTTAGAGCCCTGACTGGTTGAGGTGAAAGTCTATTGACAAAAAAGTATCTGGATAGATTTTGAAAAGTAAAACAGGGTTGATAACTTCAGAGAAGCATTTTAAGAACCGGCCTGAGTTTTTTTGTTTGTTTTTTGTTTTGTTTTGCTTTTTTAGTTCTGACGAAGTTAAATTCCGTCAAGATTTAATGAACATTGCAGGAACAACATTATCCTCAAAACTTCTTACTCATCACAAAGACCACTTTACTAAGTTAGCTGTGGAAGCCGTTCTCAGACTGAAAGGCTCTGGTAATCTGGAGGCAATTCATGTCATCAAGAAGCTAGGAGGAAGTATGGTAGATTCCTATTTAGATGAAGGTATGTACATATTGAATACGGGAAAGGAAGCCTTGACCAGTTGTTGAAAGCTAAGTACTGAGTGAATCCACTTTTAGTTAGTCCGGACTAGTGACACTTTGCAAAGCCAGAAAACTTACCTTTAAGGACACAAATCATATTGCAACCATTTTTGTCATCTTAATTCATTTGTTATATTGACAGTGTGCTTGATCTTCTCAAACTATCCCAGCATTTCTTTTGATAATCTCTAGGTTTTACTTTATACCATGAAGTAAGTTAGTCTCTAATAAAGAGAAGTAGTTGGTTTTGTTTTTGTTTTTTTGTTCTGTTTTGTTTTGTTTTTGCGGCACACGGGCCTCTCACTGTTGTGGCCTCTCCCGTTGCGGAGCACAGGCTCCGGACTTCCAGGCTCAGTGGCCATGGCTCACGGGCCCAGCCGCTCCACGGCATGTGGGATCTTCCCGGACCGGGGCACGAACCCGTGTTCCCTGCATCGGCAGGCGGACTCTCAACCACTGCGCCACCAGGGGAGCTCAGAGTAGTTTGTTTGTTTTTTTTTTTTACTAGAAGTCAGCTATTGTCAAATGGCACTTTTTCCAGGATTACATGTATTCTCTAGGAAGGGTTTGGGTAGGTCATACCAATTAGTTGGCAGGTGTTGAGAATATAGTTTCTGGTGTTCTTGAAGAGTGATAAATGAGTTGGCAGCTGCAATTTCCTTAATAATAGTATGTTTTGTTCTTAGAGTGTGGATTTTTCAAAGCGTCTTCACAGTGTATTCACAAAACAAACGGTAGAAAGTGTAGGCATTCTATTCTACAGAGAAGGAAAAAATGGGGTAAATTGTGCTTTACAGTTTCTGCTCTACCAGTTCGTGATTTGGAGTCTGGGTTTTGTTGCAAAAATGCATGTTGTTTGTCTCTGTTTCACAGGAGTAACAATTCTGAAAATATTCTTGATTGAATTTATATGTAAGGGCTGTATAGCATTTCTAAAAGACTAATTTGATAAAGCAGATTACCTTAAAAGATTTATTAACACAGCCTTGAAATATTTAATACAATACTATCCTTATATTGTAGGCTTTCTGTTGGATAAAAAAATTGGAGTAAATCAACCAAAGCGAATTGAAAATGCTAAAATTCTTATTGCAAATACTGGTATGGATACAGACAAAATTAAGGTACGTTAAACTACATTTCTTGGAATTCTAATTGCTAGCTGCTGTAAACTTGGGCTGGTAATCAGTTGCACTAATAAAAACCCTTATAGGGTTTATATACATTTGAATGTATATTTATTCTTATATAGTTTCTTAGTTTCTGATTTTATATATATAAATATATGTTTATATTGTACACATGCATACACACATGCACACATAGTTTTTGGTGTATTTACATTAAAAAGTTTAAATATGCTATGAAACTTGCGAGTAAGGAAAGTGATGCTATTTTTTATGATTTCCTTTGTCTTAGATATTTGGTTCCCGGGTAAGAGTTGATTCTACAGCAAAAGTTGCCGAAATAGAACATGCAGAAAAGGAAAAAATGAAGGAGAAAGTTGAACGTATTCTTAAGCATGGGATAAATTGCTTTATTAACAGGTCTGTGTATGCTTGTGCTGACAATATTTATAATAATCCAAGAAAGGATTGTTTTCTGCAAAGATTTAGGAAAATTCTTTTATATTGAATTTAGTTATTTAGGAAGTGTTTTTTTCCAAATGTAAATAAAATTGTACAGCAAGGCATTTGCCTTACAATGATTTTAGTGAAAACGTATGTTAATATACTTTATTAAACCTTTTTGTGTCAACAATAACAGTTTTCTGTTTTGGCAGTTACATTATTAGTTTGGGCTGTAGTATACCTGTATTTGGAAGAGAGATTTAATTCCACATTAAATGATGGGGGTTTGAAGTAGGAAAAAGCTAATGGTAGCATAGGAATAAAACAAGGATGAAGAGGTGAAAGGTATTAAGGGTTTTAGGGCTCATCTTTAATTTGTGTGAAGAAAATATGTGTAAACCTTCCCCATGTATTCTTAATATTCAGTATCTAAGGTTTTTATGGATTATTATTTTTTTTTTATGGATTATTTTGAATGGAGAAAAATACCAAGAGAAACAGGGCATTTCAGTGAAAAGGCAGTAGTTAACTTTGAGAGAGATTTACCATTTGATGGAAAATAATTGTTTTAAGCCAAATGTATGTGGGCTTTTAGAAGTTAGTTACTAGGGACTTCCCTGGTGGTACAGTGGTTGGGAATCCGCCTGCCAATGCAGGGAACAGGGGTTTGAGCCCTGGTCTGGGAAGCTCCCACATGCGGCGGAGCAGCTAAGCCTGTGTGGCACAACTACTGAGCCTGCGCTCTAGAGCCCACGACCCACAACTACTGAGCCCACGCGCCTAGAGCCCATGCTCCGCAACAAAAGAAGGCACCACAATGAGAAGCCTGTGCACCGCAATGAAGAGTAGCTGCTGCTTGCCGCAACTAGAGAAAGCCTGCGTGCAGCAACAAGACCCAACGCAGCCAAAAATAAATTAAATAAATAAATTAAAAAAAGAAAAAAAGCTAGTTTCTAAACTTCTGTGAGATCTATGATTCTGATAAGGCACATTTTGCTTAGCAGTGCTTTATACTAGTTATGAAATTTTTTTCTTTGGCTTTTTTTAAGTTACAAACTTTTAAACAGATGTCCTTTTTACTCCTGTTGTATGAGTAACATTTGCTCATTTTGGGACGTTTGAAAGTATAAAGAAGGAACAGAATTCTCCCAGAAATTCTTTTATTAAATTGATTCGTGGTGTGTGTGTATGTTGTTTCAATTCTTCATTTAGTTGTGATCATATGGTATAAACTTTTATAACATGCTTTTTTAACCTAACAGTATATATATTTTACTTAAAATTACAAATTTTTCATAATTGGTAAGTTGAGATTTACACAAATACTCTCTTCACAGACACTGGAATGTTTTCTACATAAAAATTCTTACATATATCTTCATTTAATTAATATCTGAATTTTCTTGCTGTAGATTCTCAGGAGTAGAATCAAAGCATATAAACATAGATAAGAGTTTTGTTTTGGTTTTTGGTTTTTTACTAAATTTATTTTTTTAATTTATTTATTTTTGGCTGCGTTGGGTCTTGTTGCTGCGCGCGGGCTTTATGTAGTTGCGGCGAGCGGGGGCTACTCTTCGTTGCGGTGCGCGGGTTTCTCATTGTGGTGGCTTCTCTTGTGGAGCACAGGCTCTAGGCGTGTGGGCTTCAGTAGTTGTGGCTTGTGGGCTCTAGAGCACAGGCTCACCAGTTGTGGCACATGGGCTTAGTTGTTCTGCGGCATGTCGGATCGTCCTGGACCAGGGCTTGAACCCGTGTCCCCTGCATTGGCAGGCGGATTCTTAACCACTGAGCCACCAGGGGAGCCCATAGATACGGATTTTGATGCACTACTGCTAAATTGCTTTTCAGAATTATTGGTTCATTTTATACTGTCAATGGCAATATATAAAACAATACCCATTTTCAGTACTAACATGGATGCACTAGTATAATTTATAAAGTATTATACAATAATAAGTAAGAAATGTTATCTTGTTCTAATTTGCATTTCTTTGATTACTGGTGAGATAAAAATATTTTCATGTCTTTTAGTCTAATGTATTTTATCTTGTGAAGTAACCACTTTGAACAATATTTTTTTAAATTTTATTTATAGGCAATTAATTTATAATTATCCTGAACAGCTCTTTGGTGCTGCTGGTGTTATGGCTATTGAGCATGCAGATTTTGCAGGTGTGGAACGCCTCGCTCTTGTCACAGGTATGGGAAAAAGGCATTAATTTCTAACATAATAATTACTCTTGGATTTACTGAGTGTTAGTGTATTTAACTCATTGCTAAGAGGACAGAGAGATTCAAGGATCCTAGAATCTAAAGTTATTCTGAAATCTGACATACTTTTTGATATCTTTACATTATTTTTATTTATTTATTTATTTATTTTTTTGCGGTACGCGCGCCTCTCACTGCTGTGGCCTCTCCCGTTGCAGAGCACAGGCTCCGGACGCGCAGGCTCAGTGGCCATGGCTCACGGGCCCAGCCGCTCCGCAGCATGTGGGATCTTCCCAGACCGGGGCACGAACCCGTGTCCCCTGCATTGGCAGGCGGACTCTCAACCACTGTGCCACCAGGGAAGCCTTACATTATTTTTAATATACCAAGTTAAATGCCAGCTTCGCCATAGGTGTAGGTTTATTTTTGCCGTTTTTTTTTTTTTTTTTTTGTGGTCCGCGGGCCTCTGACTGTTGTGGCCTCTCCCGTTGCGGAGCACAGTCTCCAGACGCTCGGGCCCAGCGGCCATGGCTCACGGGCCCAGCCACTCTGCGACATGTGGAATCTTCCCGGACCGGGGCACGAACCCGCGTCCCCTGCAATGGCAGGCGGACTCTCAACCACTGCCACCAGGGTAGCCCCTGTGTTGTTTTAAATATACTGTCTTTTCTCACAAACCCACAGGACCACTGTTCTAAACATAGTCTAAATAAACTGAAGCTAAAAAAAGGAGTCTTTTTTTTGTTTTTTGTTTCTTTTGGCTGTGTCGGGTCTTAGTTGCGGTATGCTGGATCTTTGTTGCGGCACGCGGGCTTCGCTTCATTAATGGAGTGCAGTTTAGTTGATCCGCAGCATGTGGGATCTTAGTTCCCCGACCACGGAACGAGCCCACGTCCCCTGTGTTAGGCGGATTCTTAACCACTGAACCACCAGGGAAGTCCCAAAAAAAGGAGTCTTAAGTCTTACCTAGTTTATTCATTTAATTTTAGTGCTAAGTGAGTAGTTGAATGCTTTGTGCCCTGTGTGGTAGTGCAGTTGGAATAGTAACCTTTATTGAACATTTAACTATATGCCAGACAGTGGGTCAAATACTTAAGCATTACTTCTGTTAATTTTTAAAAATTTATGAAAGTAATAAACGTTGAATAAGTGTGAAACATTCCAACAACGTATGATGAAAAGTAGTTTACTCCAGTATCCTTCAGTAGAGGTATATGAGTTTTATAATCCCAGTATAGACTAGGAAGTGTGTCTACAGGTATGTGTACATCAAAGAGACATAGAGTGCAGCTGTTCACTTAAATTTGTTCTAGTAATGGTTTTTAAAGTAACCTCTATAAACAGCCCTTGAAAACTAAGTATAACAGTCTTTATCCTCTAACTTTCAGGCGCTTGAAAATGAATGAATAGGCTGGAAAGTTGGCTTGCTATCTGGCAGTGAGAATTAAGGAGAGTGGGGTTTTAGACGTAAAGCCACTAGGAACATCAGATTCAGTTCAGAACTGCTCTGTGTATTAGAAGAAATTAAATTATACTAAGTAGATGGTAGGATTGGTCTCATTTCAAAATAACTTCTTAAGCCATTTTTAATAATTTGAAAAGTATAGTGTTCTGACCTAAAAAGAGACATTTTACTTTCATTAATTATTTGGAAATGGGTTTACCTGATTTAAAAGTTATTACATACTTGATGCTTAAGGTAATAAAACTTATGATGCTCATGTTTACTTAATTCTTCCCTTAATGCAACAGAATTAAAGACATGACATAAGAACTGTGAATGATACAGCACATTCATGGGATAAGTTGATAACATAAGGACTTGATAACATGAAATTGCCACATACACTCAGGAGAAAATTAACTGCACCAAGCACACCAAACTGTATGGCTGTGAAGTAGACTCCATGGTGGCTCCCATCCTTAGTAACATCTGTTGTCAAGATGTGTGAAATTGCTTCTTGCAAATGTCTAGAAATATTTTGTAAGCAGATGCACATGAATGAGTATAGGATAAGTGAAAATTCTCATAAGCCAAATTGGTCTCATTTGGGGGATATGATGTCCCGAACATCTATTGTGTCTCACATCTAGATACAAAGCAGTCTCAGGAATTTGCCAACCACAAGTAAGAAGAGCTTCAGCTATACAGATTATGAGTATAAATTAGTGGAGTTGGGAAGACCAGAGTCCCTTTTATAAATTAATTGTAAAATAGAAATAAAGCATCAGTTATTCAGCAGATTTATCAGTAAGGTGTAGGGAAAGGGGTTGGTTGATGATTGAGGGAATCTATTAAAAGAGAGAGTAATGAACTAGAGAAAAGGATTTAATTTTATTTATATATTTTTTGGCCAAGCCGCGTGGCATAAGTTACCCAATCAGGGATTGAACCCATACCCCCTGCAGTGGAATTGCAGAGTCTTAACCATTGGACTGCCAGGGAAGTCTGAGAAAAGGATTTTAAAATTGAAACCTAACTTTTGCTTAATTAAGAACCAGGAAAGGAAGTGTTTATAGCATGGAAGATGGAGGGAAAATAGGAATAAAAATAATACCTAAGGAATAAAATGAATTTAGTTTTTTTTTTTTTTTTTTTTTTTGCGGTACGCGGGCCTCTCACTGTTGTGGCCTCTCCCTTTGCGGAGCACAGGCTCTGGACGCGCAGGCCCAGCGGCCATGGCTCACGGGCCTAGCCGCTCCGCGGCATGTGGGATCTTCCTGGACCAGGGCACGAACCCATGTCCCCTGCATCGGCAGGCAGACTCTCAACCACTGCGCCACCAGGGAAGCCCGAATTTAGTTTTTTGACTTCTCCTTAAGTTTGCTCTGGGAAATCCTCAGTATACATTTCCCCTTTTTTCTAGGCCCAAGTGCTCACTATTTTAAGCAGTTCCTAGCGTCAGTACATCTGTTGATATAATAAGATTAGTTAAATATTTTCATGTTTTGTTTCGGGATATTGGATCATAAGAGTACTGGTCTCCTATATTGAATTCAGAAGAGAATCTGAATTTAAATTCAGGCTTAAAGGTAAATGTCAGAATCTCAATTGAGGTGGTATTATTACACAGTGTGTCTGTCCATATAGGTCTGAAGCCAGATTGCTTGTATTTGAATTTCAGCTTCATATTTGTTCAAACTATGTAACCTTGGATAAGAAACTAAACATTTCTTTGCCTCAGTTTTACCACTTCTAAATGGGGTGATGATAAATGAAGCCTGTCTTATTAGGGTTGTTGTGAAGATTAAATAATTAGTTTGTATGAATTGCTTCAGAGTGCTTGGTGTATAGTAAGCAGTCAACTTAAATATTGTGTTTTCTGTTCATTACTGCTTGTTAGAAAACAAATTTTAAACCTGTTATGCATTTAATTAATGTATATTTTTGTTCATAGGTGGTGAAATTGCATCTACCTTTGACCACCCAGAACTAGTGAAGCTTGGAAGTTGCAAACTTATTGAGGAAGTCATGATTGGAGAAGACAAACTGATTCACTTTTCTGGGGTAGCCCTTGGTGAGGGATTATGTAGATCCTGGTTTAGGTTCCTAAATCTTTAGTAGGCTCTTTTGAAGTGAAAGAAACAATTACTCGTTACTATAGTTACTAGAATGTATGTCTTAGTTCCTGAGAAATTCTAATTTCAATCTCTTGAGGGCAGCCTCATGTTAACTTTGTGAACAGTACATATTCAATATAGTTGTTTTAGATAGCTTAGAACTGTTAGGAATGTGGATTGTTAGCAAAGAGAAGGTAGCAATGGAAGACATGTCAGCTTTCAAAACCGAGTATAACCTATATAAGTAATAGAAGGCAAACTTTTATGTGTTATAACTAAGTGTTCACTATGACATAAGAATATTATTATTTTTTTAACTTTAGGTGAGGCTTGCACCATTGTTCTGCGTGGTGCCACTCAACAAATTTTAGATGAAGCAGAAAGATCTCTGCATGATGCTCTTTGTGTTCTTGCCCAAACTGTGAAAGATTCTAGAACAGTTTATGGAGGAGGTAAGCATTTGAAAAATATTGAACATATTTTATTTCTTGAAGTGTAGTAGTGGCTTTGGCTTTAATGTTTCTTATAGGAACTTCATATTGTTTTCGCACTTAATAGTTAATGCTTAATATATCTTAAGGGAAGTCTAATTTAGTGTCTGGGAGACAGCTAAGCATAATGATATGTTCTTGGATTTTTAATCTGTAGGCTGTTCTGAGATGCTGATGGCTCATGCTGTGACACAGCTTGCAAGTAGAACACCAGGCAAAGAAGCCGTTGCAATGGAGTCTTATGCTAAAGCACTGAGAATGGTAAGTTAATGAAAAAGACAGCCTTGAATTTCAATTTTGTAGGCATTGATAGTTTTTAAATGAATCCATTCTTCTCTCTTGGGCAGAAAATACTTAACTTTCTTGGCTTTAAGAATTGGTTCACACTGCTTAAATTTGATTTTGGAGTTTATCCTCTTTATGAGCAGTAATTAAAAGGAAGCAGGTTTTACGTTGTCTCTAAATGTATAATTTTAGAAAGCTTTTCTTATAGTTAGTAAATTAATTTTCTTTTAGTAGAATAGTTACCATGTCTTTTTCACTTCATAGTTGCCAACTATCATAGCTGACAATGCAGGCTATGACAGTGCAGATCTGGTGGCACAGCTTCGAGCAGCCCATAGTGAAGGCAATACAACTGCTGGACTGGGTAAGAAATTAATTGGGACCATGTGGTCTTTTTTTTTTTTTTTTTTTTTTTGGCTGCGTTGGGTCTATGTTGCTGTGCGTGGGCTTACTCTAGTTGCAGAAAGTGAGGGCTACCTTTTGTTGATGTGCACAAGCTTCTCTTGTTGCAGAGCACAGGCTTAGGCACATGGGCTCAGTAGTTATGGCACACAGGCTTAGTTGCTCTGTGACATGTGGGATCTTCCTGGACCAGGGCTCGAACCCGTGTCCGCTGCGTTGGCAGGTGGATTCTTCACCACTGCGCCACCAGGGAAGCTCCTGTGGTAGTTGTTCAGAGTAACTCTTGACCAGGTTCTTTTTTTTTTATTTTTTAAAAATGATGAATTCTCATAACCATATAAAAGATTCCTGTGACCTTTGCCTTTATAGCCGTTATACATTCTAGAAAAATGTTTAACTTCATAATCTCTACACTGTCAAAATTTTATTATTCTCTAAGGGGGGGGTGTAACATTAGTTAGAAGATTTTTAACTTGTTTGTTATGTAATGACCGTAGGATTTAAGTATATAAAAACAGTACTTACGTTCTCAAATGAGTGTAAACGTTACTGTATCTCTTATAATCAGTATTAACTCCTAATCTCACAGTAAACTTATTCTGAGACATTCTTTTTTTTTTATTGCGGTACGCGGGCCTCTCACTGCTGTGGCCTCTCCCGTTGCGGAGCACAGGCTCCAGACGCGCAGGCTCAGCGGCCATGGCTCACAGGCCCAGCCGCTCCACGGCATGTGGGATCCTCCTGGACCAGGGCAAGAACCCGTGTCCCCGGCATCAGCAGGTGGACTCTCAAGCACTGTGCCACCAGGGAAGCCCTATTCTGAGACATTCTTGAGAGTAGATCTCTGTTACATAACATAAAAATGGCCAAAAAGAGGACTTAATTCAGATTGGAAAATTTCCCAGCAAAATGTCTAGGACATATAAAAGGAACAATTTTAGAGGGTAGATAGTCTTGCCACTGGACAAGAGAGAGGTTAAGGAATAATCTGTCAGAAAATGAAGGGGCATTCTAATAAGAAAAGTAGATGACTTCTAAATTCTCTTCCAGTTCTTAAGAATCCATGGTGTGATCAGTGATGAGCAAATTTTCTGCAGTTTTATTTGTAGATAGAGAAAGATGGGTGATACAGTGTTGTGTATAAATTTTTCATTATTTGACATAGTTACTCTCCATTGATACAGATGATCAGTAGTTGACCTTCCAGTTTTCTAAAAGGCTTTCCTTGAGTGATAGTCTGATGCGAATGCTCTAACTAAATTGAGTAGTTAGTTGTAATCTTATTTTTTATAAGTCAGGATTAATTTTGTGACATCATTAGATATGTTTTGTAACATCATTAGATATGTTAAGATTAGTTGTTTATTTAGTAAATACTTTCCAGATATGAAGGAAGGTACCATTGGAGATATGGCAATGCTGGGTATAACAGAAAGTTTCCAAGTGAAGCGACAAGTTCTTTTAAGTGCAGCTGAAGCAGCAGAGGTGATTCTACGTGTGGACAACATCATCAAGGCAGCACCAAGGTATCGTAACACTTTAAAGAACATTTCTTAGGAAAAATTAACATGGAAACAAAAAATAGGTATATTTTTGATAATTGTAGTTGATGGGAAGTGGAGCCATTTTGTTTAGATAACAGTATTTTGCAAGGTATTTAAAATATGTAATCACACAACTCTTAGATTTAAGCCAGAAAAGCTTAGGTGGGGAGAAGGGTGTGGGTAACACAGGGTAGCCCTCAAGATTGAAAGGGCACATAAAGAGCCAGGCTTGGGAAGGTCAAAAACCAGAGAACTTGGGGGTGGGCATGTAGTAGTAAGAACTGATGTCTGTTTACCAGGATGAGTTGGGTTCAGTCATTTTCTGTCCTGGGTACACTTTTTCATATATACATTCTTAAGCACATAATATGCAGAGTTCCCTACATGTTCCTATTCCAGCAGCATTTTTTTTTTCTTTTTTCTTTTGGCCGTGCCGTGTGGCATGCGGGATCTTAGTTCCTTGAGGCTTTGCCCTCTGCAGTGGAAGCGTGGAGTCTTAACCGCTGGACCGCCAGGGAAGTCCCTCCAGCAGCTTTTCTGAGATGAAAATTCTTTTAAAAACTCATTCACACAAAAATGATTGGCCAGAGAAATCTTAACATTTGAAGATTCAGTTAATAATTTTAATTAATTAAATTAACTACTAATTGCTAATTAGTAGTTACGAAAACCATTTATTTTACCTGTTAGTGGAAGTTCAGGGAGAGGGAAGGGGATGGTGGCTTGGACCAGTAGATAGAGGTGAAGGTGGTGAGAAGGGATTGATAATAGATGTATTTTTGAAGGTAGAGCCGGCAGAATTTGATGATGGGTTGGATATAAGGTCTGTGATGAAAGGGATTGGATAATTCAAGGGTGTTTGGGGCGGGGGGAGTGTCTTATAAGGTTTTTATTCAGAGCGCCTTAATAATTGCCACATTTCTCCAATACGTTAAACACACTTCCATTTCTTCAAGGGTAGAAAGAAAAAAGGAACAATTCTAAATAAATTTCATCAGAAAAATCTGAATTGTGGTGTTTTTTTTTTTGCGGTACGCGGGCCTCTCACTGTCGTGGCCTCTCCCGTTGCGGAGCACAGGCTCCAGACGCGTAGGCTCAGCGGCCATGGCTCACGGGCCCAGCCACTCCACGGCATGTGGAATCTTCCCGGACCGGGGCACGAACCTGTGTCCCCTGCATCGGCAGGCGGACTCTCAACCACTGCGCCACCAGGGAAGCCCTGAATTGTGTTTTAACATGACAGTATTAAACATTTTTAGTTCAGGAATAAAACATGGAAATTCCCAGCAAACAAAACAACAGTTACAAACAAAAAAAAAGAAAAAAGAGTACTGGGGCCCGTAATTCAAGGTTTTTGTTGAGAAAAATAAGAGTTTCTCTTAGGTGGAGGAAGGCTTTGGGAGGGAAGATGGGGGTTTTCCGTTTTTGGACATTTGAGATGTCTGTTGAGAAAGCGGTTAGTTGGATAGTTGAGTCTGTAGTTCAGGGGAGAAGTTTGAGCTGTAGTTATAAATTTAGGAGTTGTCAGCCTGTACGTGTTATATAAGGCCATGAGACTGATTGAGTCCCCAAGAGAGTGAACGTAGCTAAAGAAGGGAAAGGGTTTTTTTTAGGACTGAGTGCTTGAGAATTCCAGTAATAGGTTTGGGAAGATTCAGAGCAACCATCAAGGGTCACTAAGAAGGATTGTGAAGTATAGGTAATTATTTAACTGGATGATGGATACATGAGGATTCATTATACAACCTCTACTTTTATACATACTTTTGAAATTTCCCATAATACAAAATGCTAAGGGAGCGGGGTGCCACTGAGATAGGAGGAAAACCAAGGGAATGTGTGTCCCAGAAGCCAAATTAAGGAAGTATTTGGGGAGGAGGAGTGGTCAACTGCCAAGATGATGCAAATAGGTCGAGTAAGATAAGGACTGAAAATTGATCCTAAAAATTCGATTTAGCAACAGAGGTCGGTGGTAGTCTTAACGAGCAGTTTTAGTGGAATAGAGGGGGCAGAAGTCTGAAGTAAATTCGATAGAGGCTGGGAAAAGAGGAGTTGGAGGAAATGTACGTAGACTGCTTCTTCAGGGAGTGTATTGTGAATGGGAGTCGAGAAGTGGGATAGTAGCTAGAGGAGGTATGGGTCATTACTGTGACAATTCAGTGTGTGTAAGTGGGAGCAGTTTCATAGATAGGAATGATCGATGCAGAAGAGGCGTGCAGTCCACCAGCAGCTGCTGGATCTGGAGAACAGAGGAGGACAGGAGGGAAGTAGGAATGTTATTAGGAAAGTATGCCCTAAGTGGACTAAGTTCTTTGTGCAGAATCCTGCAGCACTCCTCTCACTGGCTCTCTTCTATGAATGGCAACTATCCTCTTACTATTAAAGGAAGGAAAGAGTAGAAAATAATGATTTGGATGTGGAGAGAAAGGCTGAAACGCTATTCAAATCTGCTGTCGTGAGTGGAAAGGACTGGGCTGAAAAATCTAGATTCTCTGCTCCTGGTATTGGGAGGATAGGGTAATAAGGAGCACTCATACTTTGAAATGGAAAAATAGTGAGAGAAGGAAAAATTGACACAGTTTTCCTGGAAGCAGTGCCGCCAAAGGTGGTTAAATACAGTTACAGTGTCTGATGTCTTCTAGCAGAATGATAGCAAAAGAAAACTGAGTTCTATAAGTAAAATTTTCTGACTTGGGAGCAAGGTCACATAGCTGCACCCACCCTCAGAAATCTTTGTTATACCTTAGTACCTTCAACCACATTTGAAATATAAACTATAGTACCTCGTTTGATCTGATATCACTGTTTTCAAAGTTTAAGTGTCTCTTTTAAATATATTAGAAATTTGCGTAATTTGCAGTAAAGAGACATGAGTAATTTTGTTTAACTCAGCCTTCCCAAATGTACTGGGCTATGCACTTCTTTTCAAACTCATAATTAACCTCCAGGGAATTAATTTTTCAGATCAGTGCTTTGTGACAGCTGCTTGATAACTTCTTCTATATTGACATTCTTGGGTCATACTCCTATAAGCTACCGAGGTTGGAAGGTTTATACTGTATGATCCCAGTATGCTGTACTCTCTGGATCTGTTTTTATGCCTTTTCTTCTTCTCAAGTGTTGTGCTTGCCTCTGGAAGCAGTGTTTCCACAGTCATTAAGTAAAAAATTTCGCTAGTATCCCTACCACGTCCCCTTCCTGATTCACTATGTATGGTCACCAGAAAATAAAAGTTTTAACATCACAGATGTGAGAGGTACTGTTGGCATACTTTAGTGAATTACCTAACCCCATCACCAGCTTATCTATTGGCATTTGTTTTTGTTCATTTAGAATAGTGATCCAGAGGTTTTAATGTAGAAACCCCAAAACCTTGTCATTTTACAACTTCTGATTGAGAGAACCATCTTTGACTAATTTAGTAAAATTCACTAACATATTGGTTAAAAACATGAATTAACCATTTTCTGGAGAATACATATTTGGTAAGTAGGTTGTTTGGATAAGAAGCTGAGAACTGCTGAATACCTACAGGCCTTCACATTCCACAGATTTTTCCTGTCCTCTTACTAATACAATAATTAAGGGATGTTAATTGTGAGGTAGAAACATTCTGTTTATACACTTAAAATTGGTTTTAGTAAAAGTAGGATTATAGCTGTGTTTGTATTTAATATAGACCTTTGGTTACAATCATGCTTTTCATTGTCACCGTTGCCTTTGTTTTCTTAACTGTACGTTTTATGATTCTTGCAGGAAACGTGTCCCTGATCACCTCCCCTGTTAAGCATTCCCATATGCTCTTGAGCTCTGGAGCAGTTCATAGTAAAGTTGTGTTTGAAAGACCTTGACCTCCTGAAAGAAGACTATAGAATTGAAGTTTACCTGTGGCTGTTATATCCTTAAGATTTGGACATTTAACTGACCTTCTATTTTAACATGGGTCTAATTTATTTGCTATTTCATTTTCCATAAGATTCAGTTGATTTAAGAGTTCATTTCTCATACTGTGCATCAAAATAAAAATTTGAACAGTTATCTAGTTCTTACCTGACTTTAGTGATTTGTATCCCGTTTTAACTCTGCTTAATGGGAGTGAATGATTATAGTTTCAGTGTAGAGTTTCCAGCTTAACTAATGATTGATGTTACACATTTTTGAAAAAAATTATCCTGATTAATGTAACTCCAAGTGAGATGCGATAAATTTACATTAATCTTTTTTTTTTTTTTTGCGGTATGTGGGCCTCTCACTGTCATGGCCTCTCCCGCCGCGGAGCACAGGCTCCGGACGCGCAGGCTCAGTGGCCATGGCTGACGGGCCCAGCCACTCCGCAGCATGTGGGATCTTCCCAGACTGGGGCACGAACCCGTGTCCCCTGCATCGGCGGGCGGACTCTCAGCCACTGCGCCACCAGGGAAGCCCACATTAATCTTTTGATTCTCAATCATACATAACATTTATTAACCATTTTGTTTTGTGAAAGTACCATATACTTTAGTACCCTTCTACTTTTCTATAGTCTAAGTACTGTCTCTTACATAGGAAAAAATTTATGGTGGCTTCTGTTACTTCAAGGTGAAAGATATTTTAAATGTTGGTAGCTACAAGCTGCTTCAGGCACCTCTTTTTATAGGGTATGGATATAGTTAGATGTAAGCATTGTTGTTTGTTGTTTTGTTAGGGTTTCTTGTTTTTGTTTTTGGCAAATGGATCCTAGATAGAGTGTAAGTATGTGCCGAGTTTGATGGTTTAAATGTGAATTTAGATTTGGAGATTATTGATTTGTCAGTATACAGCAGAATGCACAAGAAATTAAACAAAAACCCAGCAGTAGTTTTTACTGAGTATCTCTGCTAGCATCATGGAGAGAGATTTTATTTGCACAGAGGAGTGAAAGTGTTTTCAAAGAAACACTGATAAACCAGCCTGTTCTGTTTTTGTCCAAAAGTGTGTCTCAGCATTTTAATACTACTTTGTATAAGCTATGAAAACTGGAAAAATTTGTTTTTTGTTGTGATAATAGCTTATATCCTCCAACGTTCACATAAAGGAGAAACTTCTGAGATCATCAGAGAATTATACAGATTTTTACTTTTTTCACTTTTAGAAACATAGCAGTATGTTTGCTATGTAATTTTTTAAAGTACTTTATCACACATCATAACATCAGTGTTCAGCCCACAACTCAGGTAGGTGGAACAGTTGAGCGTATCATGATCTAGAAAACGTGCAGAGGTTTCAGTGGGAGAGGTAAGTGGGTTTAAACATTTATCCTGAGGGACCAGGTAGCTTGGAGTAGGATTTTAATCTAAAGTGTATTTGGGCTCATTTTCTACAAAGGTCTTAAAAAGGATACACCAGTAAGTATTAAAGTTAATCTAAAAAGAGGTAGAAATGTGGGAGCTTAATTGTATATCCAAGAATACACCCATGCTGCTTTTCCTCTGAATTCATATCCTTTGAAGCCTTTATAGATCTTTACATCATAGGCCTAGAATATCCCGAGTTCACAAATTACAAAGTTTTTTCCATTTCAGAGATAAAGTACCAACCTAGGGCCCTCTAATTCCTGTAAGAGTTTTAAGATGGAGTTTTTTTAAACTCAGAAACAGTTATGTAAGCAGTAAGTTTTTATTTTTGCAGTAAGTTATTATTTTGTGACATAGAAATGGAGATTTCTGTAATGTACATTAACAGTTAACTGTGTAGAAATTGTCTAAGTGCTTAGAATTTTAAAATCCATTTCAGTAGCCTTCTGTTTTTCTTTGAAGAAGGATAATATGTGTGCTGGTTTTTCTTTTACTCTCCTCAAGTCAGAATCCATTCTTTGCCTGCTTGGAGGCCATGGGACTTATCCCTGCTAACTGCCTCACAGCTCCCTGTGGACTGGTTTCCTGTGGTTTAATTCAGGAGGCACTGGTAGGATTTGGGGAGAGGGAATTGGTATTTTCTTCCTGGTTTTGCTCTTTGTCTCTGGAATTGGCTGCATCCCTGTGAGACCTACCAGTATAGCTCTCTGGGCAAGCCCTCTTTTCATGACTCAGCTCTTACTGCATTTTGGTAACATTTCTGTTCCCACTTTCACTCAGCCTTATGGGTGGGGCTGGCGGCTGCTGTGACTCATGCCAAATACAATCACTTGTATTACCCTGATCTTTCTCCCCTTAATTCTGTTTAGTAACAGTTCCTTTGTGAAAAGTCTCTTTGTAAATCGTTTGAGGTGAATGCGTTTTCTTGTCAGGACCGTGACTCATAGAAGTCAATAGGATACTTTGTATGAAATTCTTTTCCGAAGTCTGCCTTGTCTTGTACCTACTCTGGTGTTTTAGAGTATTACTAGAGCAGAAATGTAAAGAGGACTTAACCTTTTTTTAATCATAGTATTATTGTAGAACGTTGTTGATTCCCAATATGAATAAAGAGTAAAGATTTTAAAATTCTGAGTGGTACATAACACCTCTTTCAAAGAGGTATTGAAAAGACTATATGAATAAATCTACACAAGACCCTGAGGATAGTGCCTGACCTACAGTAGTGCTCCGTAAGTGTCAGTGTGTCCCCCTGTCCTGTGGCCTTGGTGCAGGATAAAATCTCCAAAATTCAGGGCTTCCCTGGTGGCGCAGTGGTTGGGGGTCCGCCTGCCAATGCGGGGGACGCGGGTTCGTGCCCCGGTCTGGGGTGATTCCACATGCCGCGGAGCGGCTGGGCCCGTGAGCCGTGGCCGCTGGGCCTGCGCGTCTGGAGCCTGTGCTCCTCAACGGGAGAGGCCACAACCGTGAGAGGCCCCCGTATCGCAAAAAAAAAAAAAAATCTCCAAAATTCAAGTAATGTGGTCGAATTATACCAGCCACTGGGGATTCAAAGATAAATATCACCTGTTTCGTGTTCTCAGAAGTGGACAGTCCAGAAAGGGGGAAAAGCATGTAAACTTGTTTTTTAATGGCATTAATATTCTTTCTAAGATAGAGTACAAGGTGTATCTTTTTTGTTACAGTGGCAAAGGCAGTAAATTATCTAGCAGACACACACCCGTGTCTTCAGTCTCATGTCTCTTGCCCTCATGACACGAATGGGTTTAGTGCCAAGGAATAGTCTCACATTTTCATGTACTTTGGTGATTTTGCAAATTCTAGCATAACAGGCAGGGGGCAAAGTATATTCGTTTAGATGTTTAAAAAAATGAATCCGTGGTAATCTTATCTGTGTTTTCCTGTATTTGTAAACCAGAAGTGTTTGACCACTTTGCAGTTATATTTCTTATATTCAAGACTGGAGATAATATTGAAAATTCTACTGAGAAAAAGCTTTTTTTGTTTAATTGCTACTTACATTTTTTTCCTTCAAACAAGGAGTTATACTGATTGTACGGTAAATATAAGTATTGTACTGCCATGGTATAACACTTAGTAAAAGAACATGTTAAGTAAACATTAGCCATCACCTGCCAATCACTGTTCCATGCACTTCATACACAGTAATTTGTTTAAACCTAACGGGGCCCTGAGAGACAGAAACTGTTACCACCTTACTGATGAGAAAACTGAGGCACACAGGTAGGTAACTGACCAGTAAATATACAAAGGTAGAATGTGATCTCAGGTAGTTTGAAGCGTCATGCTCTTAACCATCGTAGTACACTGCCTCCAGGTTACTGTGTGTAAGATATGGGCTTTTAGTTAAAGTTGAGTAGTTGATTTTTAGAGTACAAGCTGACTTTTCAAGTGTGAAATTGCAAACTTAGTATTGTTTTAGGACAAAAACCTTGGGAATGTCCTTAGAATCCACGTTAAAGATTTTATTTGGCATCATTCATTTTTTTATATATATATATATAACTCCTTTAGATTATTGGAGCACTTTTTTATTATTTTTGGCTGTGTTGGGTCTTCGTTTCTGTGCGAGGGCTTTCTCTAGTTGCGGCAAGCAGGGTCCACTCTTCATTGCGGTGCGCAGGCCTCTCACTGTCGCAGTCCCCCGTTGCGGACCACAGGCTCCAGACGCGCACGCTCAGTAGCTGTGGCTCACGGGTCTAGTTGCTCCGCAGCATGTGGGATCCTCCCAGACCAGGGCTCGAACCAGTGTCCCCTGCATTGGCAGGAAGATTCTCAACCACTGGGCCACCAGGGAAGCCCTGGCATAATTCATATTTGTGGAAGCTAAAATCCTACATAAACTTCTGGAAGAGATTTTCCTCTGATGCACTTTGGGTTTCAGAACTTTTAAAAGTAAAGATGTTGGGGATTCCCTGGTGGTCCAGTGGTTAAGACTCGGCGCTATCACTGCCATGGCCCACGTTCAATCCCTGGTTGGGGAACTAAGATTTTCGCAGGTCGTGTGGTGCACCAAATAAAAGAAGTTAACTTTTGGTGCTTCAGCATTTTTCCCTTTTTAAGTTTATAATTACGTTAGAATTTCAAGAAAACATCAGAGGGTTATGGAAATGTAAATATGCACTTACGTAGTCAATTTATAAAATTGATTGAAATCCTATAGTGAAAACTTGGACAGCAAAATTCATGGTGAACACTTAACCATGTTGTTTAAGAAGTGTTTATTTGTTGTGTATTGATTATTTTAGAACAAAACAGTTTAATTTTGTGTCAGAATGTTTATAATTTGATATCTGTTTCAGACTAGTTAGCTCATTAGATGAAAATTCTGTAGGTCAATAGCTACAGCTTATGGCTTCCTTGGAAAAGGTGGGCCCCGTAATCTTAGGAGGGGGAAGAGAGGGTCAAAAGAAAATCATAGCCATTGTGAAGGATGAGCTGTGATTCAGCTCAGGAGGCAGTCTTGTTGGCAGAAAGTTTCTAGTATCAACTGAGTATAGTGTAATTGCAGTCATTAGGAGTGAGTAAATAGACTGAATCCTAGCTGTCTAATAGAAATCTGGACTCATTATTAAAGGAGTTAAGTATTTGACAATTTAGTGATTAAAAGGACCCTTTAGCAGTCTGATCAATGGGTTGTAGATACTCTACAGACTGCGAGGTGGTGACAGGAAGAGATTATGTGAAACCATGAAACTTTTTCTTCCTCAGGTTTAGCAAGAAATAATTGTGGTAGGAAAACATGAAAATAGTCTGCTGTATAATGTCATTTTAGAACCAAACTTTGCTGGGTTAAGATGCTTTTATGGCAAAAGTACTTTTTAAAAGCTAAATTCAGTATGTTTTAGTTAAGATGACACTTTTGTGTCCTTGACTACTGAAAGGGTTCAAGAACACAAAGGATTGTGTTATTAAACTACCCACTGACAGCAGTTTGTTTAAAATTGATGTATTCATGGGGAGAAGAAAAGGTCATGATTAACATCCTTCAGAGAAATAGCGGCCTGACTACCTAGGTTTATACACCGACCATCAAAAGATTTTATCTACAAAAATCAAACCAGAGCAAGGGCAGAGATACTGAGGCTGAAGAGGCAGACACTTCCTATATATACCACAACCTGCAATTCCAATTTCCAAATGGTTGTTGCAAGCGAACAGATTTCTCACCTACAACTTTTAACCTAATATGATTCTGGAAATGCCCTGCATGGCAAGAGATTCAATTCAATTCTGGTTCATTATGTGAGTAAACAGGAGGGCTCTGCTCCACAGAGGCAGCCATTCACAACGAGGCTTGATTTTGATGTGACCTCACTGCCAAGGAGAGATTCTGTTTTCTAGATGACTTTCAGCATTGCCCGTGACAGTCTACAGGTGGGTCAAGGAAAATGAGCGAAATCAGCATGAACCACTGTCAAGTTTTAAAGTGGCAGCTGGATTCCACCAGGGGGCATTCCCAGCCGGGGTGTCTTCTCAGCAGCCACTGAATTTCAGGGGGAAAAGCTTCATCTTGAGCCTTTGCAACAACGAAGAGTCTGAATCGGACTGACTAGGTAGACATGTCATTTTTAAGTGGCCTGAATCGGTAATGTCTTCTTACCATTATGGTCATTCATAGTAAGAAAATACATCCTGCAAAGGGGTGGAGACAGGCTCCCTGAACTTTTAGATGAGCTCTGTAACAAATACCTTGTTTGAGGGGCTCATTGGCCTCATGACCAGCCACTCCTGGAGACTGGAGGAGGCCAAAGGGTCCCAGCCTTTCTTGCTCTTAAGTGTTTCAAAATACCTGCTCAGAGGGTGCTTTTCTTGCAAAGAAGTTGTCATGCCACCTATAGCACACAATTTCTTCTGGGAGAGATGTTGGCCTTGAGTATTTTCTTCTTGGTGTGAGGTAGGCATTTCATTTGACTATTCCATTTTCCACTGGCAGAGCTGCCCCACCTGTCCTGCAGCAGTCCTTTGCATTCTAATGGAGAGGTCTCCAGAAGATGCTGGAGTTGGGTCCTTGGCATTGAACTACACCTGAAGCTTCTCAGGAGTTGCTAGGCGGAAGTAGAGGAGGCAGGGCAGGCACTTGTGCCTCCTGGCTTTCCTGCCTGGCCAGTGCGTAGCGCCTGGCTTTTCTGGGGTCAGGCTCTGGGGTCTCCTCCGCCCATCTTCCCACACGACGCACCCCTTTGGCCACCTTGGGCGCATTCCTGCAAGGATTGTGGTCATAGATGACCAGCTTCAGGCTTGACAGGTGGGCCAGGCTGGGGAAGTAGCGGATGCTGTTCCAGTCCACATCGATCACCTCCAGGGAAGGCATGTGAAGCAGCACAGGGGGGAAGTCTGTCAGCAGGTTGCCTGAGAGCCAGATGGTCCTCAGCTCCCGGAGGCGCCGGAGCCGGCCTGGCAGCAGACGCAGGGCGTTGGAGCCAGCATGCAGAGTCTTAAGGAGACTCAGCTCACACACCACATCTGGCAGCTGGGTGAGGTAATTGGCCTCGACCCACAGGGTCTGGAGATTCTGGAGCAGGCTCAGCTCACCGGGGAGGTCGCAGAGTTTGTTGTTGCCCAGGTAGAGGATGCAGAGCTGTTTCAAGGTACATACTACCTGGGGCAGAGCCTTGAAGTTGTTGAAATCCAGGGCCAGGATCTGCAGATTTTGCAGCTGCCCCAGCTCCGGAGGCAGGCTGTTGAGACGATTGTCACTCAGGTAGAGCTTGGCCAGCTGCTGGAAGGAGCACACGTGCACGGGGAAGCGACGGAGCATGTTCCCGCTCAGATCCACTGTCTTGTCCAGCGGCATCTCCTGGAGGTCTCTGACCATGTAGTTCTGGCAGCGGTCAGCCGGGACGAAGGCCGCGAGGGCCCTGATGGTGTTCCCCATGGCAAGCCGCAGCCCGCCGACCCTGGGGCTGCTGCCTCTGCCCTGAGGCCTGTCCTCCCCTCTCTTTATAACCTGGGGATTGCGTGACAGAAGCCAGTCACTGCAACAGAGAGAAGTGCTCCTGATAGCAACTTGAGTGTTGGGTGACAGGCAGGGTCCTGGAGGCGGGGTCTCACATACTTGCTTTCAGTCACCTAAGCCCCAGTCCTCTTTATCTACATTTTTTTGTTTGTTTGTTTCAAACGAAAAATAGCTTCACTGTTTTTTCTAATGATAAAACGTTGAGACATTACATAAAGGTGGAAAAGAAGAAAGTGAGAACAACCATAGTTACACCCACCAGGGATAAACACTGTAAACGTTTTATTTAACAGATGTCCTCCAGCCTTTTGCTACACATAATCAATTTGTTTAAAAAAAACATACACTGTTTAGGAGTCTTGTTTTTTATCAGAACATATGGACATATTTTTATGTTTGCAGGTATCCATGCAATTATTTTAAACACCTGCAAAGCATTCCATTATATGGATGCACTGTAATTTAAACAGGTCTGTTGTTGGGCATCTAGGTTGCTTACAATGTGTCGCTATTATAAATATCCTTGTACATACAGCGTGAGCAGTTATCCACTAATTTCTTTAGGAAATGTCCTTAGAAGTGTTACTGGGTCAAAGATATGCATTCTTTAAAGGCTTTTCATTGGTAGTGTCTCCCCCCTAACCCCACCAGATCTGAACGAGTGTATACGCTCCACAAGTGTCCGTTTTCTTATTTCTTCATTCTTACCAGTTAGTAGTTTTCTACACTTAAAAAAATTTGCCTTTGACAAAAGACAAGTAGAAAAACAAGAAAGAGAAGAGGAAAATCAGCCTTCTAAAGCTTAAGTAAATGAGGGTGTACTCCTACAATGTGCCTGTGTGGGATGTGGCTCACTGCCTCAAAGGTTTGAGCTTCCTTCCATGGAGCTGAGTTACTGTGGGAAGAAGCTGTCCATCTGGGACATTTCCTAGTACTAGTCTAGGGCAGTCAGGCTAGTTCTGGCCAATGGAAAGTGAGCAGAAGTGGTATAAAACATTTCTAGGCCTGGTTCATTTAGAACAAACCTCACCTTCCTCCACACACTTTCCCCATCTAATACCCAGGGTGACCTTAGAAGCCACCAAGTACGTGGAAGTCATATGTTGAAGTCCTGGGTATCCTGGATCTCTGAATAAGTGCTAGGGTCAGAACACCTCCCCTCCCACACACACTACCACCAGTTGGATTGAGGTAAATGAGAAACTTCAATTGTGTTAAGCGTGGAGATCTGGGGGCTTATCTCTTAACTTATCTTAATGAATAGAGTAGTTGTTAAAAATAAGGAGATAAATCCTTATATACTGATGTGCAAAGATATTAAGGATAAATAAAGGGCAAAAAAACAAGTTTCAGAACTCTTTTTACCGTTCCATCTGGGGAAAAATACACATATTCTTGCATATGCCTAAAAGTATCTGTAAGACAAAACAGTGATTATCTCTGGGAAATCTGCCTGAAGGTTTGGGGGTGATAGGAATGCTGACTCTTCCATTTACACCCTCTTGTATTGTTTGATTTTTTTTTTAACTATATACATATATTACTTTCAAAAACTCTATTCCAAAAGAAACGGATTGTTTCCATTTCCAGAAGAAATGGGTTTCCATTTCTAGCAGCCTGCCTGCTGTCTGGATAGAGTGCCAGGTTTGAGGGGAAGGCTTCATGCACCATTTAGCCTCCTCCAGTTCCTTTACTGCTAAATTGCTTATAATAGACTGAACAGAGCAATACAGGAGCATTCCATGTGAATGACCATTCTACAGAGCTATTTGGCAGTGCGGCATCACTACCCACCTTCTTTCTTCTCAGTCATGACTAAAGCCAGTGTCCTTGGACTTTCTAAACATTAAACGTCAAGGGCTTATCTTAAGCCCTCTCTTTGCTTTGCTGATTTGTCCTGTAATAACTAGCCTCTCAACAGGTACTGTGCTTTGGCTCTATATTTAGCATGGTCAGTGGTGACCACAAATGGTCATGAAGCGGCTGCCCTGATGTCCCTAAAAATGATAACAATAATAATGATTGCTACCCATTATTATTTATAACTAAGTGCTAAGCACTGAACTTGTGCTTTACATACACTGTCTTTTCTCAAAACTCCTGCCAGGTAAATATTTTTTATCCTAAATTTTCAGATGAGAAAACTGAGGCTTAGAGAGGTTTAAGAATAACATCAAATATCTATTGAGCACCTGTTGTGTTCTAGATGCAGGGAATCTGGTGGCTAACAAGATAGATAGGATCCTGATCTCACAGAGTATACAGTTCTATCAGAGTGGAGTTAGGTCACACCAGTTGACAAACTACCCTCACACACACTTCCACTCAGCACTTTAATGCCAACCCCTAAATATGAGCAGGTGGCTAAGGATAACCACACATGAGACAAGCTGCCTCCGTGAGAGGTGGAGATTGAAATAAGCAGAGTAAAAGAAATCAAACAAAAACGATGAACAGAGCAGAGGAAATTCTTAACTAATTTTACTACAGTATCTTCAGAGAGTTAACTCTAACACTTGTGTGCTGCTTACAGTATTATTAGCTCACTTAATTCTTACAACCCTAAAATGTAGGCACTTGTGAGATAATAGAAAATATATATATTGGTTTCTACCCCTGTTTCCTGGTACAGAGCTCGTAAAACCCTTGTGATTTCCTGTGTGATAAGACCACTAGGAGCATCCCTTGTTCTAATATTTGGTCTTTGAACCCATCCAGACACAACTCTCCTAAAACCCTTGTGAATTCCTAAGTGATAAGAACACTAGGATCATATTTGTTCTAATGAGCAACTCGGGGTGGGCTCCCGGGTGACTACTGGATAGGGGCTGGTCACTGGAAAGACCAAGTCATGATTAGAAGCTTGGAATGTTCATTCCCGCTCCACCATCCTCCAGAGAAGGCAGAGGGGCTGGAAATAGAGTTAATGATGGTTCATGCCTACGTGAGGGAAGTCTCATAAAATCCCAGTACTAGGGGGCTCCGGGAACTTCCAAGTGGGTGAACACATCCACACTGGGAGGATAACACACCCCAATGCCACGGGAACAGAGGATCCTGTGTTCAGGACCCTTCCAGACCTCGCTCAATGTTTCTTTTCATCTGATTTTTCATCTATATCCTTTATCATATTCTTTAACAAACTGGTAAACCTAAGTGTTTCCCGGAGTTCTGTGAGCCGCTGGCAGGAGGGTGCATTGCTGTGCCAGGGGAGGGTGGAGGGTCCCAAAAGAACCTCCAGGAACCAGCCAGCATTTGAATATCTGCCATGACAGAAGGCCAGTTTCCACCAAAGGAGAACTAAAACTGTGCATCTGGAGTGAAGGAAATCACCTCTCTCTCCTGCTGGACCCAACCCCCAGGGGATCTAGGGGGAGGGGAGGGGAGGGGGAGCCTAGGGAGTAAAAGAAAAGACTGTGTATCCTACCTCCAGTGCCAACTGCTTTCTCTTTGTCGGTCCTCAAGCCACAGGCCAGGCCTCAGCTGGGCAGAAATAAGTTTGAAATTGGATGAGATGTTAAAATGTTGAGGTAGACTTGACTAAACTTTTAACTATCTGAAAGTGTCAAGAAAGCTGTAGGATCTGCCCAAGCTGCTCTCCAGGGCTTGGGGTAGGAATACGCAAGGAGTGTGTGTGAGATAGGAAGAATATGGCTGATCTTCACTACACTCTACTGGATTCAGTACCCATGGTAAGCTGGTATAAAATTAGCAAAGTGGCCCCTAGAAGAACAGCCTATATCAAAAGGAGAACACACTCTCGTGCACAGATATACACATCCCAATGAAAAGACAATCCATGTTGCAAGAGACATCCAGAAAACTCTTGAAAACAGAAAACATAAAGTGAATTGTGTTCCAGTAATTAGCTTTGAGGTACAGCTGGCTTTTCCTTTGTTAAAATTCATGGGGACCATGGTGCCGGATGCTGAGAAGGGTGTCCACTGCCAGAGTCCTGGGCCTTCAAGAAGAGTGATCCAGAAGCAAGCTTATCCTCCTCAAGCCTGAAACCAAGCCTAGACTCCTGCCTGACCATGGGCACCTGTTGGTTTTGACTCCAGACTCCTCCACTGGGGTGTCTGCACAAAAATTTTGTCTAGAACTAAGTGATGTCGGGTCTTCGGATGCTTCCAGGTTCAGTTCTAGTATTAGGGTTCTTAATTGCAATGCAATAAAAAAAAAAACATCTTTGGATGATTCAGTGAACAGGAATTTATGACAAGGTGTTAGGATGCTCACAGACTCCCTGGGTGCCCTGAGGAACCTGGCTTGGATGCTGCAGCCAGGATCATGTCCTAACTCAGTGCAGAACTGGCACCCCTGGGCTCAGCCCCTCTACTTCTCCCTTTGACTCCCTGGTGCTGAACGCTACCCCTAAACCTGAATGTAGCCACGTTCCCCCTGACCCCCCGAAGGGATTTTTCATAGGCCCTGCTTCTTTGCATCACTGGCAGTTGAATCTGATGGAGAGATCTCACTGGCCATATGCACACCCTAACGTAAGAGAGGCTAAGGTTGAGGTTTTGGATTTTGTGATGGGGGGTGGCCTTTTTCCACCACCAAGATTCCTAAGGTGAGAAATTCCCCAAACACAGGAAGGTGAGTTGTATACTGACAGCCGAAAAGAATCACAGATACCCATCACAACTAGCCTGTAGTTTTAACTCTGACCCTCCCGTGGCTGGCTGACCTTGCACAGTTAATTTTTCTTCCTATATCTACAGGACTATTGGAGCAGTTTATTAAAGCAGACTTACTTAATATGGAATATATGTGGATTTCCCAGAGCTGGAACATGGCTAGTTTCCTAAACAATTGTGTAATGTTAAAAGACTGAATGGAAGCATTATAATCTTAAGGCCTTCAAAAGAATCCAGGAACATTCAGTGTGACAGCTGTATCAGCAGATGACAATACTACTTGGGGAAAATGGTATGTCAATTAAACATTAATGGGTAAGAACTATTTCCATCAGTTACTAGTAAACGTTTATTGAAATGAAATGAAAGCAATCTATCAAAACAGGACTCCTACTAGGTAGCATTTTGTTAGCCTGGTTCTGTTATGTACTTAAAAGGAAAAAAGAAAAGATTTCATATTACTATAATCTATAATTTAGATTTATGATTAATTCTGACTTTTACTATCTTATTATGGTTTATGAGATGGCAGTACAGTTTAGTATTAAAAGCAAAAAGGGTTTGGCATTAAAGAGACCTTGTACAGTTTGAACCTGGACTCTGTTATTTATTAGTTTGGGGGCTTTGGGCAAAGTTTCTGTGCCTTGGTCTCCTCATCTTGGGAATGAGGAGAATTCCCATGAGGAGAAATGGGAATCACCTTGGGCTCCACCTCATTGAGTTACTGCGAGGATTAAATAAGATAATGTACTTAAAGTAATTAGCACAGCATCTGACTTACTAACCATGAGCAGGTATTATTGCTGTGCTTTCTTAAGACACTGTGCTGGGCTCATTGAAGAGTGAGTGAGCTGCAAATGTGTCCTCTGCCTACAAGCTGCCTACAACCTGAGCGAGTGCATGGCTTAGCGACCCCCTGTCAGCTGAAGTAGAGCTGGGGTTTTGGAAGACTTCTGGGAATGTTTGCCCAGCATCTTGAACAGGACAGACACACAGTTGGCACTTGGTAAGTGTATGTGAATTACCGGAATGGATAGACTAAGTATCTGATGAGAGGCAATTGTATGCTTACACAATAAAGCCAAGGTAACCTGGGACCCTGTTTTCACATGGTGTTGCATCAAAAAAAAAAAGTCATACAGCATCCCAAAATAATGAAACCCAATTTAAATCTTTATCATAGTCACTTGGGAAACTGACAGAGGACAGATCACTTTCACGATGCCCAGCATTTCTTCTTAAGACTCCCTCTGCCTGCCTTTCCCTCCTCCATCTCCCACCGAGGCGCTCTCCCTGAGCACTGCCTCCATACTGTTCCAGGGGCTACGGGAGATGGTGCGGCCACCCTGCCCCAGCTCCCCGCCGTTTTCCTATTCCCACTCCCTGGCAGGCTGTCCTGTCTCACTTTCTCCTCGCTCTCTTTGTAGCCATTCTTTTTCTCCCCCAAACAGCTGTCAGCAGCCCTTTGAGGGCTGTCTCCAGATTGCATTTTCTCAATTTGCACAGTAAAGACCCAAAGCAGATGGGAAACCTCATTTGGGCACTTCCTGGGGGGCAGCCCAGACCGAAAATACCAGGCAGATCTGAATATCCCATTGCTTGTGTGGTTCTTGTTGCTCTGCAGATGGTTCCCCTTTCCAGGAGCCCTGTTCTCCCTCCCCTCTCCTTCCACTGGATTTCAACACCAGGATTCCCCAGAAAGCCGGTTTCCAAGGCAGAAAGGATCCCATCCTTCTTACTGACAGAGCAGAAGGGCAGTCCCGGAGACCCCTTCCCACTGAGGCTCCGCCTGTGGGAGTTAAAATCATTTAACCCTTTCTAGTGGATTTTTTCTGCTGTCTGGGTTTGTCCTGCCCTTGTTACCAAACTGAACTTCGGTCCGCTTGCCCTCCCTGCAGCAAAGCCAACCTACTGACACCAAGTTGTGGTGAAGGAACGTAAGTGCTTACTGCAGGACCAAGCAAGGAGAATGGGCAGTTCATGCTCAAAAGACCCAAACTCCCCGATAACTTTCAGGGAAGGGTTTTTAAAGATAACATTTGGGGTGAGGGCTGCAGGTTCCCTTGAACCAAAGGGTGTATGTTTGTGTGTGTGTATATGTGCATATCTGTATGTGTGTGTATTTATGTGGGTATGTATGTATGAATGTATTGCACATGTATGTATAGGTGTGTATCCCTGCAAGTGTGTATGTGTATTTATATGTATATATGTGGTTTGCATGCATGTAGTGTGTGTGTGTGTGTGTGTGTGTATGTGTGTGTGTTCCCTTGAAAATCTTTTCAGGCCAGCTCCTGTTCTTCAGGTCTCAGCTTAATGGGTATTTTCTCAAAGAGGATCTCCCTGACCACCTTATTTGAGCTGGCTGCTTCCACTCCCCAGTTTCTCTCCACTTAGCTCTTACCACAATTTATGATTGTTTTATTTACTTCTTAGTTCTCTTTTTTTTTTTTTTTTTGTGGTACGCGGGCCTCTCACTGTTGTGGCCTCTCCCATTGCGGAGCACAGGCTCCGGACGCGCAGGCTCAGCGGCCATGGCTCACGGGCCCAGCCGCTCCGCGGCATGTGGGATCCTCCCGGACCGGAGCACGAACCCATGTCCCCTGCATCGGCAGGCGGACTGTCAACCACTGCGCCACCAGGGAAGCCCTACTTCTTAGTTCTCTTGCTGCAGGAGACCTGCCTGAAGGCAGGGCTTGTGCCAATCCTATTCACTGTTGAATGCTTAGCACTAACGACAGCACCTCAAACGAAGTGGGCATTAATTTACTCAACAAATAAGGACAGAATTCCCTGCCTTCCTGGAGCATTTGAATGAAAGAATGAGTAATGTATTACTCTCAGTTTGATAATGTAAACTCAAATTGCTGGTAGCCAATGACTTAATATATTTATGAATCCATAGATTTTTTTCCCTTACCATCGATGATCACTGAGGTAAAAGAGAGTGGCTCTGAGAAAGACTCAGAATTTATTGAGAATAGTTAACAAGATATACACAGGGTTGGAAAAACCTGGAAAGGAGCTCATATTTGCTTGGCAACCTGTAGGATAAACTCCAATTTTGTGCTTTCCTAGAGCACAATGCTGGGATGAAGACGAAGATTTCCCCTGAGAGTTCAGCCTACCACTATGAAATGTGCCTGCTCTGTGGACTTGCCCACAGCTGGATTCCAGAGAAGTCTCCCAAAGTACTCTGTGAAGTTGATTAGATTCTCACTCAATGTGGAACTGCTGGAACCTGTTCAGTAGCATTGCTGAGCTAAGACAATTATTCTGAGAAAGGGGGCTTCAGAAGTGAGCAGTGAAGTGAAACACAAACCCTGAAGGAGTTCCATCAACTCGATTCACAACTCACGGGTGGAGAGCCAGGGGGAAATGAACAGAAGTAGGAAAGGCAGCCTTTTTATAGCCTGTGTGTGAGTGAAAGGAACCAAAGCCAGGAAGATGGACCTTGAGGGGACTCAATCCCTACGAACCAGCAATGAGGGATACGCTCTCTGAAGCTGTGTTTCTTGACGGCCCTGGATAACGAACGGGCCTTACTCGTGATTACAGCCTAGGGCCATTTCAGTGACCATCTGCCCCCTGCTTTACGGAGTAGGATTTGCTATCAGAACATGGCTCAGTCCTTCTTACTTCATTGGCATGTTTCCTGGCTCTATAAGGTTTAGTGCAGCCCTTTGAGTAAATAGGTCCTTCTAGTTTATCAGCCTTTGCCAGTGGTTTTTAACTAGTGGTGGGCTTGCCCTTCAGGAGACAGCTGGCGATGTCTGAAGACAGTTCTGGTTGTCACAGCTGAGAGAGTGCTCCTGGCATCTGACAGGTAGAGGCCAAGGACCCTGCTAAACATTCTCCAATGCACAGGACAGCACCCACAGCAAAGAGTTATCTGGCCCAAAATGTCAATAGTGCCAAGGTTACCCTGGGTTATCCTAAAGCCGGAAGTTTTCTTGCAGGGAAATGCATCACTGTAACTGGAAAGTGGGTACAACAGCTAGTATTTCATCTTCTTGACTAGAATACATTTTTTTTTCAGTTGTAGGGAAGATTTTCTTTCAATTTAATAAAGAGAGGTAAGATTGACTAGAAATACCCCATATTTAAGTATATTTTCAGGAATGTCCTTTGGCATTTTTGATACTCCTAGATCTTCCTGATAAGTAAAGGGCTGGTAATAGGAAAGCAGCTTTGGGTTTGGACCTGTGAAATTTGAATTAACTTAAACCTTATAAAGGAATCACGAAGTCTCATGGAAGCTGTGTTTTGTTTTCTCGGGGAATGGGGGGTAGGAGAGTAGCAGGTGTATAGATCTTTTAATGCATTTTCCAGTAGAAATTATGCTATAAATGGTGATATCCCAGGTTAATCTCTAAGGGTTGTCTTAACCCACAGAACAGAAGTGTGCTGGTGATGCAGTGATGGCAGTCTTACTGACTATTGTGTGTAAGATGGTTTCTGAGGAAACGGATTCTGAGCTGCAGCTCAAGCGTCCGTCCGGTAGCTAGAGGTGATTTCAGAGGATGGTAGATGCTACTAAACTCTGGGGCCACCTGGAGCTGGGCACATTGCTGCCTCAATGCAACCAGGATTCTGTCAACAAGGAAGAAAGGAGAGGTTAGGTGGGAAACCAGCATTGCCTGCCATGGGGACGTCTGGTGTGTGTGGGTTGGCAGTTAGGTTTGGAATTTTAGTTCGACCGTTTCCTGTCTTTCTGGCCTTGGGGAACTTGCTGAACCTCTTTGAAAGTCTTTCTACATTTATCAGCTGGAGATGATATTAATATCATGGTGGAGATTAAATGACAGTAAATACCTGGAACACAGAAGCTTAATACATGTCAACTTTTCCCCCTCCGACTGCAAACTTTCTTATCAACACTTGGTTGATACCACCTCACATCTTTAAGGCATGTCAGTATTTGCCCAAGTTTGTGGTCAGCTCTAGGCACATGGTTAAAACTACTGCCAATGTAGAACCTTCTAGGATTGATGGAACAAGCTCATAACTTTGGGAACCAGTGAGCTATCAAAAAGCCTGGTGCGTTGCAAGCAACCACTGAACAAGGACAATGAAACTGGTCCTGGTGGCTCTGGTGTCTTTAAGGTCATCATGGCATGGAGAGCTAAGGGAAGCTTGGCGCAGCTGGAGGCTGTGACATCGTCTCTCCATGACTGACATCTACCATCCTACACACACTGCTGAGTTGATGTTGAAAGAGATGAACTGAAACAGGGTGGGACTGACACCACGAGCTCACTCATCCTCCTCTATCTCTTCAGGATTTCTTTGATCCAAATTAAGTCCAGCAGACATCATCCTGGAGAAGCAGGGACCTTGGAGGAGTTCATGGAAGGCCACCAACCGTAAGTTTTTGCTTGTAGACATCTGTGATGCTTCCCTCAGGAAGTCTATTTATAGGAGAGAATGACAGAAGAGCAGTTATGTGATTACAAGACTATATTATGTGAGTAGATTGGGGATCTGGAGACATCTGGCTCTGAAAGGCCACAAACCAACCTGGACTCCCCAGAGGCTGTGTTTTTCTCTTGTTGGAGAGTTTCTTTCTTTAATTAAAAAAAGGTGTTTTTTTGGCCCGACCAGGGATCGAACCCAGGCCCTCAGTGGGGAAAGTGCGGAGTCCTAACCACTGGACCACCAGGGACTTCCCTCTCCCATTTACTTTTGGAAGGAACAGTGGCATGGGCTCAATATTGCTCCATCTCAGGTGTCTTTGAGACGGGAGGGCTTAGTCTGAGTCCTGGTCAGTTAGGATCGTATTGATGGGATGGGGTTGATACTGCGGGAGGGGCTCCAGACTTGGACTCTGCAGATCTGTGTTTGCATTACTCTATGGCCTTGGGCAAGTTGTTGAACTTCTTGCTCTTCTTTCCCTCATCTGGAGACAAGAGGGTTGGACCAGGTGGTCCGTAAGGTCCCCATCAAGCTTGGCAACAGGGACTTCCCACTGCATCACTTTGGAGTCATCAGACATGTATCACTCAGCTGCAAATGCAGGGAAGTGTGGGGTAAATGGAGTGGGGACTGTGCTTAGAAAAACATCGTTGTTTTTGCTTCAGTTTAAATTCTGGGACACTAAGTTAAAATGGCAAAGAGCTTGACCCAGTCTCCTTTTGTGTAACCCCCTCCGAGACAGTTAGGGGGGCCAGCATGACAAATGAAAAGAAGATGTATAGGGTTTGGAGTCAGAAAAATTTGAGTTTGCATATCAGGTCTACCATTCAGTGGGCAGAAGGTAAACAAATTCTCTGAGCCTTAGTTCACTTACCTGCAAAATTGGAATAATAACACCTACAGCATGGGATTGTCCCCAAGTCAATACAATAATGTGTTTAAAGTATTTTGCACACAGGAGATGCTTGAAAAGGGTTAATATTATTATCCTCTTATTATTAATGTTATTATTAGCTGTTGGGTTATGTTTATTCTGAGGAGTTCTAATAGATGCCCAAGTGAGCTGAGCCCTGAGCCAGCTCTGGGGCTGTTTCTCTCAATTCCTGGGCCCTACCTGGCTTCCTGGTTTGGTGTTGGGAAGACCTAAAACTGACCGGGCCAACTCTACATCCTTTTGGTTCACTATCTACTCTCCCAACTCCTCCCACCATGATGATTAAAACATAAATTAATCCTACGGTCTCTCAAGCAGATATTTGCTTCCTTACAGCAAAAAAAAAAAAAAAAAAAATCCCTTTATCAGCCTTAAATGGTATTCTTTGAAATGTTGGCAAGATGCTATTGTTTGAATAGTCTTATGTCCTCCTTATGTACAATGTCTTATGCCTCCCTTCCTGGGGCAGAAAGCAATATCACATCGGCTTCTCTCAGCTGGGGAATGAGCTGGCGTTTTACAAGTCCTTTGATTAAAAGTTTTCGATGGTGGTCTACAAACCTGCAGAAAATGAGCCCTAAGGCAAACCAGTGGAAGTGGCTTGTTGTTCAGCGGCTATACCTTGGGACAGAGCTGGCTTGCTCCTTTGTCAGAAGAACAGTCCTGAAAAGAATGCCTTTCTCTAAAAATAGGACAGTTGGAGGCATAGCTGCACCAGCAGATAGTCTTCCTAGCGGCTTTGGGACAGGCCAGCTGATAAAGCTTTCTGCTCCGGGTGCCCCAGATTACTCACAGCTGTTTTCTAGACCAAAGGGCGCTGGGGATGCTGGCCTCACGCCACACGTCAGGTGCTCTTCATCACACACTACCCGGGAGGCAGCCGTCGGCTTCATCAGCTATGGAGCCTTGCCCGCCCTCTAGAAGGGATGAGGGAGGGTTGGCAACCTGAACAGCAGGCACATTCCAAAACCCAGCAACCTCTCTGTTTTACTTTATATGTACATATTTTTTTCTTTTTTACTTCAATCAAAAGTTGGGTTGCCCTTCCATTAGAAGTTGGGAGATGGTATAATGCGGTGGTTAAAGGGGTGTGCTCTGGAACCAAACTCCTGGATTTGAAGCCTGTGTTTTATTTGGTTTTCTAATTAATACACTGTATTTTTAAGAGCCGTTTTAGGTTCACAGAAAAATTGAGCAGAAAGTACAGAGAGTTCTTATCTACCCTGCCGCCCGCAACCTCCCCCATTATGGACATCCTACACCACAGTGTATATTTGTTACAATCAATGGACTCACATTCACACATCATTCTCACCCAAAGTCCATAGTCCAAGTGGGGTTCACTCTTGGTGTTGTACATTCTTTGGGCTTGGACAATGTATAACGACATGTATCTCCTGCTGTAGCATCATACAGAATAGTTGCACTGCCCTAAAATCCTCTGAGTTCTGCCTATTCATTTCTCCTTCTCGTATAATAGGCAACCACTGATCTTTTTATTGTCTCCGTAGTTTTGCCTTTTATGTCATATAGTTGGAATCATGCAGTATGTAGCCTTTTCAGATTGTCTTCTTTCACTTAATAATATGCTGTTAAGTTTCTTCCATGCCTTGTCATGGCTTGATAGCTCATTTCTCTTTAGCGCCGACTAATACTCTATTGTCTGGACGTACCACAATTTACCCATTCACCTACTGAAGGACATCTTGGTTACTTCCAAGTTTGGGCAGTTATTTATAAATATCTGTGTGCAGGTTTTTGTGTGTATATAGGTTTGAGTAAACATCAGGGAACATGATTGCTGGACTACATGGGAAGAAAATGCTTAGTTTTGTCAAAAACTACCAAACTGTCTTCTAAAGTAGCAATAACATTTTGCATTCTCACTAGCAATGAATGAGAGTTCCTGTTTCTCCACATCCTTGCCAGCATTTGGTATTGTCAGTGTTGTGGATTTTTGAAGGCTTAGATGATCTGAGGCAAGTTACTAAACCTCTCTGCCTTGGTTTCCTAATTTGTGAAACCCGGAAAACAGTAGCACCTCCATTATTGGGTTTTCATGAGGATTAATTAAAGTAACCCATGTAAGGCATGTAGGACTGGGCTGGCCTATGTAAATTCTCAATAACCATTAGCTGTGTTGTTTGGATTAGGTTGGATTTCTGTTCTAAAAAGCACTTGAGATTCTTGGGCACAAAATGATGTTTAGGTTAGGGGTGGATTCCACAAAGCTATTTTAATAATAAGAGTCAACCGCATGCCATTCACCATGCTGAGGGCTTCATATACCATCTCATTTGAATATTACAGAGTAGATACCAGCAGTGCTCTCCATTTTCAGATGTGGAAATTACCACCTAGAGAGGTTGAATTAACTTAGCTAAGGTCATCCAGCTCAGAAGTAGAGTTGGGACTTGAACCTGAGTTTATGCAGTACCAAAATCCAGCACTTAGCCCCTTGCGACACTGTCCCTAACCTGGCGTCCCTGCCACCTTGCACCTTTGGTTTGGAAATTTAGATTTACAGGGTTACAGTCTTCCCAAACCATTCTCTAGTTAAGCAATAAGCCAGGCCCACGTGTTAGAATTAATTGCACCCCAAACTTGACACATTAACATGATTATATTGAAGTCCAGGTCAACTGTTTTGTTCTCCTGAGGGCTCAGCCACTCTCTGGTCTTTGCACATGCTGCTCCGTGCTTCCCCCACCTCTTCATCTGGCTAGCTTCCACTCTACCCTCAGGTCTTGTCTTAGACATTACTTCCTACAGTGAGACTTCTGGGTTAGGTGCACTCCTTTGCTGCCTTAGCACCCTCTCTTTTCCCTATTGTAGCTCTTGTCACCCTGTATTATAGTTTTATGTCTGGCTCCACGAGTGCAGATACCCTATGGGTCTTGCTCACTGACGTATGCCCAGCCCACAGGACGTGGACTTAATGAATATTAGTGGAATGAAAGACTGAATGAATGCAAGGGGCTGGTGTTGGGCTGCGATATGAGTTTGGTGTATTCTTCTTACAGGCCCAGTCTCTGGGGTTGTCAGCCCTGACACCCGACTGCAGAAATTCACAATGGTGTTTGACTTAGGATCATCCAGCTTCTGGGTCCCTTCTTCCTATTGCTTCAGCAAGGCATGCAGTAAGGAATGACATGGATAGGGGAGTTGTAGCACTTGAGTAGACTCTTGGGCAATGAAGTCCTTTTCCCCAACTCACTTCCTCTGCAACAAGGCATGGGCCCCAGATGGGCTTAACACAGTCTCTGGTCTCTATGTTCTTCAGGGGTGTCCCACAATGACCTTCCCAGGGTCTCACCTCGGGGTAAATCAGTTGGTACTTGATGGTTTGGCCATATTGGTTGTTAAAATGTAAACTGATATTTCCATATCAGCTGGTAAAGAACCCTTTCCCAGAGGCTGCTAAGTATTCTTTCCATTGCTCCAGTTTCCCTGCCCCTGTCCTAGGACCCCTCACCTTCCCACAATCCAGGAAACAAGATGGTAACACCTGGTACAACAGGAAGCTCCCAAGACCCTGTTTCAGCTCCATGGCTGGCACCATATTGCTTCAGTCTGAGTCTTTACATAATTTGAGTATTACCCCTGGTATGGTCTGTCTGTATTCTTGGGAAATAGCACAGGAAGGAGGGGAGAGAGGTGAGGGGAGCAAGAGAGAACTCAGGCAGTGTCTCTGCTCCCCGGCACTTGCACAGAGCTAAGAGGATGCAGGAATTTGGACATGCCAGGTGAATGACTAGTTGTTTACATGTGGTGTCCAGCTACCCACTGCACAGACAGCTGCTCTACACCCTCCTTCACTAGCTCTCTGTAAAAGGTTTTGAGAACAACAGCCACCATACACTGAGGTCTTTCTGTGTGCTCAGTACTCAACTAAATGGCTATTTACTTTTCCTGACAACTCTGTGAGTATGCACAATTATTATCCTCATTTTCCAGATGAGGAAACAGGTCTGAGAGGTTAAGTTGGCACCCAGGTAACGGAGCTAGTAAGTGACAAAGTTGGGAGTCTGACTCTGGAGGCCCCGCAGGGACTGCATTCGTAGGGAGTATCTTAGTTCTAAGGTAGAGGCACAGAGGCTTCTGGTGAGGGGAAGGCGCTTTTCAAGAAACAGTGCAGAAAAATGGAACAGGTTCATGAGAAGGCTGCCACAGAGCCATGTCACCATGGTGGCCAGAGGAAAACTTCCCAAGAATCCTAGGTCCTGTGGATGGCTGCCCTGGGGCTCTCCATGGTCTGAGCCTCTGTGCTGACAGAAGTGAGTCAGCTCCAGTCCCCAGAGTTCCCTCTGGGACACCTCCCCTGAGGGCAGTGCGTTCAGAAGACTGAACCTGTGACCTGTCCTGAGGTTTCACGCTACGCTCAGTCTCCATAGCAACCCTGGCTCTCTGGGTAGTGCCCCAGGGCAGGCTAGGGTATTACAGAGCTCCTGGCTGGGAGCTCTAGGTCAGACTCTTGCTGGATGTCCAAGTAAATACCTGTTGCTTTGAGTAAAAAATGTGAAACTCACATCTAAGAACAGAAAATTCTTGAAGGAAAAAAAATCTTGAAGAATATTCTTTAGGGAATTCCCTGGAAGTCCAGTGGTTACGACTCAGCACTTTCACTGCAGGGGCCCGGGTTCCATGCCTTGTTGGGGAGCTAAGGTCCTGCAAGCTCTGCAGCACGGCCAAAAAACAAAAACAAAAATTCAAACCTTTTGGGACTTCCCTGGTGGCACAGTGGTTAAGAATCTGCCTGCCCATGCAGGGGACACGGGTTTGATCTCTGGTCCAGGAAGATCCCACATGCTGCGGAGCAACTAAGCCCGTGCACCACAATTACTGAGCCTGTGCTCTAGAGCCTGCGAGCCACAACTACTGAGCCTGTGTGCCGCAACTACTGAGCCTGTGTGCCGCAACTACTGAGGCTGTGTGCTGCAACTACTGAAGCCTGCATACCTAGAGCCCGTGCTCCGCAACAAGAGAAGCCACCGCAGTGAGAAGCCTGCTCACTGCAACGAAGAGTAGCCCCTGCTCACCACGACTATAGAGAAATCCTGCATGCAGCAACGAAGACCCAATGCAGCCAAAAAATAAATAAATAAATGTTAAAAAAAAGAATATTCTTCAATGAAGAATTTATATTATACCTTGCTCATAATTAAGGGAAAAAAAGATGAAAAGGAGAAAAAAAAAGATTGAAAGCATTTTTAAAGTGCTGATATGGTTTTTATAATAGGCAATTTATTTTTCTTTCCAATTTTTCCAAAATATGTAATGTGTTTACTTTTAAATGAAAAACATAGATATTTAAATTCCCCCTTAAGTTCTAGGATGGCTTATGTCTTTCTTTAGGAGTTAGAAAGGGATAGATGCCCAGGAGGAGACCAGCCAACCTCCTCCGCCCTTGGTGACTTTTAGTAAATCACCTGATTGCTTTGATCAATTTCTCCTTTGTAAAACGGGGAAAACAGTAGAATAGTAGGACTTCATAAGATTAGGATGAGCAGGGAATGGGTTAATCTGGGTAATTTTTATTAGGTCTGGCTCATGGTAAATGCTCCTGGTAAGTGTCAGTTATTCTGATCACTGGCTAACTAGCTCATGGTGTTAGTTATTCTCATAATCGTCGGTGTTATTATGACCACCAGAGGGCACTCCTGGCTCTGGGAGTCTGCCTGGGGATACGGTGTTTCATGGGACACCAGGATTCCAGTGTTGTGTGCCTGTCCTAGGTAGGTAGATGTGAGAAGAAAGCACACAGATGCCCCTTCCTCCCTTGTTGATCTCTAAGTTTCCGGCCATGTGCTGAGAAAGAAATCAGCTTTAGAGTTGGAAGGGCTGACTTTTTCTAGCAGTGGTGGAAACTGACTATGTCATCACTCCCAGAAATGCACATGGCATTCAGATCTTTCCTCTGGAGTTCCCACAGACAAGGAGGGCAGACGTTTTCCCTTCAGTACCTGACAGGGACCTCCTGGGGATGGTGAGGGTGGATGGCGGGAAGGTGAGCGGGCCTGACAGATGGAAGTTAGGTGTGGTGGACAGAGGAGAGGCCCATATTCTCTGTTTTACTGGTCGCTGGCTCTGGGAGGCCACATGGAAAGAAGGTAGAATCCTGGATTAGTTAAATTCCTAGGCAATTTCATGCAATAACGTGGCTTCATTCTCTGTGAGTTGGTGACTCCACGACCTCTCTCCAGCCCTGAGCTCTCTTCTAAGCTCCAGACTTGTCTATCTACCCAGTTGTCTATTTGATTGTCTTCTTGGATGGGGTTTAATATACATGAAATAAAACTGTTCCTCCTGACTATTAACAGCAAGTACCAACTACTACTGCAACAAAAACAAAACAAAGAGTGAGCCTGTATTCTCAAAATGTCATTCATTTACTAAACAAGTACTCCTTGAGTGTCCACCCAGTGCCAGACAGTGGACTCATCTCTGTGGGGGGGGGGGTGGGCAGGTAGAGCAGTGAACACAACAGACGCAACCCCCCCATCACCGGGCTACATGAAGAGAAGGCGAGTGTCTATGGCAAGGAAGCTGACTATGCTGCTCTGCTGTGCACTGGTGAAGAGCAAAGCACACAAAAATATGAGGAGTGTTGCGCTCGCTTCTGGGCACACATTTGAGTAGAGCCATTGTGAAATTATGACACATCCAGCAGAGAGAGATCAGGATGTGAAGGGACTCAAGATCATGAGATGCAAAGAACAATTTGGGTCTTGGTTTGGCAAGATTTGGTCTCAAGAAAACACTGTGTGTGTGTGTGTGTGTGTGTGTGTGTGTGTGTGCGCGCGCGCTCTGGGAGCTTGTATAGATGCACCATAATGGCATTCTTCAAATGTCTGAGGCTAGTCCCGAGTGTGGAGAAGGATGGACTACTTAGGTATGGACCCAGAGGCAGACTGAGAACCAGTGGGATCTGGTTGCAGCTTTCCTTCCAGGGTGCAGAAGGCCATTTCCCGAGTGTGATGTTCCAGCGTACAGTGGCTCGCTTTGCGGAGGTGAATTGTCTTCCACTTGAGGGATTTGGCTAGATGAATCTTGGCAGGGATATTATAGGGAGAATGCTATCACACAGTGGGGCACCGAACTAGGTGATGCCAAAATTTCCTTTCCACCCCAAGGTTCTGGGAACTGTCAGATCAATGGCATAGAGACCCAACATGAATGCATTCACTGTCACCAGCCTGGTGCCAGCGGGCTATCAGCAGCCTCTGAGGTCTGTTCCTTGGTGTCCTGCAGATGAAGAGACTCTCTATTCAATAATGTCCCATTGATTCAAAAAGAGAGGAGCAGCTAGATCTGAGGGGCCCCAAGATATGATGAGGCTGAAGCCCCCAGCTCGGCTCAGACTGGGGCATTAGGCTTCTTTTGCTGCAGCCTTGCCTTCTCTGTCCCTATCCTGATCTACCTCCCTCACCTGGCTAACATCCCCAGGCACCGGCTCACCAGGGATGGGAAGGAGCTTGTTCAGTCACCTCCTTGATCTCAGATAACACACTCATCTTTATTGCATTTTCCCTCCTGATAAGCCTCTTAGCTGCCGATTTCTTGGTTGTTCTCTTTGGTAAACAACCTATTTGGGGCTTCCCTGGTGGAGCAGTGGTTGAGAATCCACCTGCCAATGCAGGGGACACGGATTCGAGCTCTGGTCTGGGAAGATCCCACATGCTGCTGAGCAACTAAGCCCGTGTGCCACAACTGGTGAGCCTGCACTCTAGAGCCCTCGAGCCACAACTACTGAGCCCGCATGCCACAACTACTGACGCCTGCGCTCTAGAGCCCACGAGCCACAACTACTGAGCCCGCACACCACAACTACTGAAGCCCACGCGCCTATCGCCCGTGCTCTGCAACAAGAGAAGCGACTGCAATGAGAAGCTCATGCACTGCAACAAAGAGTAGCCCCCGCTTGCCGCAAGTAGAGAAAGCCCGCACGCAGCAGTGAAGACCAAACGCAGCCGATAAATAAATAAATAACAAAAAAAACAACCTATTTGGAAGAGATTTTAAATGTTAACAGAGATTTTAAGAAATAAGTGTGTGAGACGGGCTGTCCTCAACCCCAGTCTGGTGACGCCCCTGGGATTACTGAGGCTGTGTGGGCCTGCTGTTCAGTGTAAGGAGGGTCCAGGCCACCCACAGCCCTGGGGGTACCGGGTGGGCCTGGGAGGTTTTATGGGACACCCTTTCCCCATTTTGGGCTGCTAGGGAATGCCCCCGCTTTCATCCCTCTCTGTGGCCTTTGCCTTTGCAAGTGGAGTTTGCTATATGCTGTTTTATCAGATGGGCTTAAGGCAGAAAATTTAAGAAATTATGTACCTAGATCTTTGACTCAGCAAGAGTCATTTTTGTGCTTCGGGGAAGAAACCTTAAACATTCTCAAATCTTACTTTTGTTCTAAAGTCAAGCCCATTTCTTTAAATAACAATAAAGATAGTTAACAATTATTGGGCCATAACTTTGCACCAGACCCTGAATTAATTGCTTTAAATAAAGTATTTCATTTAATTGTAAAAACAACCCGATGAGGAAGGTACTGGCATGAATGTCATTTTACAATTGATGAAATTAGGGCTAAGGCACATTGAGTAGCTTGACCAGGTTGCACAGTTAGTAAGTGTCTGAGCCTGACTAGAACCCGCTACCCCAGTTCTTAATCACCATGCTATTTAATAACATGATGATATAATAATGAGAGCAAACATTCATCAAGTGCTTACTATATGATAGGCAATGTACTATGAGTTTTGTATGTACTAACTCATTTAATACTCACAATAATAGGGATTACTATTATCTCCATTTTATCTGTGAGGAAACCAAGTCACAACAAGGTTAGGTAACTTCACAGATAGTGGTGGATCTGGGACTTGAACCCATGTAATCTGAGTCCAGAAGCTCACATTCTTACTCTCTATGTTCTCTTCTTAACACAGGTTGATTAGGCCACATTTGAAGTTTAGTTTTATCAGTGGAACATAAAGTAAAAACAAGAGCTCACTCTGTTTTCTGCACACTTGGTATAGTGTGGGCCACAGAAGACGAATAACTTACTTAACCTTTACCACTGACCAACAGAAGTGCACCCTGTCTACTGAACACCACATCAGAAAGGTGTGAGCGTGGTACCCAGCCAGCCTCGTGTTGTGGATGCAGGGTGGCTGTGATGCCCACATGACCCACGTCTGCTCTTTTTGATTCCAGGAGGCCCCAAGGGATGGGATTGTGTGTATCCGCAGCTTTCACGTTCTAGATGTCACCACCAACTCTGGATGGCTCTGGATCTTAGGAGCTGTGTTTATATCAGAATTGTACTACATGTTTGATGGGGTACCAACATGGTGGGGTTTGCAAGAGCTGTGCATGGGGGTGGCATCGACCCCCTTGGCCTTGGGTAGTGGGTGAGGAAGCTTCCAGAACCGCCCTGGTGGCTGTGGGGCTGACCCCCATAGAGGCTGATGGGACAGAGGGAGAGGGTCACTTCTAATCTGACGCTGGGCTTTCTACTCTTTGTTCTCAAACTCCTCAGGGCTCCTCCCGCAGACTCTCTGAGTATCCCTTAGAGTATATTCTGAGGAAAGCGACCCTGGACTTGGTGTTGGCTAAAACACAAGCCAATGCCCTTCTGGGAAAGCACTACGAACAGGGGAGTGTTCTTCTCTCTTGTATTTGGTGCTTCTCCGGACATCCGGTCTTTTATGTTTCCTTTATGGCTTTTAGAGGTTTTATTTCCCAGGCAGTGAGTGGGTTTGATCTGCTTCCCCGCCATCACTTGCCCCTACTCCAGCAGGCTTTACCAACTATGGCTTAGCTGTTTCTTCTTCTCCCACTTACTGACTTGCCCTTTTCCCTAGGAGAGTGAAGTCGGCTTTTAAAAATTACACATCCTCTCCCCTCCCCTCCCTGTGGAGCAGCCCCTGTTATTCAGTGCTCTGTGCCACTTGCTCTGGAGCTGACCTCAGAGTGACTGATGGGTCCTGAGGTCGATGGCTGGAAATAGCAGGAGGGCTCCAGGCTGCCTCTGCCCATAGACAGTGACAACCAGCCTGCTGGTGACTATGACCAGCAGCTGCAGCTACGCAAACCCCAGTGGAAAGGCTCAGGTTTCTCCAGTGGGAATGACACAGAAATGACATGCTGTTCTTGGGTCATCTGGGATGTGACAGCCCTACAAGGCCTGCTGCCAGTGGGGCTGTCAAGCAAGGTTGGTTAGTGTCATGAGTCCCTGTATCTCGAATGATCTGCACTGTTGTTGAGCCCGGGAGAATCCTGAGACTGTACAGTTCTCCCGGAGACACAGGTCAGAAAAGAAATGAATGCAGGTTTAACATGTCTGATTGGCAGTGTGGGGCTGCTGGGGTCTATAGCAATCCGTAGAAAGATGCTCTGAGATTATTGGCTTTGCATCTTCTTATTCTTTCCCTCTTTGCACAGTTTAGGGAACTCACAGTGGTTGAGGTCTCCATGGAGCTGGTGATGCTTTAGTAAAAGAGTTGCACTCTCAACTTACCCACCAGGGCCAAATAGGCAACGCAACTGATTGAAGTGGGCCTAGCATAGGGCAATGGGGAGTGGTGGAGACTGTGGTAAATTGGAGAATCCTGGCCAAGCAAGAGCTATCCGAAAGTCAGACTCAGACCACCAACCACCACTTTCCCACCACAGACCAAAGCTGTGAGTCTAATTTTGTCTCAGACTGCTAAGTAAAGGAGCTTATTAGTAAACATTATTCCACTTAATGTAAAAAAAAAAAAAAAAAAAAAGACAAAAAACCAGATTCAATAAAATTACTTTGTTTCTACTGGTGCACTTTCTCTTCATGGAAACTGGTACTTCCAGGGTGCCCCAGTATAAACACCTGGGTAATGAACATGTCACGTGACCTTACACAGAGTTTAGGCCCTAAAGTCAGCAAACAAGGAGAACACTGGCAGAGTGAAAATTACCGTTGAAAATCTCTTAAGGAGGTTACGCGGCAGGCACTTTATTAGTACTTTTTCAGGAAGTCCACATGCCTGGATGCTAAACGTTGTTGGAAGTCTTTCTGTTGAACAGCAGATGAAAGGGTTGGCTTGTGTTTAGGAGCCAAGTTGTTTGGGAAATCCTAGTGCTGTGCCTTTAAGCACCGGAGTCACTCTCAGCACATTGGAATTGGGGCTGATCGAGTGGGCTTTACATCTTGCATTTCCCACTCGCTCTGAGGGCTGTGTTCCCTGGGGAGAGGGTGAAAGTAAGGGGGGGTCTTTCCTTTATGTGTGTACACAGTGCTTCTCTTTCCTTTGCCAAGCTCACTTAGTTGAATTCATATGGGTCACACACATTCAATATGATTTCAGCATTCGGAAGGATACACGTGTACACCTCACATGTGCGCAGAGAAGAAGGAATTGGCAGTCTTGCACTGTATCCATACACTTGTTTCAGGCTTTGACTAGTGGCAAAATACAATCCTAGATTGTAGACAAGAGTTTAAGCTTGTTTCAGTGAAGGCAGGGATCATGCAGGCAGGTTTGATTGCAGGGAAGGTGTTTACAGAGAAATAGGCTCTGGGGTTGGGCTATTCTTTAGGGAAACAATGTATTTGCCTCATAGTTTATGTACAGACCTGATTTTGCATCCTTCCTCTGCCCATTAACAGCTCTGTGACACGAGTACACTCTCTCACTTCCCTGGACCTCAGTTACCTTATCTGTAAAACGAGCATAGTGACACCTCACAGTTTGTTAAGAGAACTAGATATGATAATGTACCTACAGCATTTAAACTGTAGCATTTGGCGCATAATAGGTGTTCAATAAAAGCTGGCTCCCAAGGTTCCCCACTAGTCTCTGAAGGCTGTCAGTGGGGCTGCTCGAGTGGTTATGGCAATTGACTGCTCAACTACATACAGAAATTTCTGTCCTCCCCTAGTTCATTGTTTTTTGGATGCAGAATAGGGTAGCAGAATCAGCAATGCACCTTAGAGACCTGGGTTGAAATCCCAGATTGAAATTTTAACTGTTGTGAAACCCTTGGCAAGTTATTTAACTTCTCTATTTCTTCCTACACAATGGGTAGTAGTACCTTGTGAGGGTTGATTGAAATGATGTATGTGAAACACGAGGCGCACCCCAAGTACCCAACAGGTGTTAATTCTCCTCTCGCTCGCCCCACTCCCCTTTTTGTTTCTTTCTGCCACTTGGGTCCATTTTCTTAATTTTCATCGTGAACGTCTCTTCCTTCCTCCCTGTGTATAGAATCTTCAGAAATGTTATTGGAACCAGCCTTTGAGAGGGACCTTAAATCACTTAGTCCAACCACTCATTTCAGAGCTGAACAAGGTGAAGTCCAAGGTCTGAGTAACTTGATTGAGTCCACACAGCTAAGGTTGTGGTCGCATTTGACTGAGCTTTTCAGTTTTCCTAACTTTAGATCCAGGTCTAATTTGGTTTATTCATTCATTCATTTTTTTCTTTATTTCAAGCATTCATTCAGCTAAGGTTTTTTTGTTTTGTTTTGTTTTGTTTGAGTCATTTCAGACACTGTTGTAAGCACGGGGATACACTGGTTGAATAAGACAGTGAATGGAGCTTACATCCCAGTGGGCAGGGCATGGCTGCCTCCTAGGACAGGTCAGCATACGCCCCGTTTCCACTCTGCCTACGAGACTGACCTCTCACAGCTAAACCCGAACCTTCTTCCTTGGTATATAGCCTCTGAACGGGGACCAGGGGAGGCAAACTTATGTTGAAGGCAGGTGAATGTGTCATTTAGGAACTGGCCTGTGTTCTCACATTCTTTCATGATGAAAGTAATCAGAATCCACTTTTACTGGCAAAAAATATGACTGATCCTTTGTTCGAAGGTGTTTTCTAATCTTGAAAAGTGCTTTTCCCTTTGGAGTTTGTAGGGTCCCCTGACCATGTGTATGAATAACAAGCTTATCATTAGTGTTAAGGATGCTGCCCATTTTGGAAAGCTTTGCTTCTTGAGGAATAATGAGAAGGTGAGATTAGTTCTTTTCTGAAACCATCTGCAACTGTCTCAAGCATGGCAGCTGCTTCCTAAGGACAGGGCCTGGGTAGCAGTAAATACCTGACATCCACCATCTTTGAGCACAGCCTGTTACAGGAGAGTAAAGACAGACTGTGGGAAAGTCCCAAAGGCCCAGGGCAGTCTCAGCCAGTGAGACAAGTGACGCTGGCCTCCTAGCATAGGCCCTCCTCCTCTCCGATCCCGGGCCCTAAATATAGTTTGGTCGTGGACTCCACCACTGTGGATTCGATCCTGCCTCCTTCTGAGTGTGGAAGGGTTCCAGACTATCCCTGTGACACCATCACCTTTTCTTCTTTAACAAGAGCACCTTATGTATCAAGCTTTACTCTTGCAGTTTTAATCTCAGCCTGATCAAAGAGATGGCTTATTTTTAGTGGGCTTTTGTGCAGAGGTGTGTCGGAAGAGTTTACACACTCCAGGCACCAAAGGGGAAAAATCACCAGTTGAAAGATAACAAGAGGGGGATGCATTTAGGAGAAAACTTTATTTAGTGGGGAGGAGCATGAGTTTTATGAGGTTAAGGGTCGGCTTTCTTTTTTCCCATTCATACCACACTATCTTTCAGTTCTCTCCATTGCTATTTTGTTTCAAACCAGTGCCTCTGATTTACAGAAAATATGTAGAACTTATTAGATGTGATTGTTTAGTAGGGAGTATTGGGGGGAAATTGGCTCACTCTATGGAGAAAAATAAACCAGATCCGTACCTAACATTATAAAGATAACAGAGGGCTTCCCTGGTGGCGTAGTGGTTGAGAGTCCGCCTGTCGATGCAGGGGACACGAGTTCATGCCCCGGGCCGGGCACATCCCACATGCCGCGGAGCGGCTGGGCCCGTGAGCCATGGCCGCGGAGCTTGCGTGTCTGGAGCCTGTGCTCCGCAACAGGAGAGGCCACAGCAGTGAGAGGCCCGCTTACCGTAAAAAAAAAAAGAGATAACAGAAAAAAGGGTGGGAGAATATTGTGACATGATGTGGAGAAAGATTTCAAACAACTTTCAAAAACGTAAAACAAAAAAAAGGATGAACTTGATTTTATCAAAGTTAAGGATTTCACAGCAAACGATACCATGGACGCTTTTAACAGACACACAAAAAACTGGAAAAGACTATTGCAACGTCCAAAATTAACAAGGGTCTGCTGTCGTTCTGGAATATAAAAGGGACTCCCCAAAACAAACAAGAAAGATATAGAATCCCCGTTAGATAAAAGGGCAAGGAATTTGAAAAGTCAGTTTTCAGAAGAGGAGTCCCCAAAGAATGAACAAGTATATGAAGAGATACTTGATGTCATTAATAAATTCAAATAACTGTCATGCAGTAACCAGTAATGTATAATTGGCAGGTAAATGTCAGTTAAACAGCAAGTAGGTGCCACTTTACACTTGTTAGACTGGAAAAATTAGAAACCTAGGTGATGCCAGGCATGTGGTGGGGAAGGGGCAGTGGAGATACGATGTGCAGTTGGTGGGGGGCTGCCACTCGGTGCCGTTATTCTGGAGCGCCATCTGGCAATAGCGGTCAGGTTAAATATATTCCCACCCTGTGACCCAGTGACTCTGCTCATGGGTTTACACCCCGAAGAAACTCCTACGGGGCCATAAAGGAATGCCTCTGAGGTGCTTACTGTGGAGGGTGGGGGGTGGAGGCAACCTGGGGAGTGGATAAGTCAGCTCCCAGACATCTTAGACCGTGCCGGACTTAGAAGCAATGGATGAGACGTACACAGGGAACTTGGGAGGATCTTAAAACATGGTATGGAGTGAAAAACAAACCAACAAAGAAACAGATGAAGCCTACAGTATAAACATTTACAGAAGTTAAGAACCCTTGCACATAAAACAGTAACACACCTTTTGTAAGACTGCAAATAAAGGGCTTTACATTAAACAAACTAAAATGGTTGGGAGGGGGAACAAGATTGGGGATGAAAGGAAGCAAACAGACATACAAACAAGCAAACCAGCTGAACTTCAGAGGGCATTTTGATATTTACCTAGACCTGCAGAAGAGAGTGACAGATGGGTGAGGAGGGTGAGAGGGACGGATCGCCCACCCACCCAGTTTTAGCTGAAACTGTAGTTGCTAATGTTTCATGAATGATTATGAATAAAAGTCCAACTGGTGACATCATCCAGAACTGCACTAGTCCTCTGATGTTAGCCTCCTGGAAGTGCTGGAGAATGCATGAGGTGGAGGAATCCGTGAGTTTGCTTGGCCCATGGGGAGCAGGTATACTGATCCTACCCATTTTAACTATTTTCTACTGAAAAATAAAGTACCAGATTATCCATCTAGAAGATACGGTTTATTTCTTTGGTCCTAAGTAAGACATATATAAAGGCCAAAGCTGGATCAGGTGTCTATCCATGGTCTAGCAGTTTATTGGCAAAAACCCTTGCATAATATTTGGCAAAGTCTGTTGTCGTCACCCTTTATATAAGCTACATTCTCAGAAAATTATAGTCATGCTAGCAATGGTGTTTAATTAATCTTACTGGTAAGAGCCATCCAAGGAATTCTCTAAGGGTGAAACTCAGGGTTTCCATCCAGTTTTTCGGGATTTGACATATCAGATCCTTTAGCATCGAGGGAGGAATGGTGATTAGTTCATAGCTTGTACACAGAATAAGAATTTCGCCAGTTGCTGGGTTCATCTGTTCTCTTTTAGTTCTATTTCTTTCTCTGGATTATCTCTCTTCATTAATCTCCTTGGTGGTTGTCTCATTTACACCTTCCTGTTGGCCTAAGTCAGATTTCCCAATCTGATTATTTTTGGGCTCCACAGTTGTGCCTGTCTGTCCTGTGCATTGCAGGATGTTTAGCAACATCCCTGGCCTCTTTCCACTAGATGCCAGTAACGCTCCCCAGTGTGACAACCCAGAATGTCTCCAGACATTGCCAAATGTTTCCTGGGTACAAAAGTGCCTCAGGTTAATAACCATTAACTAGACAAAGAACTTGGAACACATCAGCATTTCTGTACAAAAGGTATTTTAGAAATGTTCTTATCCTCTTTCAGGAGACAAGATACAGCATTCCTTTTGCTGCTTCTGTTATGTAAATATCTAAAACTAGAAGTTCAGAAAAGATGGTTCCAGGGAACCATCTGGCCAAAACTACTTGTGGTGAAAGGAAGAGTTGGGCCCATTTTCTGAACTAATTCAGAAACAAAACACAAAAACTGACTCTCCACACAGAGTTAACAGGGTACTTAGGTCAAATGTGTTTTTTGTGCTTCTGTTTTCCAGGGTAATTGCTTCCGTTTTCTTTTTGCCACATCTAGGGTTCTCTAAGATTTGCAATAGGAGAACAATTCTGGTATTCTTGGATTGGTTCCTTTGACTCAATAGCCACTGCCATAAATACTGTCTTAAAAATTAGGGTTCACAGAACTAAGAAACACAGAAAGCATGCGAGGGGACTTCCCTGGTGACACAGCGGTTAAGAATCCACCTGCCAATGCAGGGGACATGGGTTCGAACTCTGGTCCGGGAAGATCCCACATGCCGCGGAGCAACTAAGCCCGTGCGCCACAACTACTGAGCCCACGAGCCACAACTACTGAGCCCGCGTGCCACAAATACTGAAACCTGGGCTCCTAGAGCCTGTGCTCCGCAACAAGAGAAGCCACCACATGAGAAGCCCACACACTGCAACAAAGAGTAGCCCCCGCGTGCTGCAACTAGAGAAAGCCCGCGCGCAGCAACGAAGACACAACACAGCCAAAAATAAAGAAATAAATAAATTTATGAAAAAAGGAAAGCAAGCATGTGAAAGGATTGAGGATCTACCTGAGAGTATTCCATAAGACAAAATGAGGAAGATCCTTGCTTATTCCTATTGATACCACAGCACTTCAGAAAATGACTGATGTTGATCATATAGATGATGATTGTGAAGAGGAAAAGGAATTAGATTCTAAACTGGCTCCTGCTTAGGAATTTTTTACAGTTGTAGTTATTATTCCCCCTTAACTGATGTAGGACCAGGTTTAGGGAGATTAGATGCCCTAAGAGGCTCCTCCAACTGCAAACCAGAGGTGCTAAATCCTCTAGAGTTATAGTGGAAAGAACAAAGGCAATTGATGTTTTTTCTAGTTCCATATTTTGATTGAGGAGATTGATACCTAAAATGGGTAAGGAGCAGAATTTATCACCACGATGATGAGGCCGGCTTTTGTGGGGAGTGAAGGTTTGAGAAAAACGCTGGAGAAAAGGAAGATGCGGTAGACATTGGGAAGCATATGAAACAAAACAAAAATAGAAGCCCAAAGAGAAATGGCAAGCTGTCTGAATGAAAGAGCTCAGCAGCCTGGAGAACAGGGGATCCCGATAAGCAAATTACTCAAGTGGAAAGGGAGAAAAGGATGCCTTTTCTCTGCAGTTCGTGGTGAATCCACGGGGGCATCAATTCCCAGTCGGGCCAGTCACCCACACAGTGCTGCCTGGGGCTCCCCGCCTTTTCACATAAACTCCCTCAGCTCCTCATGCGGCCAGAGAGGTGGGGCAGAAAAGAGCCCATTTCACAGATAACGATAGGAGAGATAGAGGAAGGGGCCTTGTTCAAGTTCACAAAGCCACTCAGAGGGAAGTCACACGCCGGGTTTCTCATCCTCATTCCATCACACCACATGGCTGCCTGGGCTCAGCAGACTTTATGATAAGAAGGTCTTAGAACAATGAATGAGGATTGAATCAACTTCTCTGGAGAAGGAGGAAGCTAGAGGGGAAACACTAAATAAGAGGGGTGTATAGTTAAGCGAGTCTTTTCTTTAAACTAATGGTAAATTATATATTTCTCCATTCTATTGAAAATACATTTTCCAAAGCTTAGCTGAACTGGGCTGCAATGGATGCCTGGAGCTGTGGAGGCGATGCCCCAAGAAATAGACGGTACCGTTAAAGAGGGGAGAGAGTAACCTGCTTTGTTCTGGAGGGGCAGTCATCCCTAAATTCTTGGATGACAGAGAAAAAGCTCCTGGGCTTTTAGCTTTGCTGACCTGGGGATCCTGGCATCAGGGCAGAGTCATCATCTCTGGAGAACAGAGAGAGAATGCAGTAAGTAGGGCTTGGCCTCATTGCACCTCTGGCTTGTGGATTACGTTTAATGCAGAGCAGAGATGGGCCTGTTCTTGGAATGGATGAGCCCAAACGACTAAGCCGCCGGACGTTGTGACCATTCATCCAGCGGGTGGAAGTTTCCAGAGCTCAGGAGAAGATGGGCTAGGCAGGCAATACAATCAGTCACAGGAGAAGAAATCATTTTGTTTTTGCAACTTCAGTCTGCATTGGGTAAAAACTCAGGTAAGAGTGAAGAGAGAATTTCTTCATCTGATCTGGGCAACTGCTGGCTTGAATTTATAGCTGAATTCAACCACCTGGGCTCATTGAATGAGCCATTATTCAGTTTTCAGTGCAAGGAGGAAATAGAGGCCACCTCAAATTTTGATGAAATATTGAGGAAATTAAATAATTCTTTGGACAAAGATGCATAAGGGATGGAGGGAAGCAGAGATAAATGAACTCTCCTGGTCCTCCACAAAATGTATGATTCTATTTGTGTATAATACATCACTTTGGATTTAGGAACACATATTTCAAAAGCGGCTAAGTAGAAACTTATTTGAATTTGAGCAATAGATAAAGCCAAAGAGAAGAGAAGAGAAGATTTAAGTTGAAACAGCCAAGAAAATAGCGTTAGGAGGCTGGGAGAAGGTTAGGGTTCCTGCGTTTTAGCAGCGTTGCATTGGGGCCTGATTGCATAGTCCAGATATAATGCTCCAGGAGCATGGGTGCCTTTTCCAGGTGCTAACACTATTGACCAACACACAGAACCATCAACGTAGAGCATTTCTTCCAACATTGTTACCTTTTAGTCCTTTGAGAAAAATTAGTTCAAGAAAATTTCATTGCTGTCATGTAGCTGGGATGGCCCAGTTGGATGCAATGTCTTGTAAAAATGTGCTAATGTTATAGCACATGATAACATTGCATAATGAGAGGAGCTGGGGAAGGAAGGAGAGGGTTCTGCTAAATTTCATCTGTCAGAAAAATGAAGAGGACCATGGCTAGGCTTCAAGTTGGAGCACTGTCCTCCTGTACACATGCATATAAGATCCAGGTGGACTTAAGCAGGGAGGACCCAGAAAGGCCTCCAAGGCTGGAGAGACTTAGGCCTGGCTCCCGTGGGGCATCCTCCGGAATTCTGGGCAAATTGCTGGTAGATTCAGGGCCCTACAGAGAGCACAGCATTGTTGAAGTGCACCGGACAAGAGTGTGGGCTCTTGAGTCAGATAAACCTGGGCTTGAACCCAAGCCCTGCCACTTCCTAGCTATGTGATTTTAGTCAGATTACTTCTCTAAAGCCTCTGTTTTCTTCATCTTTAAAATGGAGATAGGGACTTCCCCGGTGGTCCAGTGGTTAAGACTGTGCGCTTCCACTGCAGGGGTGTGTGGGTTTGATCCCAGTCGGGGAACTAAGATCCCACCTGCCGCGCGGCCAAAAAGAAAAATAATAATAATAAAGAAAGCATTGGTCTGCTAAGGTATATTATTTGGATAAAAGAATAACAACTAACATTGAGAAATGAAAGACTCTTTTAAAAAATAATAAAGTAAAATAGAGATAATAGTGTATCAATTCATAGGGTTCCTGTGAGGATTAGTGGGATTATCTGTTTTTACACGCTATTGTGAACACTCAATAAGTGGTAGCAATTAGGGCTATTTTGTTTTTGAGCTCGTAGTCAAGCTTCATCGTATGACAGAAATAGTGAGAGCAGCACTCATTAGCACGGCCTTCCAGTTAAAGTTGGGAGCTGCCAACAAACAGCCACCCAGGAACTCCTTGGAGGAAGTTAGTCAATGTCCCATCCCCATCATACAGCCCTGGACCCCCTTATCCTCCCAGCTCCAATACCCTACTTCATCCCAAACAACCTGGCAGACACAGTAACTGGTCCCATGTCATGACACGATGGGGATTTTTCTTTAAGAGTCTGAGTGAAACAGTTTGAAACCTTGTTATTTGGTTCCATAGCATTTGGTTATGCAGGTCTCATGCCATCGTGGCTTCTCCGGTGTTCAAGACCTAAGAGTGGAGGCAGAGAGAGACGGCCATGGCTGAGAGGGCATGGGGGACACAGCAGGTCCCATGCCCCTTCCCTCGAGGCTGGGAGGAGCCCGGCTGCATTTACTGACACTTTGATCGCTCTGTAGGAGGCTTTGCCAATGCCTCGTGCTTTTAAAACTGTGGCAAGAAGTAAGCAACAAAGTTGGCAGGAGAAAATGTTACAGCCTGAAAGGTGGGACGGATGAGAATCACCGGAGAAGGAGCAAGACTAGGGAGACGAGAAGAACAATAGGATGAGGGAATAAAGGGGGAAGAGAGAAAAATGAAGTCTGGGAGGTTGGAGGTCGGAAAGGAAATTGAAGGGAGATGGAGCTTCCTGATGCTGATGAGGCTTAAGAATTAGGAAAGATAAGAGTTATAGAAAGTGGAGTGAGATGGTTAGAAAGCCTCAAACAAGGAATCAGCGTTAGGAAGGGGCTTTTGAGGCATCGTATGATCCATCTGCCTGTCTTTATAACTGAAGAAAAGAAGAAATGGAAAAAAAAAAAAGGGAAGAGAGAATCCTTTGTTTCTCTATTGGCAAAACTAGGGGATTGGACCATGATCTATAAAGCCCTTTGCAAAGCTAACAATCTATGAATTTATAAGGCATATATATTTATATATTTAAGTTTCCTTATTTGGTTAAGATACCTCACTGTGGTCTGCGTAACTTCCATGAAAGTCACTTTGTAGTGGGTGGCGTGAATGTGTTTGATTTTCTCAGGTCTCAAAAAGTCAGGATCATAATGCCCTTCAAAGTTTTAAGTAGCTTATACGGTATGATCATTTAAAAAAAAAAATTGACCAGCCCCCAGGTATGTTCTGGAACTAATACTTGAACTTTTGGGAAAGTAAGAATCTAGGCTAGAGCCAGGTCCTAGAACTTTCTGGCCTTCCTTTGGGTGACTCCTCCGTTTGCTCGTGGTTAAACTCTATGATATCCGTTTCCTTGGTGTCCAGGTTTTCCATTAAATACAGCACATCAGGAGAGACTCGAGAACCAGCCACAATGTTGATTCCACCGGTCTCTGAGGATGTTTCTGTGTCAAGTAAAGGAACTGGCTCAGGGCTCACGGGATCCGGACTTAGGCCTGCCAGGGAGGTGCGGCTGGACTCCACCAACCTCGGGAGGCTCCACCTTTCTGGGGACGTGTCACTCTCATGAGTGTCCTCCTCAGAGGCAAACTGGAGGAGGTTTCTCTCAGCTTTGGCTGGAACAGTCTGGGAACTGGGGTCCCTAGAAGGTGCCCCTTTCTCTGAGGGGAACGGGACTGACCCCACAGGGTCCTGCTTCCCAGTCCTGCTCGGCTGAACCCCGGTGAAGTCAGAGCTCTGGATAGAGGCAGTGGAGTCGTGGTGGTCATCCTCTGCCCTGGACACTGCCGCTTCGGCTGCTGTGACCAGTACCTCAGGGACCCGCGGCGTTTTGGCGGGGTAGCCCCTCACACTGGACGGTGGAGTCAGGCTGGCCTGTCGGAGGGTGGGCAGCTCTCCCAGGCTGGCGTGCAGCTTGGGGCTCCCCTCTGGGGTGCAGGGGTGCTTCCAGGTGGCTGAGGCATGGTGGGGACTTCTCGAGGGCACGTGCAGCAGGTCCCTGGCTGGGCTGAGGTCGCCCGGGGGTAAGAACGTGGAGCTGTCGCTGGCCTGTCTCCTGTAGCTTCTCCTCCTGGGGCTGGAGGCGCGTTCGTGGGTGCTCAGGAACCTCTTGACTCTTCCAATCATGGAGCGGCGATGGCCATGCTTCTCGTAATCCCACAGCCAGTCGTCGCCAGGCAGGTCGGACCCCGACAGCCTGAAACACACAAGGACAAAATGCAGGCAGAGCAGCTTCAGGGGCCTAACTTTGTGTTGGGGCCAGAGGCTCAAAGGTAAGGACTGAGTTCGGTATTTTCACATTACAGATTTTGAAAGGGAGGAGGGAGGGGGACTTTAACTGGAGATAATCTAGCAGAGGTTCTCAAACTTTTGGGTCACTGGACCCTTTTAAACTTCTAAAAAATTACTGAGTACCCTGGCGAGATTTGTTTATGTGGTTATAGCTATTGCTATTTACTGTGTGAGAAATGATGACTGAGGAATATGAAAAAGCACAAGAATGTGCAAGCACTCATTCCATTAACTAAGTGATGACATCACTACATAGCCTCTGGAAAATTCTACCGTACCCTCACGAAAGGACAAGAGTGAAAAAGGCAGATAAGTTTCATGTTATTATGAAAATAGTTTTGACCTTAAGGACTTGGGTCTTGGGGTCTTGGTTCTTGGGGATTTCCAGAGGTCCCCAGCCCATATTTTGAGAATCACTGATCTAGAGACTTAGACGTTAAAAAAAAAAAAGATATAGTATGTGTTCTTTCTCCCTGGTTACAGGTGAACTAAAGTCATGTTTTCCCAGGACCCATATAACCCCCCAAAACAATGGATCACAGCTAAATTCAAGACAGTCCAAACAACAGCTAACATTTACTGACTATGCACCTTCCATGTATTAATTCATTCAATTATCACAGTAATCGTGTATGTTAGTATCATTATTATTCACATTCTGCAGGTGAGGAAACTGAGGCCCTGAGAGATTCATTAAGGCCATGTAGCTAGTGAGGGCTAAACCCAGAAGTCTGATTCCAGAGCCTTTGTTCTTAATCTCGTCTATATAAAGTCTGCTACGTAGGTGTCAAGAGATGAGGTAGAGCCCGGGGGCAAAATAATGTGTAAAATACAGTCCTTGCCCAGAGGTCATTTGCTGACATTCCTGGTCCATGCTTTGCACTTCTGTACTTGTGGGAAAGAGTACATCCATGAAGGTGATGTGGACTCGCAATGCACTTGGGCTCCGCTGGTGATTAAGTCTGATGGATTTGTTATTGCTAAGAATATCCTGCTGAATTTTTAACATTTGAGACATAAAACAAATAATCCTCCCATTTTTAATCTTCTCCTTCAAGGCTGAGATAAAAGGATAACTGAGAAAACAGTAAGGGATATTGTTTAGTAAGGCAGGCTCCTGCCTCAGATTCTGTGGTTATTTGTCTCACATCCCTGTGGATATACAGTCTTAACGAAGTTCCAAGAAAAAAAATGCTTAAAGCCCTGCCTGTGATCAGGCCAGCCTAGTCCAGTGTTCGCACTGACATGCATGGTGACAAGATGCTTTAACCAGGTGCATTTTATGGGACATAAAGGGAAAACTTGGAACAGCGTAATATTGGTGTAACCTGAAAGGGCAAAGTGAGCAGCCAAAGAAAACGTTGTTCCTCCATGTTTATGAATAAAAGATGGATGATTGAGATGATTAACTGGCTAAATGTCCTGGGATAGCATTCGATTACAACCTTGTGCTGTTATTCTAAAGCCTCGGCAGTGCCCTTGGCTACCAGATAACCTTCTGGCCCACCTTCCACTGTTCACGGCTCGGATTCTGTTACATTGACTTGAGAAACGCAGACTCATGCTTCAGCAGCCTTGGTGATGCTGCTTGTTGCATTTCATTAGGTCAGATCTCCAGTCACACTTCAGGAACCCATTTCATTACGGAGGACACCAGAGCAGTTGGTCACTAAGATTGCTGTGCCGGATGTGCTCTGGGAATCCGAGGTGGAGCTGGCAGTGTCTCTTTATAGGACAGGCCTCTGTCCTCCATTTGGGATCTTCACTTTTTATTTGGGATTTGCCTTCCTTAATTACTCTTTAAGCCACACAACCTTGTAAGAATGACAAAATCTTCTAGGAAAAAAACGTCTGTATTATGGTTACTTCAAAACTTCGTGAACCCTAAGGAAAAAACTTTCTAACTATGCACTGATGTAGTGGATATGTACACTCAACTGAGGCAAAGGATTAAGGCCTTGGGTCACACACTGGAGAAAAGCAAACCAGTTGCAGAGAGCAAATAGGCCAGTGCTCTTGCTGATGTTCTACTGATTCACCCACCGACGTCGGGCAGGACTGCCCATGAGGTCCTATTGCACCTTCCTGCCTCTGAGACTGTGGTGTGGATGCGTGAGATTTATCCACATAGCCAGCTAAATGCATTGAGCATCTGCCATGAACACATTTGTTGCATTAAGTTCTGTATAACATAGTTTAGAAGGAGGAAGAAGGCATGTATATAAATAGCTAAATTGGGGGCAAAGTAAGTTGTTGAGCTGGTCTTTGACACTGCAAAGGAAACAGATAAGCAGAGAAGGGACAGAATATTGCAGGTGGAAGAAGTGACTTGAGAAAATTAGACAGCAGGGAACTTCAGGTGTTTGTGAGGAATGGGAAATACTTGGATTAGTGTACAGAATAGTGTCAGGCATAAAACTGGTAGCCTTGGACTGCATCATGAAGAGTCTTATATACCAGGTAGAGGGATTAGGGCTTTCCCCCAGAGGCAGTGGGCAGCTGTGGGTTGTCTTTGCGAGTGGAGGGCATAACTAGAATTGTGTCATTTGGTAGTCGTGTCCAAGTGGGAAAAGCTACATGGAAAGCAACACTGTTGAATGTTCTCATCCAGAAATGCTTTGGATAAGAAACATGACTTGGGAACTTTCTTTCTTTCTTTTTTTTTAATAAATAAATAAATAAATTTGTTTATTAAAAAAAAACAAGAAAACTGGGAAAGGCAAAGGAGAGAATTAAGAGACAAGAGACAGGTCTTGGCAGGATGAACATTTTTAAAGGGTTATTAAGAAATAAGGCAAATAAAATGAATATTGATAGGAATGAAGCAAAGAGGAAAATGAGAGGAGAGAAGGACTTCCCTGGCGGTTCAGTGGCCAAGACTTCGCTGTTCCACTGCAGGGGGCATGGGCTCAATCCTTGGTCGGGATCCCGCATCCCACATCCCGCATGACGTGTGGCACAGCAAAAAAACAAAACAAAACAAAAATCAGGGGGCTAGCAACCTGGGAGAAGGTGGACGTGAGTCCCAGAACCAGCTCTGGAGATTCTGCTTGGCCATGAAAGTTTTTAAAGGGGAAAAAGGGGAGGTAATTTCAATGACTTGGGAACTTTCCACACGATTAGTCAGAAAGACCCATTAGTGGGTCTTTGGAAGAACACTTGGTGGTCTGTGATCTGGGGGGGCAGTTTTCTGAATCTCATGCTGGAGTGATGAAGGAAGTCCTCCAGCTCTTCAAGCTATCAAAGTGCAGACGTGAAACTCCCCAGCGTGACAGACCTAATGACCTTTCTTCCAAATGTTTCTGTGATGGAGGTTTCATTGCCAACACACAAGACCCATCTCCTTTCTCTGGTTCCCAATATGACAGCAGAAACTGAGGTTTGAGGTCAAAATGGTTTAAGCCTGAAAACATGCAGTATAGAATACATTAAAGATTATTTTTTTCCCAGTTGAAAGGATGTACCTTTTAGGTCCTTTGAGACTTTCTGCTCCTCCTTATTTGATTTTTATTTTATTATATTTTAAAGGGAACTTTATTATTTTTATTTATTTATTTTTGGCTGCGTTGGGTCTTCATTGCTGCACGTGGGCTTCTCTAGTTGCAGCAAGCAGGGGCCACTCTTCGTTGTGGTGTGCGGGCTTCTCATTGCAGTGGCTTCTCTTGTTGCGGAGCACGGGCTTTAGGCGCGCAGGCTTTAGTAGTTGTGGCAGGAGGGCTCAGTAGTTGTGGTGCACGGGCTTAGTTGCTCTGTGGCATGTGGGATCTTCCCGGGCCAGGGCTTGAACCCGTGTCCTCTGCATTGGCAGGTGGGTTCTTAACCACTGTGCCACCAGGGAAGCCCCTTATTTGATTTTTAAAGACGTTTAGTATAGGATTAATACAATCCTGAGGCCCAAATATAACACCACTTAAAATGCCCCAAAACAATTATAGCAGAAACATTGTATGATAGAATGTAAGCACCCTCATTATATTGCTATATTTTAGAGAAGATCAGCTGAAAAACCTAGGTCTGATGTTCTGGAATTCACTCAGACTGAGATAGGCAGGTAATTAGAGACCGGAGGATGTGCATGGAAAGTGCCATGCAGCCATTAGTGTCCAGCAGGTGGAATTTGAGAATTGCCTCTGTGGTGAGGAGAATGATTTATTTCGGGGGCTTGCAGAGCCAGGTTTACTGCTGCCTAGGCTGACCCCAGCTGTATGACCTTCGGAGAGTCACTTAACCTCCCTGTGGCTTAGCATCATACTTGAGTACAACAATACTTACTTTACCTGCTTTGCAAGGGTGTTTGGAAGTTCAAAAGGAATAATATACATGGAAACGCTTTGAAAAGTAGACGATATAAAAAGGACTCTGTCAATGACTGGCACACTTTCAGAGATGGTTTCCAAATCATCATTGACTACGCATGGTTAGAGGAAATAATAGTGTCTGTCCAAAAGTCACTCCCTTTTCTCCTTCAAGCGTGTCCTTTAAAAATGCTGCTACACCTCGAAGCTGCCACCTAACAATTAACATGTTGGAAGGGATGACTACAACAGTTGTTTATTGATGAGACTAGGGTACTGAGTAGGTGGAGGGGAAATATAGGATGAGAGGAAGCTGGGTTTTTTGAGAGAAAGAAGATAAGACCAGTCAGGTGGTGGCACAATATACATCATCAATGCAGAAAAAGTGAGAATGAGAAAGGTTGTGGCACGTATTGGGCTATTTGTGAAAGGGAGGAGAAGTGTACGTGGCGGGAGAGAGAATAGATTATGTTAAGCTTGGCGGGCTAGTTGGTTCTAGTCGAGTCTGGAAGGAGGCAGAGCATGCATTATTTCTACAGGTCAAATCGATGTCAGGATTGGGATGTGTTCTGATTTCAATCTCAAGTGTTAAAAAAAGACCCCCAATTTTCAAGATGCCTATTGAGCACCTACAAACGGTCAACCCCTCAGTCTCCCTTGCCAATGACTAATGTCTGAGGGCTCCAGCAGCTGTGATTTATTTAAGGCCTCTTGAAAAGATGCTTGGATGCTCAGGGGTGCAGAAGAATACTTGTCACCTCCTGTTACCATAACAAAGAGGCAGGACACAGGACTGTGGAAGATGGCTGTAATGTATTTTTTTCAAAGCAAGCTTTTTGCAAAGGAAACCCCTTCTCATTAGTGTGATCAAGTAACTATAGAGCTTCAAAGACTGAAGAATAAAACTAGATGATCCTTGTCTTTCCTTCTCTGTGGCCACTTTTCAAGTGGAATTTTGACAATTTAAATTCCAATGATAGGTCATTTTAACAGAACTGAAATGAGGAATTTAGGAAAATGATACTTAATACGATGAATTCTACTTCTCACATCAGATTTATTGTTTTCAAATTGTTTGTGTACTCAAAGTCAGGCGGCTGCCTTGGAGGAAGCCAGTAATTGCCAGAAAATCCGTCGGGGCAGAGGCACATGTGCAGGAGCCTTTATTCATGGACAAAGCAAAATGTACTCTTCAAACCCATTAGAGGCACACACTGTAATTTTTAACCTTCTGCACTACAGAATCACCGTCAAAGCTGTAGCCAGGGATTTATAAAATGAGTAAATTACCCTCATGCTAAGCTGGGAGGGGCGGGCTGAGTGTTGTGAGAAAACTCCAGTGGACAGAACGTTGTATCCACCCAGCAACACTCCCCGCCGAGCCCCTTCCCCCAGCGCCCTGCCCCACCGGCTAGGAAAGAGTTTCAAGCTGTGGAGCATCAGTGGAGGTTGTTGAGGCCAGAGAGCTGGACACCACCTACCCGCTGCCTCTCTGTTGCCTTTCTGATAGTTTGGACCAAGGATTATGGCAAATCTGGTTAAAGAACAAGCATATCTAGCCTCGCATTACCATTATTCTCACCTGGCCTCCATTGGCTGTCACAAAAAGAAATTGTGGCCCAAAGTTAAAGTCCCCACCTTTCCGTACTCTTGTATCCTATGAGAGTTTTGTTAGAAAAGGAAAGTAAGCCATCTATACCTCTGATACCACTTAGAAGGTGAAAACTAAGCACCAGTGGTGACCCCATGCCGGTAAATGAAAGAATCCCTGAGCAAGTTCTAAAATTATGAACTTAATGCACATTCATCTCCTTGGGAGTTTCCATCTCTCCTTTCCCTTCTGGTACATTAAGTGAAAATCAATGTTCCAAGAATACGTTTTTGTAGAAGTTAGTGATTCAGAATTTGAGATATTTTTGGCTGTTTATGGCACAAGCATGCAATAGTGTGTGTGTGTGTGCGTGTGTGCGTGTGTGTGCGTGTGTGTGTGTATATATAATCAGACTATGTTTTTTCTTGTAAAGTTAAAATATTTGAATATAGTTGGCTAAGAAGGGATTACTGAATAAAACATCCATCTAGAAATATATTTAACCACACTTTAATAAAGTCTTTGCTTGCTTGAAAATATATTTTGATATATTTGAAGTATTATATCACTAAGAATACTTCTGACTCTACTGTAAAATCCTAAATGCTTTGTGCACATTAAATACGTATATGTTTCACTGCAAAAAAAGTACTGTATTATTTCTACATATTCTTAGGACCGTGGGAATGAAGATAGATACGTAAAAGTCATTATTTCTGGGTATGTGGTTGTAGTTTCACAGAACCAAATAAATCTTAACTTCCTCAACCCCTAACCAGGAGGGACTCTTACAAAATTTTGAATATTACTCCTCTTTGTTAAGTGGATCCTTAATTCACATACCCATTCCTTAAGATCACTACCAACGTGAGGAAATTTTGACATATTTGAACCATGGCAGAAAGGCCAATAATACAACAGTGTTTTATGAACTGGACTGCAGTCAGCAGTTTAGGTTGCCAGGCTGAGAGCCTGCCTTTAGATTAGCAGGGCAGAGTGAGCACAGTCCCACGAAGACACCCCTCACGACACACTCAAGTGACCTATTTCATAAGCAGCTGCAGACTCTCTTCTCCAGAATTTGGAATCCTTTAGCTGTTATGGATGGATATTTCGTTAGGGTTTTTCCTATGCCTTTAAGGAATTATTGCTGTTTGGATTTCCAAGACAGGATTTAAAGGGAGTTATGAGACTTCAGGTCTTTAATTTCCATGTGTTCCATTCCTCAGAGCCTTAAAAATCTGTGCTAATGGATAATCCCAAGTATTTAAAAAATAATAAGAATTTTGGAGTGAACTCATGATATTATAATGTGAAGACAAGCATTCTACCTCAAGCTAGCTGTGGTAGGCTGGGCCGGGACCTCATTTAAAAAAAATTTATTTTCAGCAATGTTGGCTTGCATTTGAGCATTCTAGGTTTGTTTTGGTTAAGTGAGGTTTATCAAGCATAAGTGTCCACTGTTTCCCAAAGAAGACCTTTTTCATTTTAGGGCTTGTGCATGTTTTCCTGATAGGCAACTTCTGGACAACTCTTCTTCTGGCTGCTTATAGTGTTTTCTTAATCTTGGTTACTAGTGTCTCCATGGTTAAGCTAATGAAAAGATTCCTTAATTAAAATAGCAGATCAGAAAGCATTCTATATTATGACAAAGAACAAACTAAAGAGCTTCAACTGAAATTATCTCAGGTGTGGTAATGGGCACAGAGTTCAAATAGGAAAGATTCTTTTTCATTGTTCAGTTAATTCATAGGATGGTTTATTAAAGGGAGATTAGTAGTTTATTACAATAATTAACATGGTTTATTAAATGCTTAAGACAAGTATATCTATGAAAGCATTTCTATTCTGGGTGCTCAGTTCAGATTTTCAACTGGCCTTTTTTCATTCAAGGTGGTCATTCTGAAGCTGATTTTGTCTAATAGAGTGCTTTTTATTTATTTATTTTGGCCACACCATGTGGCACGTGGGATCTTAGTTCCCCCATCAGGGATTGAACCCATGCCAGCTGCAGTGGAAGGACGAAGTCCTAACCACTGGACCGCCAGGGAATTCCCTGAAGTTGATTTTTAACATGCCACATACAAAGATTGGGAGATGGAACTTCAGCATTGGTTTGGTGTTAGAAATGATAAAATGCTGTTTTGAAACAGAAGCTTTTGGTCTTAGATTCAACAGAGAAAGATGGGCTTTGTTAGTTATAACTTCCTTCGGATTAAGACATGATGATGCTTGGATGTGGTGAGAACATTGGTTCCTGCTTCACTAGCTGAACAGGCACCATCTCCCCATCGCCCTTTACAACATCCATCTTCAGCTCCCTCCCTCCAGCTCAGGCTCTGAGGCCTCCTCTCTCCCTGCCACCCCCGCCCCATGTCTTCTTTAGGCCCTTCTCTGTCAATTCCTCTGGCTCCTGTGTCTTCCCTCTCCTCCAGGGAGCTCCTTTCACTCTGCCTGTCCTTTTTTGTTCCTTTCTCAGAGCAACAAGAGTTATCAATTTATTTCTTTATTACATCTTGCTTCATCTTATAAAGGATTTGAGGTAGCTTATACAAATAAACACAATGCAATAATATGTAAAGTTAGGCTAAGATGATAGAGCTAGAATAAGGAACACTAACAAGATGAGACCAAAAGAAACATGCCAAAAAATCTCACAGACTGACTAAAGGTGGTCTACAACTTGGGTTTTCAGCTTTCAGCAGCCAAAATGAAAAGACCCTCCTCAATTATAAAATTCACAATCTGTAAGAGAAATAGTGTAAGAGTTAGCCAGAAGAGGCAAAACTTTCTTTTTTCCCACAGATGTCTGAGACAAATTTTCCCCTGTAGGACCTCTGATAAAAGGGATGCTAAGTCATACAGTGGACAGAACTACAGTAAATACCACAGGGAGTCTTAATGGGTCTGTCCAGACAAGACCGGGGCATAACGGTAAAGTGAAATTCAGTAGAGATGGTTAAAGTAATTCCAAGGATTGGTGGTAGGGTGGGGAGGGCAGGTTCCTCTTTCCCTCTAAACATGCTTAAGGTGTTCCCATCCTAAAATGTTATAAAACAAATAAAAAATATGACATTACCCTCGACTATGTCTCATTGGATACTGTCTGGTCTATTTCTTCCCCCCAGTCCAGACTTCTCAAAAAAATAGTACATGGATACTTAATGAGTTAAGGAATTATTGTGATTTTTTGGTCTTTTTTTTTTTTTTTTTAGGCATGAAAATGGTATTGTGCTTATATTTGCTTCACAATGGTTCCGTGGTGGGTACTGTAAAGGTGGGTGGGAAGATGGGTGACACCAGGTTGGCCATGACTTGATAGTTGAAAGTGGGTGATGGCTACGTGAGGTTCATTATAGTTTGTCCTCTACTTCTGTATATGTTTGAATTTTTCCATTATAGAATTATTTTGAAAACAGTTTTCGTTGGCAATCTTGATCTCCTTGCCTCCCAATTTAGCTTCTGCTCAGCACTCTCACTTAAGTCTCCAATGACCTTAAAATGCAAACTCCTATGGTGTTTTACAGACTTTATGTTGAAACTTCCACCCTCGGTCTCTATGACAGGGCATTCTCTGGGTTATTCTCCTGCACCTGTAGTGATCATTCCTGCTCTCTCTCAAGGACTCCTTTTCCTCTGACCACCCTTTAAGTGACAGTGTTCTACCCTTTGTATTTTGTCCTACTCACTTGACACAGTTCCTGGGTGCTCCCGCCCACTCTTTTTTTTGCGGTACGCGGGCCTCTCACTGTCGTGGCCTCTCCCGTTGCGGAGCACAGGCTCCAGACGCGCAGGCTCAGCGGCCATGGCTCACGGGCCCAGCCGCTCCGCGGCATGTGGGATCCTCCCGGACCGGGGCACGAACCCGTGTCCCCTGCATCGGCAGGCGGACTCTCAACCACTGCGCCACCAGGGAACCCCGCACCCACTCTTTAGGTTGTAACACACCCATGTACTGATAGCAGTCAAATGCATCCCCCTGCCTAGACTTTGTCTCTGTGCACCCTGCCCGCTGGCCGCCTCCATGTGAATTGCCCACAGATGGCTCAAAGGCAACCCACGCAAAAGGAAGCTCATCATCTTTCCCTTTCAGCAGCTCCTCCTTGCTACTCTCTATCATCCTTGGTTCATTACCAACCACCCCGTCATACTTCACTCCTTCTCCTTTCTCGAATCTGTCCCTTCTGCCATCTCCACTGTCCGCATCCCTGGAAGCGCCACCCTAGTCTGGCCCTTATCCTCTCCTGTCTGAACTATACTAAGGGCCTGCTCACTGGCTCTCTGGCTCTGGTCTTATCCCCAGGCATCCATCTTTCAGCCAGCTGCTAGGACAACCTGCCTAAAACACAAATGTGACCATGTCATTTAATAGCTTTGGAAAAAGGCTGAAACTCTTTACTCAGGCTGTAAAGTCCCCCATAATCCCCCCTTACCTCCCCCTCCAGATTCATTTCTTGGCTTTTCTGCTTGCATATCAAATTGTTACTCTAATAGAAGCACAGAGTAGAAAGACAGTTGCCAGGGGCTAGGAGGTTGGGGGAAATAGGGAGAAAATAGGTAAAAAGGTACAAACTTTCAGCTATAAGATGAATAGGGTTTGAGAAACTAATTAAAACATGGTGATTGTAGTTGATAACACTATTGCATAATTGGAATTTGCTAAAAGAGAACTTAAATGTTCTCACCAAAAAAAAAAAAAAAGATAAATATGTAAGGTGATGGATGTGTTAATTAACTAGATGGGGGAATCCTTTCACAATGTATACATATCAAATCACCACAATGTGTACTTTAATTATCTTATAATTTTATATGTCAACTATACCTCAAAAAAGCTGAAAATTTTAAAAATTGTCACTTTGAATACACTATCATTCCTTTCTGTCTTTGCTCATATGGCCTGGAATGTACCTTCTGCTGAATCCCCTCACTCTTGTGTGCTAGCTCTAAATTCATTCTTTTTTTTTGCGGTACGCGGGCCTCTCACTGCTGTGGCCTCTCCCGTCGCGGAGCACAGGCTCCGGACGTGCAGGCTCAGCGGCCATGGCTCACAGGCCCAGCCGCTCCGCGGCATGCAGTATCTTCCTGGACCGGGGCAGGAACCCGTGTCCCCTGCATCGACAGGTGGACTCTCAACCACTGCGCCACCAGGGAAGCCCCTAAATTCATTCTTAAAGATGCACATTAGACTCCCCAACTCTAAGGGCCTTCTTTGATTCACCAGACCCTGTGAAGTGTACCTTCATTGTGTTCCCATAAGACTCTCAGCGTTTCTCTATTGCTGCATTTACCACATTGTATTGTGACTTGTCTCCTCATTATGTCTGTGAACTTAAAAGGCGTGTTTTTTTGTTTGTTTGTTTTTGCCTGTCTGTAGCATCTGGCATAGAACCTACCATATACTAGGCCCTAAAAGAAAATATTGCCTGAATAAATGAATGAGTACGTTCCACATGTGAAGATACAAGGAAAAACGTGATAATTTAAATTTGCACTTGAGATAAAAATGAGAGGGGGGAATTACTTTATTTCAGTAATGTATATTTGGTAAATGTATAGAAAATAGGGCAATATTTTGGCCATGTTCCTGAATATAGAGAACAAAAGAATTGTCTCCAAGGAATTCCCTTTTTATATGGAAATGAGTAGTGTGCTGAATGTGAAAGAATGTAGGAGGCAGCGTAATTTCTCAGGTTGCCCTTGGATAGTACTTTTGCTCAGTTATTGAAGGGCATTGCCTCGGTTTTGGAATTTCTGGGTCATGGGAATTGTGATTACAAACCTGAAACATTGATATGAAAAGATGAGGCAAATCTGATTTCTGAATTAAATATGCTGGGAACATATGTTCTAAATAGAATAAGAAAATAAAAAAACTCATCCAGGAAAGGATTTTTCATGTGCATCAAGCAGCAAACACTGAAATGTTTGCATCCATACCACGTTGACACCTAGTCTTCATCCTAATGCAAAGAACTCATTGGCTCAGTCATCGTCAACCACCTGTGCTACAGTAATCCTTACTTCTACCTTCCCTTTTCCCTGAGCCTCTTTCAGATTGTTTACTTGGTATTGATGTCGTATTTGAGTGAACAATTCAATGCTTAGGGAATTAGCTTTTAAGATTTTAGAGGACATCTATTGTTTCTGCCAGCCCAGAAAACCATTCACCCTTCTCCTGGTAATAGCACCGTGATATTTCTTAAGGTATCATTTACTCCGTATGGCTGGTTGGGGCTGACCACACTCCTTGGTCCAAAGATGGATGCACGAACCAACCTTAGCTAATCAAAATATTGTGTCTTCCTGTTGATAGTTATTAGTTCAGGAATGGGCATGTTAGCCAAGCCCAGCCAATCATAATAAATCCAGTACTTTAGTTTTAAGAGTTAGAAAGGAGGTGTGCTCTTTCCATAGGATTTGCTGAGAAGATAGGTTGGACATCTGGAGCTGCTGGCTGCCATCTTGCCTTTCTGCTGTCAGGAGGGGAGAGCCTCCTGAAACCTGAGCCAGTGGAGAGAAAAGTAGAACTGAGGGACAGGGAGGGCAATGCGGGTCTTGGTGACATATCTGAGCCTCTGGATCCAGTCACACCCAAAGCTAGACTACTTTCTGAATGTGACCCAAGAAACCCCTTGTTGCTTAAGTTAGTTTGAGTTGGTTTTCTGTCATAGGCAACCAGAAACATCTTGTCTAATAGCACAATCATTGAAAGAATCGACACTGATGGATCAGAGGGCATTCCTGTGAATGCTGGCTTCCAAAAGCCTGAATTCCTGCAGTGACCTTTCCTGGACTGTGAGGCTCCCCTTTAGGGTCCTCATTCATGCAGAAAGTCAAGATCAAGTGAGCTTTTGCCTAGTTGTTTCTTTGATCAATTGGTTCTAGCAGAGTCCAGAAAAGCCTCCCCTAATAGACCCTGGCCTTTGCCTGTGCCTGGTCCATCCTGCTAGTAAATAGGCCATCTTAACTACAGGATTCTCTCTGACAACTGGTAACTTTTTGCTCCATTCTTTTTTTTTTTTAAAGTAGGTGATGAGTCTTTATTTATTTTTAAAAATCATAGACCTGTTTATTTTCACTAACATTTTGTGACTCTAGAACTAGAACATTTACTTCTTTTTTAAAAATTTATTTATTTATTTATTTTGGCTGCGTTGGGTCTTCATTGCAGTGCGCGGGCTTTTCATTGCAGTGGCTTCTCTTGTTGCAGAGTACGGGCTCTAGGCGTGCAGGCTTCAGTAGTTGTGGCACGCAGGCTCAGGAGTTGTGGCTCGTGGGCTCTAGAGCTCAGGCTCAGTAGTTGTGGCACACGGGCTTAGTTGCTCCGCAACATGTGGGATCTTTCCGGACCAGGGCTAGAACCTGTGTCCCCTACATTAGCAGGAGGATTCTTAACCACTGTGCCACCAGGGAAGTCCCTTCTTTCTTTTTAAATAATTTTTATTTTTTAGGCCGTGCCGTGCGCATGTGGGATCCTGGTTCCCTGACCGGGGATCAAACCCGTGCCCCCTGCATTGGAAACGTGGAGTCTCAACCACTGGCCCACCAGGGAAGTCCCTTTTGCTCCATTCTTAAACACCCTACCTCCTGGTTTCCTCTCAAGCATTTTATTTTCTTTCCCAAATTTCCAAGGTTAGTTTAATATGAAAAATAGCTTAGATTTGTTTAATCTTTCTGTGCCTCAGTTTGACATCCACAAATAAGAAATCTGTACTAGTTGATAATAATGCTCTACATTTATATCTAGAGTGTTTTTATGCTTACCATCTAGTTTAATCTTCCCAGTAATCATTTGGGTTATATATTTTCTCCAAGGTCTTGTAAATTCCTAATGCATGTTTCTGTATTTAGAAATAGGAGAAATATGTATTTTAGTTCTTTCTAAAGAACATGGACACTTGCAAAGGAATGTAAAATTATGATGATTAGGATGAATATGTAGATCAAGATAAAAATCTTGAGGACCAAAATAAATTATCATTTTAACCATCATGCAAAAACAATTCCATGGACATTAGAAATGGAGAACAAGTGGTACTTGCAGTCCAAATAGAGTCATTATGATGATTCCCCGGCCCTATCAATGGTGCTGGTCTCTTTTCTTTTACAAGGCAGATCTTCAGATACTTTGCATTAATTAATGACGTGAGTGGAGGGGAAGTTTAAAGCTTACTCAGTGATCTAAAAACAAACTCACAGAAAAACCTCTCCTATTAATTTTCAAAATTGAGAGGGTTGCCAGATATCCATGAAACTGCCACTGCAGAATATATTGGGTTGGTCAAAAAGTTCCTTTGGTTTTTAAATAAAAATAAAAGACACATTTTTCATTTTCACCAAGATCTTTATTGGACAACGTATTTACCCTTTTATTCCGCTACCTTCTGCCATTTTTCACGTAACTTCATAATTCCATCTTCCCCAAACTTTTTATCTTTTTGAGCATAGAACTGTTCCGGGTGCCTTTTACAGTCTTCCAGGGTATTGAAATTTTTTCCATTAAGAGAATTTTGTAAAGACCAAAATAAATGGAAATCCGAAGGTGCAATGTCTGGTGAATACGGTGGACGAATCAGAACTTCCCAGCCCAGCTGTAACAGTTTTTGCCTGGTCATCAAAGAAACATGCGGTCTTGCATTATCCTGATGGAAGATTATGCGTTTTCTGTTGACTAATTCCTGATGCTTTTTGTCGAGTGCCACTTTCAATTGGTCTAATTGGGAGCAGTACTTGTTGGAATTAATCATTTGGTTTTCCGGAAGGAGCTTATAATAGAGGGCTCCCTCCCCAATCCCACCATATACACAGCGTCACCTTCTTGGGATGAAGACCGGCCTTTGGTGTGGTTGTTGGTGGTTCATTTCACCTGCCCCACGATGTCTTCTGTTCCACATTATTGTACAGTATCCATTTTTCATCGCCCGTCACAATTTGTTTTAAAAATGGAACATTTTCGTTACATTTAAGTAGAGAATCACACACAGAAATACGGTCAAGAGGTTTTTTTCGCTTAACTTATGTGGGACCCAAACATCAAAGCGATTAACAACCAAGCTGGTGCAAATGATTTTCAACGCTTGATTTGGATATTTTGAGTATGTGGGCTATCTCCCGCGGGGTATAACATCGATTGCTCTCAGTTAGTGTCTCGATTTGATCGCTATCAACTTCAACTGGTTTACCCGACTGTGGAGCATCGTCCAGCGAGAAATCTCCAGCACGAAACTTCGCAAACCGCTTTTGACACGTTTGATCAGTCACAGCACCTTCTCCATACACTGCACAAATCTTTTTTTGCGTTTCAGTTACGTTTTTGCCTTTCTTGAAATAATAAAGCATAATATGCCGAAAATGCTGCTTTTTTCCTTCCATCTTCAATATTAAAATGGCTACACAAAATTTCACCAATTTCGGTATTTTTTAAACGCACACTGATATGACATCTCTCACAATACAACCTAACAAAATTGTTTTGAATGAGGACTAAAGACAACTAAGCGCTACTAGAGCCATCTTACGGAAAGAACCGAACGAACGTTTTTGCCAACCCAATATTACAAAAGGCTGAGAACGTTTTTGCCAACCCAATATTACAAAAGGCTGAGAAGTGCACAGCAGGAAATTACTGTTTATGGAGACTGAGCAGTCTGCTGGGGTAGGGATGAGTACCTTGGTCTGGAGGAGGTCCTGGACGGGAGGGCCCAGGCTTAGCAGACATCTAGAAGCCGAAGCAAGGAGTAGGCAACCTTCACCAAGCTGTGCTTTGAGGGCAGCAAGGTGAGTGTCCCGGCTCCTGCATCATCTCATTATTTGCCACAATTCCTGAGATTCCACTTTCAGTCATCTTTTTCTTTGGGTCTTGAAGAGGTTTCAGCCTCAGAGGTCATTTTGGAGGAGCACCCCAAACCATTATTTTTGAGGATTAGGAGACATTGAGCTAAAAATAAAGCCTTATAGGGATAAGTTTGAAGCTAGATATTCTCATACTAGTATTAAAAACAAGACAACAGGCCCAAAATAGAGTCACTTATGCTAAGCCCCATGTCACCAAATGGAGACATGGTTTCGGTTCTTCCAGAAATGGAATCTTAAACCAATCAATCAGGATTTGCCTGATCAGCACTGCTTAGGTAGTTTGCCTTCTAGACCCCTGCCATCTCCTATAGGAAAGTGACCTTGTAATAACCAACCCACTTCTTTGCCTGGTATAACAGCCTTTTTCCTGCCCCCTTCTGCCTACACAAGTCTTTCGCTTGTATGGCCCCTTGAAGCTCCTTTCTCTTTGCTAGATTGGATGCTGCCCAATTCATGAATTGTTGAATAAAGCAGTAAGATCTTTAAAATTTACTCAGTTGAATTTTGATTTTTAACAGTAGAGAAAGAGGAGGGCTGAACTGTTTTGGGGGAAGAGAAAGAAGGTCACAGGTGGCAACTTTAGACACGATCTCACTTCACAAATCTGCTTAGAACTGACCTCAGGGAAGAACGAACCATAGTTTTGCCGAAAAGTTGTAAGAAAAACTCCGTAGAAGTTTTTCTTTTTTCTGTAATTTTTTGGAGGGGCTCTTTTTACTTTTCTAAATTTGTCCATACTCTTCTCTTTAAGTTACTTGGAAACTGTAGCGTCTGCCTTCAGCAAATATACTTGAACTTCCCCCACATTCACACATTTCTCCAAAATCAGATACATTATCAGATTTAATAAAATTATTCAAGAACTGTGCATGATTTACTGCAGGCCTCAGCCCCTTTATTTAAAGCTCATAGTACATAGGGACAGATTGTTATGTTAAAACAACTGAACAGACACTGGCTTGTATACTAAACAAGTCAGTTTGATCAAAATATAATCTTAGAGAACACTTTTGATAAAATTTATCTTAAGGCTTGCTTGTCTCAGAATAGTCTAACACAGTGCCTACACATGGTATATACTCAACAAATACTTGTTAAGATGCATTTCATTATGATAGTCATAACTAAATAATAAACAACTGTATAATTAAAATAGTAAACTACTCTTCAAGTTGGAAGGAAAGACAGAGGATAGTTTCACAACTACTGGAAAATTTGCTGTGGTATAAAAGCAAGGTACAATGCAAATTACCTCAAAACACACATACACACACACCATATTTAAATCAGAAACTACAGTCTCTTTAATTTCTCACTCTCTTGGACATATTAATTATGTCTGAAAATTTGAAAAGGCTACCATTGTAAGATATTAATAATTGAGAGTTCTTATGAAAGTAACTTCAGGACCACATCACAAAAAGATCAGAACGGTGACTTCTCTTCTAAATATTGATGATTTTTAAAAATGCGCTTACCCCATTTCAACTGTTGACCCCAGAAATGAGGGTATGCAGTAGTCAGCAGCTGCCAGTGTATACGGTGGTCGAGCAGCAGAATCGTCCCAGTAAATGTCCTTCTTCATTTTGGGTAAGCTCATGTGCATTTCATCCACGGCTAAAAGGGAGACCTAAAATCATCATTATAGTGTTAGAATAATTCAGATGTGAATTGTATTTATAAAGAAAGAATAAGTTTAGTGGGTGCTGGGGTTTGGAATGGGATAGAACACAGTGTGAATGAGTGAATATACAAATGTCTCTAGTTCATATTTGCTTCAACCAGTGCTGCTACAGAGAGTTATACATGTCGTTCACTGCATAAGAGCACTTGGCAATGGGGATAAGTGGAGCCATAAAACTGTGTGGCTGCCACTTTATGTCATTGTTAATTTTTTTAGGTGGCAATAGGAAATAGATTAAAGAATGAATTAAAATATTGGTCTGTACTGAGATGGAAGTGGCTATGTAAAGTTAGTAAAGAAACCTACAAAGAAAACTGGCTTGAAATTGTATTTAAAAGGGACTAAATTGGGCTTCCCTGGTGGCGCAGTTGGTGAGAGTCCGCCTGCCGATGCAGGGGACACGGGTTCGTGCCCCGGTACGGGAAGATCCCACATGCCACAGAGCGGCTAGGCCCGTGAGCCATGACCGCTGAGCCTGCGCGTCCGGAGCCTGTGCTCCGCAATGGGAGAGGCCACAACAGTGAGAGGCCCACGTACCGCAAAAAAAAAAAAAAAAAAAAAAAAGGGACTAAATTTTACTGGAACTGAGATCCAGGACCCGTGACCTCGAAACAACATACTGAATAGCCAAACCTCTTTTGTTTGTGGCTAAAGCACTCAAGTTCAGGGGCCGGCATTCAGAGTCTGTTTAGATTATTAATGTTTGTAAAGGAAAGAAAAACTCCTCTAACCTGCAGATTTCTGTCAATGCACCAGTTAGTTTCAAAGTCATCATCATCTTCTCCAAAAGGGTTGATAAGTTGCTCAGCTACCTGCAATTGAGAACATAGAATAAGTCCACTGTGATGCTGTGAAGACTAAGAGTGAAGGTTGAAGAGGATTCCTGTTTCACTCTCTGCTTTCATGGGTCACCTTTCATAATAGGAAGCCTAGAGCGGAGTGGGTTGTTCTGCAGATGCAGATATTTATCAGCCAGTGAGAATGGACTCAGACCGTGAGTCATGCACCTGCAGAGTCTGCTCTCCAAAGACTCTGTCTATTCAGCTGGTGACAATGCAGGCCCCAACTAGGAGAAGCCATGGGCTGTTTAGGAGCCAAATGACTGATTCTCAGGTACAAATCAGCCAGCAAATATCAAAAAAGCATTGTGATAGGCACTGTGCTAGGCACTTTGAGGGGTACGTAGCCTGTGCTCTGAAAGAATTTACAAAGGGCCAGGTGATGAGATAAAATGTAAATGTGGGCAAGGTTAAAGAGCAAAGAAAGACTTCACAAAATAATACAAGGAGATTTCATAATTATTGGACATAACTGCTAAATGAATGAGTCACAGAGCTAGTAAGTCATAAAGCTGGAATTTTTCTTACTTAGTTTTACCTTAAAGGCTTTATGGCTATCTAGTAAGTTACTTTGAAGTTAAGTAACTTCTTATCATATATCTTCTAACAGTTGGTAAGTATTAGATGTTCTTACCATGTTCCTGAACTGAATACCTTTCTTGATGAGAGATTTATATGCCAAATATGTCTCACCTGTTAGTCTCTATTTTCATTAATTCCCTTTGATTTTTATTACCTGGACGTGTGTGTGTGTGTGTGTGTGTGTGTGTGTGTGTGTGTGTGTGTGTGGTTTTACCTTGGGCCTAGATGTAAAAAACTTACAAGTGTATAAAACAAAGGCACCATTGATTAGTTGAGTTCCTAGATTCTGAGACTATTTGGTAGAAAATCTACCTACTTTTTTTAGGATTTAAGTCTAACCACTACATCAAAATCACCTGGAGAGCTTTTAAAGAAAATTGATGCCTGGGTCCGCACCCCACCCCCCTCCGAGATTCTGATTTAATGGGTGTGAGGTTGAGCCCAGGCATCATTATTGAGTAGAGCTCCCAGGAGTTTTTGATGTGTGGCCATTGTTGACAACCACTGACTTAGAGAAGGACATCCCTTTGTTCTAAGGGACAGCCTGTGGCAGGGCCCATGCTCCTGGATCAGTCACAGCAATGTCCATTGTCAGAGTCCTTCATTGCAAGTTCCAAGGGGCTGTCTACCTTTCTTGTCGGGGGTTTTCCTTAAATTAAATGGGCCACTGGATGGGTCCTGAAAATATTTTTGTTACATCCAGAATTTCACTTTTATGGGATCCATCCTGCATATAGTATTAGAGTCTACATTTAACTACAAAAATGATATCCATGTTTCTGAATTGACTGTGTCACAAAAGTATCCTTTACTCACTTGGAGGCTCCATTTCCAGCAAACAACTGAGTAATACACCATTCATAAGATTAAGATGGGTTTTCACACTTTGAAAAGATTTATAAATATTAGAATTGTCAAGACAAAACTGTTTAGAAACTGAGATCCAGTCCACTGGGTGGGAAAACTCCCTTCTCTTAGGGTTACCTGTCTCTTAATAGGGCTAAGATTGTCTTTTCATATTTTGCCTTCAAAATATTTTATAAAGGAAAAGACTGTTAATATTTTAGAGAGCACTTCAGAAGGCAGGAACTGCTGGCTCTTCCTTCCAGGCTGGCTAAACATCTCATGTGGACACAAAGTGAAAAATAAAAAGCTCAGCACAACTCAGGGGAAAGGACAATAGAAGACCAGAGTGATTGAGTGTTTGGGCCAATTGTGGTGAGTTTGTGTTTATAGAAGTAGAGTCTACTTTTTTCTCTAATGGGAAATGAGAGCTATTAGTTTCTATTACTCTTTCTCTGTCTTAAATGGGTAAAAATAATTGAATCACTGTCATCTGGTTAAAACTGTTTTTGCCATTTGTAAAGGAAATGCCTTTACTCTTTGGAGGATAACTTGAAGTACCAACATATTTATTTTTCCTGGTTAAAATTCAAACCAATGAAAGTAAAGGCATCTGCAGAGAAAATGCTTCCACAACCTGGAAGGCCTCGACGATGCACTGTGGCAGTTTGGAAGGTCAAACATTTGAAATTCTATTTTATTAAAATTATCTTCAAACTGTCTTTAGATTTCAGTTAACTTAATGAAGCCATTGTCTTTGATCTTTTTCTGTCACATACAAAAGAGATGGAAGAATCAGGCCTCTGACACCTTTACATACATCTGGGGTTGGGGGAAGATGGTAGTGGGAACAAATAAAATTCTACACTGATGATTGGACTAGTTGTTTTCACTGCTCTGACCTGTTTTTAATTTCCTGGCAAACCAAATATTGTCATTAATCCTGGGGTTTCTGGTTTTGATTCCGATGAATTCCTTTGAATCTCAGTTCTGGTTTTGAAAATGGAATGCATTTAATGTCGTGGCACAGCTAGTGGGATTTCAGGGGATAGAAGCTAACTATCTACAGAGCTGAGCAGAACCAAGATAATAATATAATATTAATGCTTAAGTCTGAGATACAAGGCTTCTTATTTACTCTCTTTTACTCTGCTTAGTTGCTTGTTGTGGTATAAAGTATCAGTGCAGGTACACTCATTACTTTAATTACATTATTGTAATCCTAATGCGAGCACACAAAGACTTAAAACAATCAGTGGCCATAAAAGAGTAGCGTCTGCATAAATGAGCTGCTTCAAACCCCTACAGTACAGTACTCACCACATCCCTGCCACTTTAATGCCCGGTTGAAAAGTAATAACATCTCCGAGCTATTAAGTGTTAAATCTACCTTTGACTCACTCATGAATGAGTGATTCAGTAAGGGATCAGTGTGCAGGGTCTGGAACATGACAGAGATTACAGAGCAGGTCTCAGGCACTAAGACTTTTGGCTACCTTGAGCCATCCTGCATAGAAGAAGAATTGTAGGAGAGTAAAGATCGGAATGTAAAGATCTAAGTCATGCCCTGAGTAGCCTTTGGTGGGATCCAAAAACTGGCGTCCAATCAGGCACGCAAAGAAGAAGGTGTAGACAGCTAGCGTGACAACCTGAAACAGAGAGAAACCCGAGTGAGAGCACAGCGCTGGCTGCCCGAGAGAGACAGCATGCCAAAGTGGGCAAGTAGAAAGAAAAATCACGTGCCAAGTATTTGATACCTGGGTGTAGACCAGCGGAATCCCAACCCAGTCATAACCAAATAAGAGGCTGCACCAGGAGCGAAATCGGTTCATTTCCTAAGCCAGAAACAAATTAAACACGATTTACTAAGGTGATGGGTGTGGTAATAAATATTTACTGGGATTCAGAATATGGCCATGACTTTTAGGAATACACCTGTAAAATGATGAGAGAGACTTTGAAAGGCTAGAAACTGGTTCTGAAATCCACTCCAAAAGGAAAATTTTGAAAATGACAAGCTATCAACATAATTCAACAATGTGCAAAAGGGATTAAGTATAGTTGGACATTTAAAAAAATATTAAGATAAATCAGGACTATATAGAAATATCCCCTACTCTGTTGAATTCATAATTTCCAACATATATATTGGCCCCAAGTGGTGGTAGGAAGGCAGTGGTTAATATTTTAAATAAATCATTTCTAAATTATGTGGAGAGCAGATTATTTTTTGTTTCCTCAATTGCTTTTGAAAACATGCTTACTGTAGATCTTAGAAAAAAGAACTAAATACATCCTAAACCGTTCCCCCAACAAATGAAGACTTTAGAATGCTTCTATTGACAGAAAATCTATCCCTCTTTAAAGCAGGAAGGACTGGGATCCATTGATTTCTTTTTTCTCTATTGAACACAAGTTATTATTTAAGACTGTGAGAAAGAGTATACGTTAAATTGGGAGCTATTTTTTTTTTTTTTTTTTTTTGTGGTACGCGGGCCTCTCACCGTTGCGGCCTCTCCCGTTGCGGAGCACAGGCTCCAGACGCGCAGGCTCAGCGGCCATGGCTCACGGGCCCAGCCACTCTACGGCATGTGGGATCCTCCCAGACCGGGACACGAAGCCGTGTCCCCTGCATCGGCAGGCGGACTCTCAACCACTGCGCCACCAGGGAAGCCCGGGAGCTATTTTTAAATCATTCACTCCTTTTAGCCTAATCGAGGCAGGAGACTGTCATGACACAAATCTCTCTAGCCCTTCTATAAATTCGTTTCTCAAATGAATTCAGGATTATTTCATTTAATGAAAACATGGTTTTGTTTCCTGGAGCATCTGGAAAGCTGGGTTAACCTTGGGATATTCCTATTTTGGGGAACTGACTAGGGGGGATTATTTCTACTCCAGATTTGGTCTGGGATCCTGGAGCTAGGGATGGCAAATATGCCTTGAGGGTGCCAGATCCTTCCGAGCCCTGGCAGACATTGCTGATCAATCAAAGAACATTTTCTTACAGAGCCTATTACAAAGCCTACTTCTGTGTAAAACAGAGCCTCTAAGCAACCACCTGCAGTCAATCTGAGTTAAACTGTGTACTATTCTCCTCCTGCATTTGAGGGTTCTGATACTAGCCCAGTCTTTCTGGTTCCTTTGGAACCAGGATTGAACAAATTGGACTCGTCCAGGTCCAACCTATTGCATCCAGGTCCCTGTTGGTCTCTGATTAGCATCTTTTACTGACAGTTTACTATGTACTTACAGTCATCAATGATTGCAGATCAACACTGTCTCTGATTCTACCTTCCTTCCGGGCTTTAGCTGCAAGATTTCCAAACCAGATGAATGGAACCCAGTATTTCAGATGAGGAGATTTGAGGTGTTCAAATAATTTTCTTTCATCTGCTGTCATAAAACCTTTACACAAAATAAAAATAGCTAGATTATACAGACTTGGTTTAGCGCTAGTATATTACCCTATATATTTCAGTGTCTACTATGTGAGCAAATAATGGGGGATATTCAAGAAATATAAAATAAAGGTTCCTGTCTCAAGTAGTTTTTACTTGTATCAGAGATAAGGAATGTGTACTCACGAGCGCGCGTGCACACATGCACACACACACACAAGTTATATATCGGTATAGGAGGCAATGCATGTGAGCAATCCCTAACAGAGGCGGCCAGTAGGAAGTGAGGTGACATTAGATGTGGACTAGGACATCTGGGGAAGGTCTCTTCTTTAGGTTTTGGTTTATTCATCTAAAATTGGGAACAAGAATACTTAGAATTGTTTGGATTAAAAGAATAAAACGTGATAATGTATACAAAACACTTAGTACAGTGCCGAACATGTGAATCGCATAACATTTCATCCTGACCCCTCCTTTCAAACTCCTAATTAACCAGGACTTCTTCTTTGAAGCCTTCCTTGATTCCTTCCTTCTCCTTCCCCGGGGATTTCTCCCCTTCAAAGCTCCACCACGGTGCTTTCTCTTGCCTTGTATTATGATAATGTTAGACACAAATGTTTCCCCTGCTAAGACCCTTTGGAAGGGCAAAGAGCATATTATCTTCGTAGTCCCCACAGCATTTCACATATACTTTTTACAAATTTTATTATTTATTTTATTTTTGGCTGCATTGGGTCTTTGTTGCTGTGCGCGGGCTTTCTCTAGTTGCAGTGAGCGGGGACTACTCTTCATTGCGGTGCGCGGGCTTCTCATTGCAGTGGCTTCTCTTGCTGTGGAGCACGGGCTCTATGCACGCCAGCTTCAGTAGTTGTGGCACATGGGCTTCAGTAGGTGTGGCTCACAGGCTCTAGAGCACAGGCTCAGTAGCTGTGGCACATGGGCTTAGTTGCTCTGTGGCACGTGGGATCTTCCTGGACCAGGACTCGAACCCATGTTTCCTGCATTGGCAGGCGGATTCTTAACCACTGGGCCACCAGGCAAGTCCCATTCTTTCTAATGGCTGCATTCTAGTTAACTGTGTACAGTATTTTATATAAGTAGTTCTCTTTTGAATAGAGTTTTAAGTTGTTTTAATTGCTACTAAAAATAATGCTGCAGTGACTATCCTTGTACTTACCACCTTGACTTTTTTTTTTTAAGGATTATATAGGGGCATGAGGAATCATTTTCTTTTATTTATTTATTTATTTATTTTTTGGCTTCATCGGGTCAGTTGTGGTATGCGGGATCTTTCATTGTGGCACACAGGCTCAGTAGTTGCGGCGCAAGGGCTTAGTTGCCCCACGGCATGTGAGATCTTAGTTCCCTGACCAGGGATCGGACCCGTATCCCCTGCATTGGAAGGCAGATTCTTAACCACTGGACCACCAGGAAAGTCCCCCCACCTTGACTTTTTAAGTGGACTTTTAAATGTTCAGTATGATTTAGTATAAATGTTTTCTGAATTAAAGCTTGTTTCTAAAACTGATTTTTGTTAGATATGAATTTGAGTTACTTTTGATTGAGAAATGCAATCATTTGCTTATGAAATTCTAACACATTCAGATGAAAATCAACTTTTGCCCTAATGTGACACAGTTTGTATCCTTAACCATCTGTAATCGGTTTATGAATCTGGTTTTCCTGCTTAAAGTAATCCTCCCTCCTTACCATGCAGACTGAGTTTTATTTAAGAGGTGTTGCTATAACAGAGAAGAACTCAAAGGAGAAGTGAGATATGCCATTTTGAAAGTCACTGACCCATAGAGCTTTGGAGTTACCTAGATCCTTGATGTGATCCAGGCCAGTGCTTTGAGAATATGGTCCACAGGTCGTGGGTGTCTGAATCACTTGTGACACCTATTATATATGGAGAGGGCTAGGCTCTACCATCACCTGCTAAACCAGACTCAATAGGGCAGGAATTCTTGACCCAGTGTTGCACCTTTGCCTTATCCTGAGTGCCTTTTAGAAAATACCAGTGCCTTCACCTTATCCCTTGAGATTCTGATTCAGTTGGTCTAGAGTGAGGTCCAGGTGTAAGCATCCTTTTAATCTTCCTGGGTAATTTAATGAAATTGGGTCCAGGCATTTACATGTTTACCAAGCTCTGCAGGAAATTCTGACCTACAGCAATGTTCAAAAATCACTGCCCCACTGAATGAAGATTCTGTTTATTCAGTATTTGAAATAAACAGAGTAACAACTACAGAGCCAATATTTACCAACAAGAGGCTAGTTTTAGATAAAACTCAGGTTATTTATATTAGCTCTGAAGGGGTCTGCCCATGCCTGGGGAATTGGACTCTCTCTGGTGGTCAAAGAATGAGTCTGAGAATTCTTGTCTTGTTTCTCAGTGCATTTCAAAGTTGTTGCATGATCTAGATAATCTGTTTGGTTTTTTTTTAAGACTTGCAGAGTATGATTAAATCTGATGATAAGAAGTTAATAGATGAACTTGACCTGTCTTGGCTCTGTGCTTGAAGACTTGCAACCCTTCACCTTTTCCCTGGAAGACTATTCTCAGACATTTCATATCAATTGTCTAACAGTTATAGTCTTGGGATTCATAGTGCAGTTTCCAAAAATGCCTGCATTTATATACTGGCTGCAATCTCTGTCATTTGACCAAAGAATAACTTTACCTCTGGTTATTTTTTATTCAGGAATATGGATCAACTTATGCTGGCAAGTCCTTTCTTGGCTTCTTAGCAAAAAGCAAATATGCAGAGTGAGGGTTAATTTAATGCGAACCCCAAAGCGAGAGTTCGGTAACCTCCCCCCAGTCCCTGCCGTGTAGCACCCACTGATTGGAGAGGGACATGTAGAGCTAGGAAAGCAGGTGGGGGGGTTAAATGTTCAGCCCAAATTTATTGCGTACTTTACTAGGTGCTGTGAAAGATGAACTAGACATTATTGTATCCTCCAAGAGTGTACAGGCAGAATAATTTTTGTTATTTCCTGCAGGGTTACACATCTTATCCAAAGTAACCCCATCTTTGGAAATTGAGTTGTTGGTCCATTGAAAGGAAAGTCTAGATTGTTAATCAAATCAATTCAAAGAGCATTTGTTATTACATGGAATGTTATCCTCATCAGCGCCTCAGGCCATTTTAACCAGAGACTGATGATATATTCAGAATGTGGTCATTATCCTCATCTCTAAGGCTGTGTTAACCACAGTTATTGATTTGCTACAGTTTGGCTGCACCATCAGTTGGCTGGTCCTCACACTACCCTGTCTTCTTCACATGTCTGTCTTCATGCCACGCTCCCTCAGACCCTATCCACACCCTGACGTTGCTATTTTATTCAATATCTTGCCATTACATTTGCCTTGAATTTCTCTTGCTATCTTTTTTTCCTTCTGGTTTTCTGGCTAGTTCAGCTCTGCTCAGCAATTTTCATATTGCATATCCCGAAGAACCCTTTCTAATATTTCAAATAAGAGTAAAAAAAAAAAAAATATATATATATATATATATATACACACACACAAACACACACACACACATATATGTTTGTATTTACTTGTGTCTTGAATTGTGGCTTGATGGAGTAGGGTCTGCTACTTTAAGGCAAAATTTTATTGCCTTCAAACCGAAGGACCAGTTAAGTCCATTAATAAACAATATTCCGGTAATCGCAGATTCAGTTGAAACTGAGGCAGATGTCTTTTGCCTTTAAAGCAGAGTGCGTACATGAGGCTCTGTTAGGAGAAGAGTTAAAAGCTCTGCTTCTCAAAACTTTTAGGCAGGATGGGTTTATTGCCAGTTCTTTCTGAAAGAGAAAGTTGTGCATTCAGCATCTGAGCCCTTCTCAGAGATGACTTTTTCAGGCACATTGCAACAAGCCTGGCTCATTTTCCTCTCTGTACTTTCCAAATGAATGGAATGAAGCCACCAGATTCAACTGCAGCCATTCTTTAAATTCAGTGGTAGACATTTAGAAATCCCTGTCAACCGGGAAAATCAAAGTGAGGCAAAATGGGATTCAGAGAGAGATGGAATCACACTGTGAAGGCATTGTGGAGGGCAGTATTGAGATATATATATATTTTTTTAACCGTGAACTATAGTAAGATATATTTGTGGTTCCCAAAACAATTATTGGCTCTTCTGTGTGAGGTGCTCTCTGATATTTTCTGTTCTGTTCCATTCCATTCCATAAAAAATGCTGGCTCAAAGCCATTAAAATGATTTAAGAGCCCAATAATAAGTTACAACCCACAGTTTGAAAAGCTTGAAATAGGATATGGTTGATTAAAATCAGTTTCTGGGTTAGCAATGCTGAACGGAGACAGAGAAACTCCTCTATTTTCCTAATGAGTCAAACACGAGTGAAACATCTCTAGTCAGCCGTATTCCTGTCTCTAAGTTAGTATCCTGTTTGGTAGTTCACTGCCTTCTACACATGACGCACAGGAAATATCATTCACAAAATCAGTGCTCTTAACTCCTGGCCTGTCCAGGTGGCCCAGAATTCCATTTGCTTTGGGTAAATAGATCTGAGGCAATTTGCAGATAAAGTTGGAGGAGTTAATAGATGCACTGTGGTGCAGTGGTTCCTAGACTTTGCTGCACATTAGGATGGTCTGAGGAGCTTAAAAACTCCTGATGCCCAGGTTGCACCGTACACCTATTGAATCCTAATGTCTGGGGGTGGGAGCCACCATCAGTATTTTTAAAAGATCCCTAGCGACTCCATCTTGTAACAAAGTTTGGGAACAACTGCACCTAGTACAGAGTCACACAGCAAGCTGGCCATTTTAGCATCCTTGTTCTGGCTCAAACATAGTGCTTCTGGGGAGCTTGTTTAGAAGTGGATTTCTGGGTCCCAAGCCCCAGAGATTCAGATTTCATAGGCTGTCTGGGAACCTGCAATTTAAATAAACACCCTGATAATTCAATGAATGTGGTGGTCTACGATCATCCTTTGAGAAGCATTGATTGGCAAGCCATGATTTAACTCCTACAGAGCTGTGGTGAACCTTCAAACAGTGGGCGGAGACTGCCCATCCATGGCACTAATGCAAGGAGGTGTGTACTTTCTCTCCCATGAAGAGCCAGCGCGCATAGGTGAGTCAAGTTGCACTCACAAGACGACATTCAGTCTGTTCTGGGCTCATCACGTGAGACTATAGGGGTAACTGACTCAGCCTGTAAAAGTTCAGCCAACAGAGGAAAAACTGGCACAGCCATGAATACCACCATCCCCTTGATCATCTCTCCTGTAACACAGAGCAGTGAGAGATTTCAGAGACCAGGGAACCCCAGTAGCACAGAATGCATCAGGAAAAAGGTGAACAGCAGATCACATGGCAGAAAGTCAATATTATACAAAATCCATTCGATTTTACTTAGCGAGAGAAGATTAGAGATTAAATGATCTAAGTGTGGGGCTAGCCTTCCAGACAGTGCATCTAAAGTTAGAACTTTTATCTCAACAGTCACTTGACAATTGGGAGCTCGTTCGGTTGTATTTATGCCTGTTAACTGTATGTCACTCAGAATCCTGATGGGGTCTCCACAGGCTCTCTCTCGTCAGGGCAGAAGCTCAAGGAACTTCATGTTAAGATTCCAGGCCTTTAAGAAAACAAAACAGTGTCCTTTCCTTAAAATTTACTGTCTTTTAACCACTCTTACAGGCTACCAGGCACAGAAGGAAACTATTTTAGAGAAATAGAAATGCAATGGAGTGATGTGAAGTTCAGCTGTAAATATATTTATGCTTGTCTCTGAAAGTGATTCATAGAAGGAAACACTTGTAGTAATCTTTACTGATCCTCGAGGACAGGGACCTCGCTTTCAGCTGGGCTCCAGTGCTCAGCACAATGCCTAGCGTACCGTATACACTCAGTAAATCTTTGTTAAATGAGCAAAAGCATGACAGATTTAGTAACAGATTTAGTAACGTTTCTTTTAGAGGAATGCATATAATTTCCCATTTCCTTTTTTTGTGCTTCTGGTGAAGGATTTTGAAGGAAAATGTTTTCTTTCCTGATCACTGTGAAACCCCAGATAAAATGTTTTGATTCAGTCTCATACCATAACGTAAGCACCCAATTAAGGCCATCACTTAAGTTGGCAAAGATCTGGAATTGTGCACACGACTTGACTTAGAATGAGTGACATCTTCCAAGGCAGGTGATTGAAACGACTGGCATTTTCCAGGGCAGGCTTGTAGCCAAGAGGGAAAATAACAGAGACTCCTGGGTTACAGTTCCTCTGCGAAGTAACTGTTTGATAACAGACCAGTTCAGGGAATTTCCAGCAGAATACACATTATTTTGCATTCAGCTGTTACATTTCTATTTTCATGGGAGCATAAATAAAGAAATTTTAACTTGAGAAATGTAACCTGTAACATCAAAGCATATGTATTTCCCAGAATAATGTAACTTGAGTGTCCAGCTTAACAGCAAGGAATGTCAGGGACCGGCGGGTAAGTGACCTAGCTCACCAGCTGTAGTCAAGCAATGGCCAGATGCTTCAGAAGGAGGTGCTGACCTTCATTCTCTCCATCCTCTCACTGTTTTTGTCCTGCTAGTCCTGAATCTTTGTGACAGGGACCCTCCCTGAAGCAATACAAAGAGTTTGGAGGGCAACTCCCATTGCCTTAAAGCCCCCTGTTTCTCAGAGTGTGATCCAGGGACCCCCTTCCTCAAAGTCTCCAGGGGCTTGTTAAACACACTCATTCCTGGACCCCAGCCTAGACCTACTGAATCAGAATCTCTGGGGGTGGTGTCTTCGGATCTGCGTTTTTAGCAGTATTGATTTTTTTTTTTTTTTTTTTTTTTTTTTTTGCGGTACGCGGGCCTCTCACTGTTGTGGCCTCTCCCGTTGCGGAGCACAGGCTCCGGACGCGCAGGCTCAGCGGCCATGGCTCACGGGCCCAGGCGCTCCGCGGCATGTGGGATCTTCCCGGACCGGGGCGCGAACCTGTGTCCCCTGCATCGGCAGGCGGACTCTCAACCACTGCGCCACCAGGGAAGCCCCTAGCAGTATTGAGTTTTTAACACTATCTAAAGTGCACTGAAGTTTGAGAACATGTACTTTCCCAGACAGGTGGGTTTATGTAGGGAGTCACCTGACAAGAGGTTTTTTTTGCGCCCTCAGCATTGCCTCCTGCCTTTGCCCCTACACTTTTGGGGCCCCTGTGCTTTACCACCAGCCCTCTCTGCCCTCAGGCGGAGCAGGTGCCCTGGCTCTGGGCTCAGGGCACCTGCCAAACATTTTCCGCCATCCCTGAACTTCCTGTTCTTCCCAGAAACGTTGGCACAGGCCAAGGACAGACAGAGAGAGGTGGAGACACGTACCCAGTTGGGAGAGCTTGGAAACTGACCCCACGTGCAGAATGAGTCAGCCTTCTCTGCTGGGGAGCGGGAAGTCTGGTAAGTCTGTGCGGCCAGCCGACAGAGAGTCTGTGCCCATCCATGTGGGTGGCCAAGAGGCAGACCAGGAAGGACCCTGCCTGTGAATCATGGCCCCCAGCTTGGAAGGCAGTGGCTCAGAACCTTTGTCCCACCACCTAGCAGGCAAACCTTGTGTTCCTGTTGGGCACATGCTGGTCCACTACCCCTTCTTCTGCCTTTCGAGAAAACACTTAGGGGTGAAAGAGAGTAGTAGAGACATTTACACTGCAGTCATCAGTGATGGCCCCAGAGGGCACCTGCCAAGGCTTCAGCCCCCTCCTGTCGCCCTCAGTACTCTTCCTCCTTCAGACACGGCACAAAAACTGACCACAAACTTGAAGTGAGAGCGATGCTCGTTGTGTCCAGGCAGGTCTAATTCAAGTCCCCTAGATGGTAGTCTCTGAGCAGACTGCTCAGAGGCTACCATCCAGAGCAATTCTGGAGCCTCCAGCATGGTCGAAACCTTGAATTCACCCTTTTCTTAACTGTTGCAGTTTTGTTATTAGTAATGAATTATTTGACGAATGCCAAAACCTTTTACCACGGGGGTGAGAAAAAGTGTTAAAAAAATAAGCATCCCAGAAAAGACTCCTTACTTCTCAAACTGCAGTATATAAAAAGAGCAACATAAGAGCATGTTTAAATGCAGGTTTTCCAGGCCTTACATACAATGGTTCTGATTCAGTAGGTCTGACGTGGGGCTCAGGAGTATGCATTTTATTTTATTTTATTTATTTATTAATAAATTTTATTTATTTATTTTTGGCTTCATTGGGTGTTCACTGCTGTGCACGGGCTTTCTCTAGTTGTGGTGAGCGGAGGTACTCTTTGTTGCAGTGCGTTGGCTTCTCATTGTGGTGGCTTAGGCTCTAGGCACTTGGGCTTCAGTAGTTGTGGCTTGCGGGCTCCAGAGTGCAGGCTCAGTAGTTGTGGCGCATGGGCTTAGTTGCTCCACAGCATGTGGGATCTTCCCGGACCAGGGCTCGAACCCATGTCCCCTGCATTGGCAGGCAGATTCTTAACCACTGCGCCACCAGGGAAGTCCCAGGAGTATGCATTTTAAATAAACAACTCAAGTTATTCAAGATGTAAAGGGCCCATGGGTTTGTGGATCACACCTTGATACATACTCAAGTAAATGCACCTCAAGGAGCAAATGATTCTCCTATGCCCTTGGAATGGTTGGGGGTACTGGTGGTACGGGAGAGAGGAGTACTTGAGTGTTCCAAATGCCTTGGAAAGGGGGAAGTGTCGATGCAAGTACTGACCGGTGTTTGTGTAAGTTTGTTAGGGAGTGAGTGTCGGTATTATGAAAAGTGCACCTAAAGGAAATGGACTCAGATCATTCCCCCATTCATCTCGCCGTTTCTACTTGCCCCTCAGACCTGAGCACAACTCAGGCCTTGCTGAGCTCACGTCTAACCAGAGGCCCTAAAGGCCTCTCTGTCACCAGCCACCCCCTCTGCTTTTAATATGATGGTGATGCTGAGAGGATAGATTCGCTCTGAGAATTGGGCCTGGAGTCTGATTGCTGTCAGAATGCACTTTCTTCTTTCCAAGAATGTGTCAGGACTACAGAAATGTCACCTTCCTTCATCCAAGTAAACTTTAGCTGTCACTCATCCATTTGGAATGGGCCAAACGTTTCTCGTTTGTTTTTATGACTTTTTTCATAGGTCGAAATGCTTATCACATTTGATCCTTTAGACATTAGGGTAAGCAAAATAAGTTATCAAGTGGCATTTTAAACTTGGTCATTCTGATGCAGTATTCCACTTTTAAATTTGGAGGAAGGGTGGCAGTTAATTTTATTTTAAGTTCCGACTGGTTTTACATCATAATATACCTGTACATTTGCCAAGCCCTTTGTACCCTTCATCTGAATCTGTAACCGACTCCTTGCTCCCCATTACTTTCTCACATCTTGCTCTGTAGCCCTAACAACGGCCTCTACACTCCTCCTTCCTTATTTCCACCTTACCTTTCACAGTCTCTTGGTCATAGGGGACCAAGAAGACCTAGGATGTCATATCAAATGAGTCTTCTAAAGTGACCAAAGGACTATGTTATGCTGTTGTACTAGATGATTTCATTATTAATAGCAAGAACTCATGTCACACCATGTGCCGGGTACTGCTCTAGACACTGCAAGTATTAACTTATTTAATCATCACAACAAGCCTATGAGGTATATGAGGTAAAAGGTATTATAAATCACTCTAAACTCACTCTATGAATGAGGGAACTGAAGCATTAGAAAGGTAAAGTAACTCAGACAAGGTCATGTAGCCGGTACACGATAGAGAAGGATTTGAACTCTTACTCTGTGTTCTGAGTCACTCTCTATGTCGCCATCTGAGAAGACAAAACCAAATCAAACAAAAGCCCCCAAACCTCCAAAAACAAACAAAACATGCTACTCTTAAATATATATATGTATTTTCAAGGACATTCAGAAAAGGAGACTGGATAAAGCAACCTAATTCGAGACTGTACTCAATAGAAAGGCAGAATCATCTCGTGGTTCCTATATCTACTATATATTCATTTATACATTCCAGCATACTCTCAGATGGATCAAAGACAACCCAGCACAAAACCCCATTTTTATTCTGTACGTGCCAACAATGATCTCATTTAATCCTCATCCCCTTGAAGGCTGGTTTAACAGCTTCTTTGCTAAGTATTAACACACCAAAGAGAACCATTCTTCAAACGTGATTTGTTCTCAGCGTCCTGTGTCCAGAAGCCCAGGTACAAAACTGCATCTACTCTGAGGAATAGGAGAGACAACAGACCCCCACTAAAGCAGCTTTTACTGCCACCTCTCAGGCTCTGCCTAGATGAAAAGCCGCATTTCTGGTTCCTACCAGAATCTTCTGTGTTTGGTAGGTGCGGGGGGAAGGATTAAGTTAGGAGTTCTGAGCCTGAATTGAAATTTTGGCTCTCCCACTAATGAGCTATGTGATCCAGGACAGGTCACAACCTCTCTGAATCTCTCATGGTTTTTTTGAGGTCCATATGAAGTAATATTTATGAAAGTGCATAAACTGTAAAGTGCTAGAAAATGTAAGGTGATATTACAGAAGGTTTGAATAAATATGATAATTATTATATTATGGACCATGTGACTGTTTACAACTTAATTTGAGGTTGACTGTCTGCTGTCTCCTTTGCTCTGCCCCCCAAGTAAACTTCTTGAGGGCAGGAACCATGACATTCATTTTTACCTCTTAAGACTGTTTCTGGCACATGATAGGTAATCACTGTTTCTGGCACATGATAGGTAATCAGTAAATGTTTCTTGAATGAATGAATAAATAAAAGGCATTTTCCAAGGAACTTTGAAAGTTCTGATCGAGGTCAAGAGGAGACACATGGAAGGAAACGTCATTTACAATACCTGCTTCAACCACATGGTCCATCGTCGGAAACCTCTTGTACACAGCCGTGCTCACCGAGCGGAAGATGAGCAGGGACGTGAGGTTGACGTAGCGCATCAGTGTCCTCCTAAGCAGGCGCCCGTGCTCGTCACTTCCGTGAACACTGCTGGAGATGAGGAACATCAGCCTGTCTGGCCAGGGCAGATTCACAAACTGGTTCCACCATCGGTTCACCACCAGAGTGACATAAAACCCTGTAGAATAACAGGAAATTGTAAAGCAATTTCTTACTGTAGACATATTGTTGACACTGATGCTTTCAGCAGAATTTTAGTTTTTTTAGGGATCGGGGTGTAAAAAATATGTTGTTATCCATATCTGATGATTTTGCCCTCCAGAAAAAAAATGTAATTTGTGCCTCGCAATGCTGTAGCACCCAGTAAGTGGGTATTAGAACTCAAATACTGACGGCAAAAATGGAGAGTTAGTGAAAAGAAAGCCGAATTGTCCAAGAGCAGATTATTACCTCAAACTTGTTGGTGGTTAATTTAGCGAAAGCAGCCTTGAAGGTAAACCTTATGGATGATTCTGGTTCTATTGCAAGCAGTGACTTTTCAGGCATGCCTCTCAGCTTGGAAACACTCCCATGCAGAGTCATTGGTGTTATCCTAACGGAGACAGCTGTGTGGCTGCATTCTGCATGTGACCTATACTTACCAAGCACAAAGGTTACTGGAATTTGTTCAGCATATCTGTCACAGTAAATTGATAATTTTTCAAAGTAACGTTTTTGGGCTCCTGTAAGTAACAATCTGGAGCAAAAATAAAATGCACAGCCCTTTATGATATTATACTTCTGCACCTGCTTTGCAAGTGACATTCAGTGCAAACAATTAAGCGAAAATAACCTCAATTTTTTTTTTAAGGAGCAATAACTTTTTCTTTTCTACCTAAGCTGATGTATCTCAAAACCTTTTTAACTGCTGAATGTTTTAAGTACTAACGTTTTTAGTACATAAATGTTGTTGGTCATTACACAGTGGGACATAATAACCATTTTATTTTTAAATACTTCATATTTAAAATTTTTTTATATGATTAATGCATTGGATTTAGAGCAAAATACTTCATAAAAGTCCATTTTCCAATTATTCATCATATGTACTTAAAAAAAGAGTGCCTTAAGTGGATGACACTTATTAAGTAATTATTGAATAATAACCCTGGATTCGACATCCTGATCCTTACTTTTTCATGAATATGCTACTTAGTACATTCTTAATTATACATGTTGTACTTCAAGGGATGTTATAACTGGTTTTTTTTGTTTTTGCGGTACGCGGGCCTCTCACTGCTGTGGCCTCTCCCGTTGTGGAGCACAGGCTCCGGACGCACAGGCTCAGCGGCCATGGCTCACGGGCCCAGCCGCTCCGCAGCATGTGGGATCTTCCCGGACCAGGGCATGAACCTGTGTCCCCTGCATCGGCAGGCGGACTCTCAACCACTGCGCCACCAGGGAAGCCCTATAACTGTTTATTTTAAAGCCTACAGTTATTTAAGGGACTTCCCTGGTGGTCAAGTGGTTGAGATTTTGCCTTGTAATGCATGGGATATGGGGTCGATCCCTGGTCAGGGAGCTAAGATCCCACATGCCTTGGGGCCAAAACACCAAAACATAAAACAGAAGCAATATTGTAACAAATTCAATAAAGACTTTAAAAATGGTCCACATCAAAAAAAAAAATCTTAAAAAACATTTTCAAAATAAAAAAATTAAAAATATACATTTAAAATATAAAACAACACAGATTTAACAATTAGTAGTGAAATTTTTATAATTATGTTTGGTGGGTTTTTATTTCTATAGTATAAATATAAAAATTTATATTATGGATCTGACACAAACCCATTTTCTGGTATTGTTAAACATAAATCCATTTAATGAAGCTATTATTGGTATTTATGTTGCAAGGAGGAGATTCAGAATCAGAAGAACTATCTCAAGGCAGGTTAATAATAATGATCAAAATCCAGAAAGAAAACACAGATCAATTTGAATAAATGAATGAATGCAGCTTTTCCAAGGGAGGAAGGAATCCCTTGAAAACACTCATCATAGCATGTGTCAGAGGCCTATTTGGGTCAGTAGAACTTTGAAGAAGGACACAGAGAGATAATGAAGTGACAGTGAGCCACCGACCAGACTGCAGATGAAGACCTGGGAGCTGGTGCTGACCAAGAAGGTGTGTGGGTGCAGGGTGGGCTTGGAGTTCCTGCCTCAGCTTGGAAGAGGTGTCAGAAATTCTGAAATCAAGAAAAGCTGACAAGAGAGGCATCACCTGGTGGACAGGCCTATCAAGGTCATGCTGATGAAAAGTTACAGCTAGAATGGTTTCTGGTACTCAAATAAAAATGATCAGAGAGAATTTAAACGTGGAGAGCACAGACCGTAGGGTTTAACAGAGCCAGGTTTGAATCCCAGATCTGCCACTTAACAGATTTGGATTTGGAGCATATTTTTAAATCTCTCTGAGTCTCAGTTTTCTCATTTGTAAATGGGGATAATTAATACCTATTGATATGTATCAGGAATGTTATGAGGATTAAAGAATATATGATATATAAAACCACTTAGCATATGTTGTCACCCTTAATCAATAATAAAGTGGTTGTTACTATTAATAGTTGGCCAAAGGAAAAAATATTTAGCTGATAGACACATAGAAATTTTACTAGCTAGAAAGTACCACAGCGAGTATTTTGTCAAATCCATCCCCAAATAAAAAGAGGTATAGGGCTTCCCTGGTGGCGCAGTGGTTGAGAGTCCACCTGCCGATGCGGGGGACTCGGGTTCATGCCCCGGTCCGGGAGGATCCCACATGCGGAGCGGCTGGGCCCGTGGGCCATGGCCGCTGGGCCTGCGCGTCCGGAGCCTGTGCTCCGCAGTGGGGGAGGCCACAGCAGTGGGAGGCCCACATAACGCAAAAAAAAAGAGGTATAATCAAACTAGTGAATTCTTGTTCTGTCTTATGTTTTTTTTGCTAGGTATAACTATTTGCTTATAACAGGATTAAAAAACTTAGCATCATTAGTAGACATGAGAATGAAACTATGTCTGTATTTGTCTACAGATATGTCTGACTTTCTCGACAGATTCAACCTGTAGTTCTTGGTAGAGCTTTGATCAACATATAAGGGTCTATTTTAAAAAACTTTTACATTTGAACTTTAAAAAATGAAAAATGGCTTGAACTAATGATTATTGTTATAAATGTAAGCCCTCTTTGGTCTTTAGAAAACATATGTGCATACAATTTTGTGGGGTATAAATAAGATATTGGAGTCAAAGTTAAGGCCCCATGGAGCATTTCTGGCTACAGTGCAACTGTTCTAAGAGCTATTCTATTCTAAGAGGCAGTAGCAGCAATAAATTCACATTAGTAAAAATAAACTAATTATCCTGAAACGTCATGTGTCTTCCACCATTTCATATTCTGAAGGAGTAGGTGACACATAAAATAAATCATCAAAATAATACCGTATTTAGAAGACAAATCTGAAAAATTATTAGAGGTTTTTAGTAAAACTTTCCTTGTAAAGATATTTTGCCAAAATGTATACCAATATATACAGTTGTTTGGAACTGTAGTTTTGATATGGAGCAAAGTAACTCTTCCTATTCTACTTTTGGTCATTATCAGCTATAGCCAAATTAAGGTCCCTCTTCTTCACATGGTGTCCTGTCGCTGCAAGGAAGAATGTAGGTGAAAACAATGATACACAAATTTATCCATTGTATGCAGAAGAAAAAGAACAAACTGATGAACACAGTAAAGGTGGAAATACAGCCTCAAAAACCTTTAGCTTTTCTATTTTAAGTTTTAACTTTCCCCAGAGAAGAAATGTATGCAATCAATATTAATTAAAAAAACTAATAAAACTTCCCTTTTATAATACTGATAAAATTTTATTAAGACTATAATTTTTAGTTATAAAAGTATTTCTTGGACATGATGTTACTCATATTTCCTGTCAATCTGACAGGCAAAGTTTGTGAGGTTATAAAGAATAAACGTCTTTTATGAATATAATGTGCCCTGAACTCAGAAGATATAAAGAAAATAAATTAGTTTTCAGGCCTTTTCTTTAATTGAGATATTGGTAAAGTTGGGGGCACCAACTTGGATAAGATTTCGTCATTCCAGGAAAGAGGAAGGAAAGTTGCCTGATACACACTATTCACGAACATGTTAACTATGTAGGTAGTCGCTGCAAGCCGTCAAATCAGAAACTCAAACTATGAATAACATAGTTCAGAGAAGCACAAATAATTATTTGTCTGTGGACTTTGCCATTCAAAATCATCACTTAGTGAGGTTCTAGGTATAAATCTTTCATTTTACGCCTATAGCAAAATTCTTGAAGCACAACTAATACCTCATCATGACCAATTAAAGTGGGGCTGGAATGAGAGCCACCTGAACATGACGGTTAGAGTCTATCTAACATCCTAAAAATGGTTAGGTGTGGATTAAAATACCCAGTCCTGGGGAGAAGTAGGCAACAGAGGATCATGCAAAGGAGGAGGTTACATAATGCAAAAGTCAGCGGCAGCAAAAAGGGCTTGGATTTTTGAGACTGTATTCATATATGCTATCTAATGGCCATTTAAGGACACATGCAAAGGAAAGTACCTGTACATAAAACTTATTGCTGTGTAAAGTACAGCAAAAACAATAAATTCCCTGTATAGTAGTTTGTAGATGCTGCCTCTCCACTTGAGGAGTAACCTATGAAATCCAAAAAAAGTCGCATTTGCTACTTTACTGGAGTAAGTGACAGTCATCTTGGATAGTTTTTCTTTTTTTTTCTAGAAGAGCAAGAAGACAACACACAAGTAAAAAGCAATGTTTAAGACAGCGCATAAATCTGTATCTCAAAAGAAACCCTAACCAGCAGCCAGTCAACCATCTCTACTTTTTGCCTTTCTCAGCTTGAACAATTTGGAATTTGGAGATAACCACCAACTCAGTGCTAAATCTTTTAGTAGAAAAAGGGAAGAAAGGAGTGTCTGGAAAAAGAAATATTAGAAATCTTAAGCTTGCCTTCATTTCTAAATATTTTGAGATTATATAGCCATTACTCAATAAATATTTGAATGACTAAACGAGATATATGAGAGATGGTGTATTATGATCTGTCATATATTTTCTGAATCCATGGGAAGATCTAAGGTATTGATATGCTATATTAATTGACCTTTTCAAAAGCAGTGGTCAAACTTATTGTTTGGGGCTTTATTTGCTAAAATGTGTAAAGAGGTATTTACTTCACCCTTAAATTTCCTAAAAGAAAGTTATGGCTCTCTTAGAAATCAGGAGAAGCCAGCCCCTTGTGGGAATTTAATTGATGGGTTACTTTTGGTTGTTTTAATTTAATTGTCTCTCTAGTGGAGCTCTGAGTGCATAGTTAGCAATCTGTGCACTTCACAAGGTAGACAAAACGTCGGGCCACAGTGATACTAAGTAAGGTGCATTTTCCCATTGAAAAGTCCCACATAAAATGCTTAGGGATGGGGCACCTTCTGTTTGGAGCTGAAAAAATGAGGCCATTATTTAGGACTCTTTCCACCTGGACTGTTCCATGGATGTGGGTGGGTTGAGAACTGGGCCCCAAAGCCTAGTTTTTAGTGGATTCTCTGGAATTCCATTGCTCTTCACCAAGACACTAAACATTCAGGTTTTGAGAAGATGCCCCAAAGCTAATCTTTGTTTGAAAATCCTGCTCCACAGCTTTCTAACACAAAGCATACACAGTGAACATGAAATTTCTTTGAAACCTTTTGCTTTCAAAAGGATCTATGAGGAGTCTTATAGAGCTACTTCGACTGAAATGATCGAGTTTTTAGGTAGAACTGTACTAGACATAAGTAATAAATCCTATAGCAGATTTCTTATACAAAGTAGCCTACAGCACACATTTTATCATAAACAAGGACATTTTCTGTCTTTATTTAGAGGTAGAGGAAAAACCCAATTCTCATTTGCCTAGTTTCCCTAAAAAAAAAAAAAAAGAAAAGAAAAGAAAAAAAAGTGAAACTCTGGAACTATATTCTGGAGCGGTATTTTTTTTTTTCTAATCACCAGCCTAAGGCTTCAACTACTGATGTTAACAAAGAAACCAGAGATTTTTTTGGCAAAAGTAGGTATCATTACGAAAGGTTGGGACTCAGGCGACAAAAGCAGTTTCATTTTTCCATTTTCACTTTGTCTCTTTGTCTAATGTGAATACAGCCAAAACTGGGAGAGAAGCATAATAAATTAAACCCATTTCATAATTTGTTCTCACGGGCACTGGACTTTTGAATAACAGTCCTTAAATAACTCTCTTTCCTTTAACAGTTCACCCCTCTGGTACAGCTCTGTCAGAAAAACCAAGATCACATCGAGTAGAGGTCAGAGGTAAAATGCATAGGTATACTCTGTGCACTAACCTATTTGTTTGGTTTGGAGTCTCCGACAGGAAAGACAATCTCCAGGCTCCCCCTGCAGAGGTGCCTTCGGGTCGGTGTTGTACTCTCGGCTCACCCTTCGCTCATGCGGAGTCTGGAGAACTGTTTATGCCAATTTGTCCACTGGTGACGGTGATAGCCGGGAACAAACAGGAGCAACAGCTGCTGATGTGGTTTTTTTCTCATGTATAATTATAACTCCACCTGTTGCCCAAAGCACCACTTTGAATGAGAAGTCGGAGGTAATGTGAAGGAGCTTGGGTCACCTAAGTCTGTTATTTTCATTTTGACTCTCCCCTGGGATCAAGGGAGAAAGAGCCATTTGCCCCTAAAGTGCTCTGAAGAGGCTCCGCCAGCCAAAAACAGGGAATTGGGACAGTCTGTGTGTGCTTAAAACAAGAATAAATTCTTGTGAAGCCTTAAACTGGGGCAGACAAGAACATAAACAGGATTTTCATTCATTTGAGAGGTACTGAGAATGCTCTACCATTAAAAACAATAAGCATGAGAAAAAACCCAGGCCCAACTGGAAAGGACCCAGAGAAAGGATCACTGAAGAGTCTTAAGGCCAGGAGAGTGCCATCATAGTGCTCACCACTAGGGACTCACCATTTCTCAGTTTCTGCCTCATTGGCTCCTTATTAACCAGAATGGCTGAGAAGTTAGAGGCCTGCAATGTGAGTCACAAGAGAGTCTAGAATGGGCTTTCTGCTGAGATGGAAGCAGGCTCGTGCAGCAGTCCCAGAAGACTTGCACAAGAAGAGTTTCAGACAACAGAAAATAATCCTAAGCGACTGTGCAGTGGGTTTCCATTGAAAGTGATTTTTGCTGGATTTGGAGGATGTAAAGTTGTAAGCATTGAATCTTTGAATGAGATTCATCCATCTGAAGATGGCAGAGGAGTAAGACATGGAGATCATTTTCCTCCCCACAAATACATCAAAAATACATCTACACTCCTACTGAATGCTGGCAGAAGACCTCAGACTTCCCAAAAGGCAAGAAACTCCCCACATACCTGTCCGAGTGGCTGACAGCGTCTTGGTGCTCTGGCCAGGTGTCAGGCCTGAGCCTCTGAGGTGGGAGAGCCGAGTTCAGGACACTGGTCCACCAGAGACCTCCCAGCTCTATGTAATATCAAATGGCAAGAGGTCTCCCAGAGATCTCCATCTCAACATTAAGACCCAGATCCACTCAACGGCCATCAAGCCCCAGTGCTGGACACCCCATACCAAACAACTAGCAAGACAGGAACACAACCCCACCCATTAGCAGAGAGGGTGCCTAAAATCATACTAAGTTCACAGACACCCCAAAACACACCACTAGACGTGGTCCTAATGAAACTTCAAAGCTTTTGCACAGCAAAGGAAACTATAAACAAGATGAAAAGACAACCCTATGAATGGGAGAAAATATTTGCAAACGAAGCAACTGACAAAGGATTAATCTCCAAAATATACAAGCAACTCATGCAGCTCAATATCAAAGAAACAAACCACCCAATCCAAAAATGGGCAGAAGACCTAAATCGACATTTCTCCAGTACAGATTGCCAACACACACATGAAAAGATGCTCAACATCACTAATCACTAGAGAAATGCAAATCAAAACTACAATGAGGTATCACCTCACAGTGGTTTGAATGGCCATTATCAAAAAATCTACAAACAACAAATGCTGGAGAGGGTGTAGAGAAAAGGGAACCCTCTTGCACTGTTAGTGGGTGTGTAAATTGATACAGCCACTATGGAGAAGAGTATGGAGGTTCCCTAAAAAACTAAAAATAGAACTACCATATGACCCAGCAATCTCACTACTGGGCATATACCCTGAGAAAACCATAATTCAAAAAGAGTCATGTACCACAATGTTCTTTGCAGCACTATTCACAATAGCCGGGACATGGAAGCAGCCTAAGTGTCCATTGACAGATGAATGGATAAAGAAGATGTGGCACATATATACAATGGAATATTACTCAGCCATAAAGAGAAAAGAAATTGATTTATTTGTGGTGAGGTGGATGGACCTCGAGTCAGTCATACAGAGTGAAGTAAGTCAGAAAGAGGAAAACAAATACAATATGCTAACACATATATACGGAATCAAAAAAAAAAAATGTTCTGAAGAACATAGGGACCGGACAGGAATAAAGATGCAGACGTAGAGAATGGACTTGGGGACACGGGGATGGGGAAGGATAAGCTGGGATGAAGTGAGAGAGTGGTAAGGACATATATACACTACCAAATGTAAAATAGATAGCTAGTGGGAAGCAGCCGCATAGCACAGGGAGATCAGCTCCGTGCTCTGTGACCATCTAGAGGGGTGGGATAGGGCTGGTGGGAGGGAGATGCAAGAGGGAGGGGATATGGGGATATACATATATGTATAGCTGATTCACTTTGTGATACAGCAGAAACTAACACACCATTGTAAAGCAATTATACTCCAATAAATACGTTAAAAAACAGCAACAAGCATGTATGTTTGATTGCGGTGTGTGTGTGTGCTTGTGTGTATGTGAAGAAGAGTGTAGACAATTACTACATGTGATGGCATACAGTAGTGGAAACTGATAACACACTGATTCGTGACATGTGTCATCCTTCCACGGTCAGCTAGAAACATGCTTAGTTATTCAAAACGTTTTCTCTTAGGCTTATTGTGCTTCCATACTTTGCTTCTTGAAAGAGAGAGTTCATCAGCATTCTTTAAATAATGCAGTAAATAATTTCGGGGTCAATTCCCGGAAGATTTCCAACCTTCTAAAGTAACGTGTGCGCTAAGTGCTGTGCCTTAAGCTTAAATAAAGTGACTATTAAAAATAAGAAAAAAGATGCTTATTCTAAAATTGAAAGTAAATACATTTGAAATTTTTTCTATAGTACCTTAAGTTTTATATCTACTTGACTGGTTTCTTTATCAAACTATAAGTACCTTAGAGCAAAAATAGAGTTGTCGGTGTCTGATTTCTTGCCCCTATCCCTGTACATAGCTACAGCACAGAGCCCGGTGCATACTGGATATTGAATATCTATTTCTCATCTGATTATCACCTTGTCACTATGATACTTCTGTTAGTACATTTGGGGGAGTTTGTGAACATTTTAAAAGCGTATCTACACTGCTGCACGTTTTATATTTGGGTTGCCATGAGAAGTGGCTGGATAGACCCAATGTTACATTTAGAAAGGTTTGCAAGGCTGATCAATGCTGTAGAGTTTGAGCAAATCTAAACCCAAGTGCTTATGAAATAGAAATGTTGGAGCTATTTAAAAACAATCTTGCTCTTGGGTGTCTTACTGGATGTGTGGTGGCCCTGAAACGTGGCATGATTCCCGGCAGTTATGACTGCATACCTGCGGGAATCGGCTTCCTCTATGGGGCTCCGTTGGCTGGTCCCACTTTTAAGCAGGGTTAATTACATTCATCTTTCCTATTGAACAGTTTTGAGGAATGACTAAGTAATAGTTGAATTAGCATTCTAAAATGCAAATTAGTCAATAATGATTGGATTGAATGAACAAACTCCCATTGCTGAGCTCTGAGTCTGTTGGCTATTTCTAATAGGTACTGAGATGCCATTCAGAAATTAATTCATTAGAGGGGACAAGCCAGTACAGCCAATTTCAAGTATCCGACAAACACCAAATTTCAAAGTTAACTGTTCATATGAATTTTTTTTTTTTTTTTTTTTTTTGCTGTATGCGGGCCTCTCACTGTTGTGGCCTCACCTGTTGAGGAGCACAGGCTCCGGCCATGCAGGCTCAGTGGCCATGGCTCACAGGCCCAGCTGCTCCGCGGCACGTGGGATCCTCCCGGACTGGGGCACGAACCCATGTCCCCTGCATCGGCAGGCGGACTCTCAACCACTGCGCCACCAGGGAAGCCCTCATATGAATTTTTGAAGAAAAGTTTAGTTTCTTGTTTAAAATAGACAACTTTTTTCCCCCAGATTCTAAAGGTAATGTATATTAAAAAATAAAATGTAAAACAACATATAAAGAACAGAGTGGTACTCTATCATGCCACCCTAGAGAGGTGATACTCATTTAGCATAAAGTTCACCTTTTTAGGCTTTTGTAGAAGATATTTTAAATCCTATAATTAATAGCAAACAATATAAGAGACACGCAATGTCAGGGCTCTATGAAATAACTATACCAGCCATATTTTCTTTTGAAAGCAAGTATCAAGTTTTCCAGTCCTGGCCACTATGATTTTCAACAGCCCTGATAAACACGTTTGTCTTTGATTCCAGTAAACCTCCAGTGACAGGACAATTCACAAAAAAGAGTAACTGATCATTTCTAAGTGATGGAAATGCTGATATTCATCCATAGATGTCAAGAAAGATCACCCTTTGTTCCTTAAGGAAACAAAAAGCAAGTTTAGGTAGGCAACACCACTTCCTAAAGGAGAGCCAGCTATTCATTTCCATTGATGTGAAAAATCTTTTGCCAAATTTCTCTTGAGCACTTGGTTGAACGTAGTCATGTGTATGTGAAACTTTGCATTCAAATAGTAACCAAATGCTAGAAATTGTTTTATTTTGGAGGCTTTGATTCTGACTCTAAGGCTTTTGGACATTATTAAATGGGGAATAAGAAATCAGTAAACATTTTTGAACAGGCAAAGGGCTTGACAAAAATCTGTGTTGCAGAAAGGTGAGTCTATGAGATGGGAATGTGCTGGATTTGAGTGGGCGGGGATTATAGGAAGGGAATCAGTTTGAAGGTTATTATGGTTGTTCTGGTATGAACTGGGGTGGTTGGCAAGTGGAATGCAGAGGAAGGATGGTATGAGAGAACCCAGAGGCAAACTACCACTGGAGGAGAAGGAAAGGAGGGAGATGGGGGGAGGGAGAGGAGGAGGAGGAAAGAGAAGTCTGATATGACTCTTGCTTTGTCCTTTGAGCCCATTTGCACATGAAGAGCAAAACCTACAGAATATGATTTCAGATTTGTTCAGGTGACATGGTTCTTTGCAGGGCACCATGTAATTTTGATGTGTTTTATTTGATCTTGCAAATAAGAACATTTTTATCAGCAAAAATGGATGGAAACTAAAATCACAAGTAGGAGCTCATGTGTCTATAAAAATCAAGTTGAATTGAATGTGATTGGCTGAGCCTCAGTTTTTCTGCTATTGCTTCTGGTACTTATTCACTTTGCTATGTGCTGGATCTGTCTAGAAAAAGACAGTGGTTAGTGCTAAAGATTCAAGAAAAATTCATAGAGCAAGCTTTCAATTGAGAACATTCATTCATCAGTTTTTTTCAACAGCAGAATACCTTGGTTCAGTTGGCTTGAGAATCATTCACAGTGATATTTTTTCCCTAAAACTAAATTTTTATTGGCTTAGTGGAACTGTGAGCTTCTTGAGAACTCGTGCCTTACTCTTTCTTATTTTTTTCCTATTTACTGGATACCATGATGGATGCAATAGCTGCATAACAAGCAGCTGATTGGGATAAACCATGTGTCAATCTAGGTGTGGAGGTTTCTGATACATGTTCTTGGAGACAGAACTCTGCCAAAAAATCAAACTGAAGTGGGTTTGATTTGTTTTTCTTTTTCAATTAATTTTTTTCTCTTTGATTTCAGGGAAGAAACAGTGAACTCCTAAGACTAGAAAGACTATTGAGTTTTATTACAGATGAAGATCTAAACTCATACACTGGTTATTTTAGGAGTCATCATTACTTTCCTTACACAGAGTAATTGCCAACTCAACAAAACAGAAATGCATTAGTTCACATTCTGAAGGTTATCTTTTCCTAATGGAAGGTACAGAAACTGTTCTATTTTAGGGATGAAAGCCTAGAGTCTAGAGAATTGTTACTACAGTGCTTAAAGTGTATCCTGTACTTTATAATCAATGATATTTCTCAAATGGATGGTACCGCTTAGCTCAGGCACATTCCAGATGGATAAAGAAAAAATTGCAAGATAAGACCAATTAAAAACCAGTTTAATTTCGTAAGAAAAGGCATGCAAATCCAAGTATATTGTTTATTCCAAACAGCTGTGAAATTCTGTTACTTCGCCACCATAATGGTGGAAGATGGCCATTCTGGAAATTATATTACTGTGTAAGTAAAGGGAAGATATAGAGATATGGGGAAAAAACTATGCATAAATGCTTGAACAATTATAAAGCACCTTTGCTTGTGTGATAAAATGCATGTGAAACTGAAAAACAACTGTTGGTTCTGGTTCTCCGATGTGGCAGATTGTACGTTCTGAAGACATTTTTCGTTTCTTAACACATACTAGCTCCTTAATAATGTTACTGCTGGAAAAGGTCGTAGGTTTGGAGTAAGAGAGTGAAGGAGAAACTCAGCTTTTGCTCCACATAATTTTGTCTTGTTAGAACAACATCCATGTTTTCATATTTAATCATATGCAATAAAAATCTTATGTGATGCCACTTCCAAATTTATACCTCCAGCCCGATTTTCACCCAGCTCCAGACCTATTCTTGATACTCTCCTAAACATCTTAAGCCCAACATGCCCAAAGCTGACCTCCTCATTTTTTCCCTAAAACACGCTCCTCCTGCCACCTTTTATCTCAACTGGTGAAAATTCCTTCCTTCCAAAAGGTCAAAAGCCTTGGAGTTGTCCTCAGCTCCTCCCTTTCTTCATACCATAGTCCACTCTGTCAGTGAGTCCCGTTGGCTGCACCTTCCAAAACTACTCAGCATCTGTCACCTCACTCTCTCCTCTCACATCCCTGTCTCGACTCCTCTCACCTCATCAGGGCAGCAGATCCTTCTCCCATCTTATTCTAGCAGGAGGTCTCCTCGCCTCTCTATTTGCCTCCTTCAGTCTCTTCTGACAAAAAGGTGGAGTGAAAGGCAAGTCAGGTGAATCATGTCACACCTCTGCTAAAACCCCTCCCTGGCTCCCTTCTTCTCTCAGCTTAAAGCCCAAGTTCTTAAGCAGTCCAAGGTCTGTCACGACTTGCTCCCATTTGCTCTCTGATCTCGTTTCCTATTACTCTCACCTCTCCTATGGACCCTCTCCAGCCACACTTGCCTCCTCTCCTTCCTTAAACACACCAGGCATGGTCTCACCTGAAAGCCTTAGTCACGGCTGGTCTTCCTCCAGGTATCTGAGGGAATGGCTCTCGCACCTCTTCCAAGTCTTTGGTCAAACATCGTCTCAGGGTGCTGATCTCTCTACTAAAAGCTGCATCCTGGCCCTGCACACCTCCCTCCCTCCTGATCCCCCTTCTCACCCTGCTCAACTATTGCTTTTTATCCACACCACTTACCTCCCTTGACTATACCATATAATTCACACATTTATTGTGTTTATTTTCTATCTACCCCTACTAAACCGAAGGTTTCATGAGGGCATGAAGCTGTATTATTTACTGATGATAATAAAGTGCCACCAGTAGTCCTAGTTCAATTAATATTTACTGAATGAATAAATTTAAAAAGAGGCTAGACAGTATTCCACTTTTTCTCACAATTGTAAATGTCATGAGGACAGATTCCATGACTATTTAAAAAAATTTTTTTTAATTGACGTATAGTTAATTTACAATGTTGTGTCAGTTATATATATATATATATATATATATATAATTCTCCAGTATGGTTTATTATTGGATATAGTTCCCTGTGCTATAGGGTAGGACCTTATTGTTTATCTATTTTATATATAGTAGTTTGTATCTGCTAATCGCAAACTCCTAATTTATCCCTTTCCCCCTTTGTTAACCATAAGTTTGTTTTCTATGTCTGTGAGTCTGTTTCTGTTTTGTAAATAAGTTCATTTGTATCATATTTTAGATTATACATATAAGTGATATCATACGGTATTTGTCTTTCTCTTTCTGACTTACTTCACTTAATATGATAATCTCTAGGTCCATCCATGTTGCTGCAGATGGCATTTTTTTTTTTAACATCTTTATTGGAGTATAATTGCTTTATAATGTTGTGTTAGTTTCTGCTGTATAACAAAGTGAATCAGCAATATGTATTACATATATCCCCATATCCCCTCCATCTTGTGTATCCCTCCCACCCTCCCTTATCCCACCCCTCTAGGTCACAAAGTACCAAGCTGATCTCCCTGTGGAATGCAGCCGCTTCCCACTAGCTGTCTGTTTTACATTTTGTACTGTATATATTTCAATGCTACTCTCTCAGTTCGTCCCAGCTTACCCTTGCCCCTCCCTGTGTGCTCAAGTCCATTCTCTACATCTGCATCTTTATTTCTGTCCTACCCCTAGGTTCATTAAACCATTTTTCCTTTTTTTTTTAGATTCCATATATATGTGTTAGCATACGGTATTTGTTTTTCTCTTTCTGACTTACTTCACTCTGTATGACTGACTCGAGATCCATCCACCTCACTACAAATAACTCAATTTCATTTCTATCTATGGCTGAGTAATATTCCATTGTATATATGTGCCACATCTTCTTTATCCATTCATCTGTCGATGGACACTTAGGCTGTTTCCATGTCCTGGCTATTGTAAATAGAGCTGCAATGAACATTGTGGTACATGACTCTTTTTGAATTATGGTTTTCTCAGGGTATATGCCCAGTAGTGGGATTGCTGGGTCGTATGGTAGTTCTATTTTTAGTTTTTTAAGGAACCTCCATACTGTTCTCCATAGTGGCTGTATCAATTTACATTCCCACCAAGAGTGCAAGAGGGTTCCCTTTTCTCCACAGCCTCTCCAGCATTTATTGTCTGTAGACTTTTTGATGATGGCTGTTCTGACCGGTGTGAGGTGATACCTCATTGTAGTTTTGATTTGCATTTCTCTAATGATTAGTGATGTTGAGCATCCTTTTGTTTGTTTGCTGGCAATTTGTATATCTTCTTTGGAGAAATGTCTATTTAGGTCTTCTGCCCATTTTTTTTATTAGGTTGTTTGTTTCTTTGATATTGAGCTGCATGTGCTGCTTATATATTTTGGAGATTAATCCTTTATCAGTTGCTTCATTTGCAAATATTTTCTCCTATACTGAGGGTTGTCTTTTCGTCTTGTTTATGGTTTCCTTTGCTGTGCAAAAGATTTTAAGTTTCATTAGGTCCCATTTGTTTATTTTTGTTTTTATTTCCATTTCTCTAGGAGGTGGGTCAAAAAGGTTCTTGCTGTGATTTATGTCAAAGAGTGTTCTTCCTATGTTTTCCTCTAAGAGTTTTATATTGTCTGGCCTTACATTTATGTCTTTAATCCATTTTGAGTTTATTTTTGTGTATGGTATTAGGAAGTGTTCTAATTTCATTCTTTAACATGTAGCTGTCCTGTTTTCCCAGCACCACTTGTTGAAGAGGCTGTCTTTTCTCCATTGTATATTCTTGTCTCTTTTATCAAAGATAAGTTGACCATATGTGCGTGGGTTTATCTCTGGGTTTTCTCTTCTGTTCCATTGATCTATATTTCTGTTTTTGTGCCAGTATCATACTGTCTTGATTACTGTAGCTTTGTAGTATAGTCTGAAGTGAGGGAGCCTGATTCCTCCAGCTCTGTTTTTCTTTCTCAAGATTGCTTTGGCTATTCAGCGTCTTTTGTGTTTCCATACAAATTGTGAAATTTTTTGTTCTAATTCTGTGAAAAATGCCATTGATAGTTTGATAGGGATTCCATTGAATCTGTAGATTACTTTGGGTAGTATAGTCATTTTCATAATGTTGATTCTTCCCATCCAGGAACATGATACATCTCTCCATCTGTTTGTGTCATCTTTAATTTCTTTCATCAGTGTCTTATAGTTTTCTGCATACAGGTCTTTTGCCTCTTTAGGTAGGTTTATTCCTAGGTATTTTATTCTTTTTGTTGCAATGGTAAATGGGAGTGTTTCCTTAATTTCTCTTTCAGATTTTTCATCATTAGTGTATAGGAATGCAAGAGATTTCTCTGCATTAATTTTGTATCCTGCTATTTTACCAAGTTCATTGATTAGCTCTAGTAATTTTCTAGTAGCATCTTTAGGAATCTCTATGTATAGTATCATGTCATCTGCAAACAGTGGCAGCTTTACTTCTTTTCCAATTTGGATTCCTTTTATTTCTTTTACTTCTCTGACTGCTGTGGCTAAAGCTTCCAAAACTATGTTAAATAATAGGGGTGAGAGTGGACAACCTTGTCTTGTTCCTGAGCTTAATGGAAATGGTTTCAGTTTTTCACCATTGTGAACAATGTTGGCTGTGGGTTTGTCATATATGGTCTTTATTAAGTTGAGGTAAGTTTCCTCTATGCCTCCTTTCTGGAGGATTTTTATCATAAATGGGTGTTGAATTTTGTCCAAAGCTTTTTCTGCCTCTATTGAGATGATCATATGGTTTTTCTCCTTCAATTTGTTAATATGATGTATCATATTGATTGATTTGCATATACTGAAGAATCCTTGCGTTCCTGGGATAAACCCTACTTGATCATGGTGTATGATCCTTTTATTGTGCTATTGGATTCTGTTTGCTAGTATTTTGTTGAGGATTTTTTCATCTGTGTTCATCAGTGATATTGGCTTGTAGTTTTCTTTTTTTGTGACACCTTTGTCTGGTTTTGGTATCAGGGTGATGGTGGGCTCATAGAATGAGTTTGGGAGTGTTCCTCCCTCTACTATATTTTGGAAGAGTTTGAGAAGGATAGGTGTTATCTCTTCTCTAAATGTTTGATAGAATTTGCCTGTGAAGCCACCTGGTCCTGGGCTTTTGTTTTTTGGAAGATTTTTAATCACAGTTTCAATTTCAGTGCTTGTGACTGGTCTGTTTATATTTTCTATTTCTCCCTGGTTCAGTCTCAGAAGGTTGTGCTTTTCTAAGAATTTGTCCATTTCTTCCAGGTTGTCCATTTTATTGGCATATACTTGCTTGTAGTAATTTCTCATGATCCTTTGTATTTCTGCAGTGTCAGTTTTTACTTCTCCTTTTTCATTTCTAATTCTGTTGATTTGAGTCTTCTCCCCTTTTTTCTTCATGAGTCTGGCTAATGGTTTATCAATTTTGTTTATCTTCTCAAAAACCAGCTTTTAGTTTTATTGATCTTTGCTATTGTTTCCTTCATTTATTTCTGATCTGATCTTTATGATTTCTTTCCTTCTGCTAACTTTGGGTTTTTTTTGTTCTTCTTTCTCTAATTGCTTTAGGTTTAAGGTTAGGTTGTTTATTTGAGATGTTTCTTGTTTCTTGAGGTAAGATTATATTGCTATATACTTCCCTCTTAGAACTACTTTTGCTGCATCCCATAGGTTTTGGGTCATCGTGTTTTCATTGTCATTTGTTTCTAGGTATTTTTTGATTTCCTCTTTGATTTCTTCAGTGATCTCTTGGTTATTTAGTAGTGTATTGTTTAGCCTCCATGTGTTTGTATTTTTCACAGATTTTTTCCTGTAATTGATATCTAGTCTCATAGAGCTGTGGTCGGAAAAGATACTTGATACGATTTCAATTTTCTTAAATATACCAACGCTTGATTTGTGACCCAAGATATGATCTATCCTGGTGAGTGTTCCATGAGCACTTGAGAAGTATGTGTATTCTGTTGTTTTTGTATGGAATGACCTATAAATATTAATTAAGTCCATCTTGTTTAATGTGTCATTTAAAGCTTGTGTTTCCTTATTCATTTTCATTTTAGATGATCTGTCCATTGGTGAAAGTGGGGTGTTAAAGCCCCCTACTATGATTGTATTACTGTCGATTTCCCCTTTTATGGCTGTTAGCATTTGCCTTATGTATTGAGGTGCTTCTGTGTTGGGTGCATAAATATTTATAATTGTTATATCTCCTTATTGGATTGATCCCTTGATCATTATGTAGTGTCCTTCTTTGTGTCTTGTAATAGTCTTTATTTTAAAGTCTATTTTGTCTGATATGATAATTGCTACTCCAGCTTTCTTTTGATTTCCATTTGCATGGAATATCTTTTTCCATCCCCTCACTTTCAGTCTGTATGTGTCCCTAGGTCTGAAGTCTCTTGTAGACAGCGTATATATGGGTCTTGTTTTTGTATCCATTCAGCCATTCTACGTGTTTTGGTTGGTGCATTTAATCCATTTACATTTAAGGTAATTATTGATACACATGTTCCTGTTACCATTTTCTTAATTGTTTTGGGTTTTTTTTTGTAGGTCTTTTCTTTCTCTTGTGTTTCCTGCCTAGAGAAGTTCCTTTAGCATTGGTTGTAAAGCTGGTTTGGTGGTGCTGAATTCTCTTAACTTTTGATTGTCTGTAAAGGTTTTAATTTCTCTGTCAAATCTGAATGAGCTCCTTCCTGGGTAGAGTAATCTTGGTTGTAGGTTTTTCCCTTTCATCACTTTAACTATGTCCTGCCACTCCCTTCTGGCTTGCAGAGTTTCTGCTGAAAGATCAGCTGTTAACATTATGGGAATTCTGTTGTATGTTATTTGTTGTTTTTCCCTTGCTGATTTTAATATTTTTTCTTTGTATTTAATTTTTGATAGTTTGATTAATCTGTGTCTTGGCATGTTTCTCCTGGAATTTATCCTGTATGGGACTCTCTGTGCTTCTCGGACTTGATTGACTATTTCCTTTCCCATGTTAAGGAAGGTTTCAACTATAATCTCTTCAAATATTTTCTCAGACCCTTTCTTTTCCTCTTCTTCTGGGACCCCTATAATTCGAATGTTGGTGCGTTTAATGTTGTCCCAGACGTCTCTGAGACTGTCCTCAATTCTTTTCATTCTTTTTTCTTTATTCTGCTCTGTGGTAGTTATTTCCACTATTTTATCTTACAGGTCACTTATCCGTTCTTCTGCCTCAGTTATTCTGCTATTGATTCATTCCAGAGAATTTTTAATTTCATTTATTGTGTTGTTCATCATTGTATGTTTGCTCTTTAGTTCTTCTAGGTCCTTGTTAAACGTTTCTTGTGTTTTCTCCATTCTATTTCCAAGATTTTGGATCATCTTTACTATCATTACTCTGAATTCTTTTTCAGGTAGACTGCCTATTTCCTCTTCATTTGTTTGGTCTCGTGGGTTTTAACCTTGCTGCTTCATCTGCTGCATATTTCTCTGTCTTCCCATTTTGCATAACTTACTGTGTTTGGGGTCTCCTTTTCGCAGGCTGCAGGTTCATAGTTCCCATTTTTTTTGGTGTCTGTACCCAGTGGGTAAGGTTGGCTCAGCTGCTTGTGTAGGCTTCCTGGTGGAGGGGACTGGTGCCTGTGTTCTGGTGGGTGGGGCTAGATCTTGTCTTCCTGGTGGGCAGGGCTGCGTCCAGTGGTGTGTTTTGGGGTGTCTGTGAACTTAGTATGATTTTAAGCAGCCTCTCTGCTAATGGGTGGGGTTGTGTTCCTGTCTTGCTAATTGTTTGGCATGGGGTGTCCAGCAGTGGAGCTTGCTGGCCATTGGGTGGAGCTGGGTCTTAGCAATGAGATGCAGATCTCTGGGAGAGCTCTCATCAATTGTTATAGATCAGGCTGGGAGTTCTCTGGTGGTGCAATGTCCTGAACTCTGCTCTCCCACCTCAGGGGCTCAGGCCTGACATCAGGCTGGAGCACCAAGACCCTGTCAGCCACATGGCTCAGAAGAAAAGGGAGGGAAAAAAAGAAAGAAAATAAATACAAATAAAATAAAATAATTAAAATTTTAAAAATTATTAAAATAAAATAAAATTAAAAAGTAATTAAAAAAAAGAAGAGAGCAACCCAACCAATAAACAAATCCACCAATGATAACAAGCGCTAAAATCTATACTAAGATAAACATAAAAATCAGAAACAAGTCAGTCTCAGACAGCAAACCCCAAGTCTACAGTTGCTCCCAAAATCCACTGCCTCAATTTTAGGTTGATTCGTTGTCTATTCAGGTATTCCACAGATGCAGGGTACCTCAAGTTGCTTGTGGGGATTTAATCCACTACTCCTGAGGCTGCATGGAGAAATTTCCCTTTCTCTTCTTTGTTCACAGAGCTCTTGGGGTTCAGCTTTGGTTTTTGCCCCACCTCTGCCTGTAGGTTGCCCTCAGGCTTCTGTTCCCACCCAGACAGGATGGGGTTAAAGCATCAGCTGATTAGGGGGCTCTCGCTCACTCAGGCTGTGGGGAGGGAGGGGTATGGAATGTGGGGTGAGCCTGTGGCAGCAGAGGCCAGCCTGACCTTGCAACAGCCTGAGGCACGCCATGCAGTCTCCCAGGGAAGTTGTCCCTGGATCACAGGACCGTGGCAGTGGCAGGCTGCACAGGCTTCTGGGGTGGGGGGTAGGGGTCACGTGTGGATAGTGACCTGTGCTTGCACACAGGACTGTTGGTGGCTGCAGCAGCAGCGTTAGTGTTTCATGCCTGTCTCTGGTGTCCGAGGTGACAGCTATGGCTTGCGCCTGTCTCTGGAGCTCATTTAGGTGGTGCTCTGAATCCCCTCTCCTTGCTCACCCCGAAACAATAGTCTCTTCCCTCTTAGGTCCAGAGTTTTTCCCAGACTCCCTCCCGGCTAGCTGTGGTGCACTAGCCCCCTTCAGGCTGTGTTCACGGAGCCAACCCCAGTCCTCTCCCTGGGATCTGACCTCTGAGGCCGGAGCCCAGGTGAGCAGACAAGCCTCTCGGGCTGGTGAGTGCTGGTTGGCACCGATCCTCTGTGTGGGAATCTCTCCGCTTTGCCCTCTGCACCCCTGTTGCTGCGCTCTTCTCCGTGGCTCTGAAGCTTCCACCCCAGCCACCCCCCGTCTCCACCCGCGAAGGGGCTTCCTAGTGCATGGAAACTTTTCCTCCCTCACAGCTCCCTCCCAGAGGTGCAGGTCCTGCCCCTATTCTTTTGTCTCTGTTTTTCCTTTTGCCCTACCCAGGTATGTGGGGAGTTTCTTGCCTTTTGGGAAATCTGAGGTCTTCTGCCAGCATTCAGTAGGTGATCTGTAGGAGTTGTTCTACATGTAGATGTATTTTTGATGTATTTGTGGGGAGGAAGGTGATCTCCACGTCTTACTCCTCCACCATCTTGAAGGTCTCTCCTATTTCATCCTTTTTTATGGCTAATATTCCATTGTGTATATATACCACATCTTCTTTATCCATTCATTTGTCAATGGACATTTAGGTTGCTTCCGTGTCTTGGCTATTGTAAATGACACTGCTTTGAACATTGTGGTGCATGTATCTTTTCGAATTAGAGTTTTCTCTGGATATATGTCCAGGAGTGGGATTGCTGGATCATATGACAACCCTATTTTTAGTTTTTTAAGGAATCTCTGTACTGTTTTCCATAGTGGCTGCACCAATTTACATTCCCACCAACAGTGCAAGAGGGTTCCCTTTTCTCCACACCCTCTCCAGCATTTGTTATTTGTAGACTTTTTAATGATGGCCATTCTGACCCATGTGAGGTGATCCTCACTGTAGTTTTGATTTGCATTTCTCTAACAATTAGTGATGTTGGGCATCTTTTCATGTTCCTGTTGGCCATCTGTATGTCTTCTTTGGAGAAATGTCTATTCAGTTGTTCTGCCCATTTTTTGATTGGGTTGTTTGTTTTTGTTTTGTTTGTTTGTTATTGAGTTGTACAAGCTGTTGGTATATTGTGGAAACTAAGCCCTTGTTGGTCACATCATTTGCAGATATTTTCTCCAGTCTGTGGGTTGCCATGACTCTTTTGTTAATTGCTTTATATCCAATGTCCAGAAAAGTGTCTGGCATCTAGTAGGCACTTAATAAATATTTGTGGAGTGAATAAGTGAACATATATTTTTATTCAGATGTTTAGCCCATATTTTTCATATACATGGTTTTTATAGAATTAAAAAAAGACAATATTTTTCCTGCGGAGGTATAGGTTTTACAGTATTCCAGAATGCTAAAGACAGATTTCATTTAGGGACCCCTGAGTACTGACTTTGCATTCTCTTTATACTGTGGAATGCTACCTCTCTGCATTCTGTGTGGTCACCTGTCTTCTGAGTTTCTGTATCCTTAGCTAACTACTCAGAACTTAGAGTAGCGATGAGAATGATATCTTCTATGTGACCCATTTGGAACAGTGCCTCTCACCTTCTTTTTTTTTTAACTGACCTCAAGGAGATTCAGTTGAGGATACCACTGCACACTAAAAAGCAGTAAGGGTAGAGGCAGCAATAACTTGATTCTTTCTACTTCCTGTTGACCACTTCATAGCATCATTTGGTCCAGGCATGGACTGAATGCTAACTTAGCTAGTGACAAATACATTAAACACCCCTTAAGATAACAGTGAAATGAAAGGATGACTACAGTAAATGTTCTTTGATGATGATCTAGCTGGTGGTGATATCATTCTTGTGGCTCATAAGGTGCCCTGGGGTTCTTGACCTTGAAGATCCTTCTGGACTAGGAGATATGATTCCTGGTGAAGATTAAATTATAAAAGCCCTTTAGTGGAATTTTCATGACTAAATCCCAATGGTAGAGCAATAGTACATGAGATATGTGGATATTCAGATCCACTGTTAAAGTGATATCTCAGGGAACATTCTGATATATTTCAATATTTCTGTGACATAAAAATGGAAGTAAATTGAGAATTAAGTGTATCTTCTCTATTCATTCCTTACCACCCCCTACATACCCTCATAGTTTTGGGATGACTCATGATTCTTATCCTGTTTTTCACACAGAGTCAAAATTAGATTAAATTAAAAACACAAGGGCTTCCCTGGTGGCGCAGTGGTTGAGAGACTGTCTGCCGATGCAGGGGACACGGGTTCGTGCCCCGGTCCGGGAAGATCCCACATGCCGCGGAGCGGCTGGGCCCGTGAGCCATGGCCGCTGAGCCTGCGCGTCCGGAGCCTATGCTACACAATGGGAGAGGCCACAACAGTGAGAGGCCCGCATACCCCCCCCCCAAAAAAAAACAATAAAAAACACAAAAATGGGTTGCATAAAAGCACACTCAGGACTCAGCTTCTACTAGACCTCATGGAATCCCATTTCTACCTGAAGTATGAGGAATCCACCCTGAAGAATGCCTCTAGTAATATGAAAATACATATGTACCAAGTTATTAAATGCAGAATTATTTTAAATTGCAAAATGTTGGAAAAAACCTAAATGCCCATACTTAAGCAAGTGGTTGAATAAACTATGGTAATCCACAAAATTCACCTACTATGCAGGTGCAAAAGAAATAACAATCTTTGTGAATTGATATGGAGTGATTTCCAGCATGTATTGGGTAAAAAAACCAAAATACAAAAGCATATTTATGGCAAATTAAGCATATGAAAAGATGATCAACATCATTAGTCATTAGGAAAATGTAAATCAAAACCACAATGAGATACCACATTACATCCACTAGGATGGCTGTAATTTAAAAAACAAACAAATACACACAATAACAAACGCTGGTAGGCATGTGGAGAGCTTGGAACCCTCATCCACTGCTGGTGGGAATGTAAAGTGATGCAGCTACTGTGGAAAATAGTTTGGTGGTTCCTCAAAAAATTAAAAATACCATACAATCCAGCAATTCTACTCCTAGGTATCTATTCCAACATATTAAAATAGATATTCAAATACTTGTCCATGAATATTCACAGTAGCACTATTCACAATAGCCAAAAGGTGGAAACAACTGAAATGTTCTCAACTGATGGATAGATAAAGAAAATGTGGTATATCCACATAATGGAATATTATTCGGCCATAAAAAGAAATGAAGTACTGATACATGCTACAATGTGGATGAACCTCAAAAACATGCTAAGTGAAAGAAGCCAGATACAAAATGTCACACATATTGTATGATTGCATTTATGTTAAGCATTCAGAATAGGTAAATCCCTAGAGACAGAAAGCAGATTAGTCATTTCTGGGGACCGTGGGGTGGGGGAAATGAGGAGTAACTTTTCAATGGTATGGGGATTCCTTTTGGGGTGATGGAAATGTTGTGGAACAAAATAGAGATGGTGGTTTTACAACATGTGAATATACTAAATACCAGTGAATTTAACACTTTAAAATGATTTATTTCATATTATGAGAATTGTACTTCAATAACAACATCAAAAGAAGAGTTGCTATAACGTGCCCCCTTTCATGAAAGACACAAGGAGAGGTAACAAAATATACATGTATCTTTTCATCTGTGCAAAAGAAACTAAGCAGGATTAAACCTAATGAGACTATTTACTGAGGGATGGGACGAGAGTGCAGTGGAAAGAGTAAGGAAGGGGGAATGGGGTAGTAGGGGTGGGGAGTGACATTTACCTGATATTCTTTTTTTGTATGGCTCTCACTCTTAGAACCAAAATACCCCCAAAATAAATAATTAAAATCAACCAGAATGGGAGGCGGAGCCCAAATTAGAATACAAAGAGTAACAAATGGATACAATTGTATTACCAACGGACATCATGACCATATTAAAGAAGTTGGGGAAAATCCAACTAAGTTTGGAAAACAGTATTTTGACCTTACATTGTAAGACTAAAGACAGAACTGTGCACAAATATTAGACTCTAGTTAGTAAAAATTTTCCTGCAGTGATATGGGTCAGGAATTCTGAAACTACTTGACGTGTGTACTAGGATTGAGCAAATAGGTAATAGGCTTCTTGCCAAAATGATTGATTCCAAGGAAAATATAAGATGACCCTGGAACATTTTATGGTGTCAGAAGGTCAGGAAGTACTAAAAAATTATGGGGTATATGAAAATGATACAGGAACCAATTTGAAGGAACTCCTGATATTACGATTTATGGCCTTCAGGGGCAGGATACAAACAACCCATGGTAACCAAGCAGGGGAATAAGGTTAACAAATGGTCCAGTCTTACTCCCACTCTGCCTTGCAAGCTCATGGCAGGGCCTCCCATTGGCTGCACCCAACCAGAAGCTAGAGGTCAAGGGAGCCCAGTGATGCAGTTTAAACATATCCACCTCGGGGGTCCAGAGCAGAGTGGAGAAGTTTAGAGAATGGGAGGAAAAAAGAAAAGGTATCTAACACTGAGATCGGCTAGTCTAGCCCTCTCATTTTGCAGGTGATTAAAATAAGCCTCGACAAGGGAAAAGATTTATCCGAGATCACTATAAAGGGCAATGTGATAGAGCTGAAACCCCATTAGTGCATTTTGGCCACTGCACTGGGCTGCAGTTTACATATCTGTGAATAAAGGAGGTGGACTAAAGCACTGGCCTTCAAACTGGGCTACACACATCCCTGAGCACACATGAGAGTTTCCAGGGGGTAAAGGGACATGGATAGTTTTAAGTGAATCATTTCCAGACTCACAACTTCCTAATGTATATTCTCTCCTAAAATTACCTGCTTTCCCTTTCATAATAGTCCTCTCGCTTGACAAAAGAAAAGTCTTCCTCTCACCCATCTCAAATATTACTGTGGTGCACTACTCCAGGATGTGAAAATCCAGGGTCACCAAACATAGCAACATTTTGAAAATGCATAGCTTTTGAGGCAGATTCCTGTGACAGCAAACCAGAGAGTTTCAGTGAAGTAATACCGAAGGGGCAGCCCTTACTGTTGGCAAATGTGCATTCATACGTAGTCTTTCTGAGAAGGGTTTGAATCTCATAAATGAAGTTTCACATTTTAAACATAAGGTTGAAAGTGGGTCTTTGTCCCTGAAGGAGGAAAGAAGATTCTAATCCTACTCAAATGATGAGCAGTTTGAGCTCTTCCAGGAACTGGTTGTGCCACATACCAGGCTGACTGGTTCAACCACAGATGATAATATGCAATTACCTCTACCTCTTACACACATCGTCTTATTCTTATTTTATTTTATTTATTTTGGCTGCGTTGGGTCTTTGTTGCTGCGCACGGGCTTCCTCTAGTTGCGGCGAGCGGGGGCTACTGTTTATTGTGGTGTGCGGGCTTCTCATTGCAGTGGCTTCTCTTGTTGCAGAACGTGGGCTCTAGGCACGTGGGCTTCAGTAGTCGAGGCACTCGGGCTCAGTAGTTGTGTCGCATGGGCTTAGTTGCTCCGCGGCATGTGGGATCTTCCGGGACCGGAGCTCGAACCCATGTCCCCTGCATTGGCAGGTGGATTCTTAATCATTGTGCCACCAGGGAAGTCCCCATCGTCTTATTCTTGTATGGCGCTCTGTGTCTTCACAGAAAAACCAGTTCATGGTGAGCTAGATGGAACCAGGAACTTCCAAGACCACTTGTCACTTGCTTTGAATCCGCCTAAACTTGGACACAGGAATTGCCACGCTTGGTCAGCCTTATGATTTATCTTACCCTGTTGTCTGCTTGGAGAGCATCAGTGATCTCTTTGATGCCAACTTTACGGTTAATAATTTCCAAATTTCTATTAGTTGCCAATTGTGATTCTGCCTTCCTTACATTTCTCTAAATAACTCCTCCAATTCCTGAAAATACTAGTATTGTTTTGTTAAGATGACAGCATGCTTGCTATAACAATTCAAACAATTCAGAGTGTGTAAAAAGGAAGGACAAGAATATCCCAAATGCCACCAATCAACAATAACCATTAACATTTGGTCTTTCCAGAGCCATTCCATGTCTCGACACACATGCATATTATTTTTCATAAGTGAGACGATCTTATATGGTGCTGTGTGGTAATCAGCTCTTTAACTGAACAATATGCTGTGACTTGTATGTTGCCTATCACACGTTTTATGTATGTGTCGACACTCCCTTACTGAAGTCCATTTAGATCGTTTCCAGTTTTTTACTTTCAAACAGTGCTGTGATGAACATCCTTGTGCATATTTCTTTTCATGTTTCTATAAATTGTTCTTTGCATTATTTTTGGATCATAGGACTTTTGAGAATCTAATGAGAGCTATGCATCACCTCCCTTGCAAAATGCACATATTCATATACCTCATTTTGACTTTGGTTTTTTTTTGTGGTTCATAGATAAGCCCCCTGAAGTCCATCCTTGGCCTTGCTAAGGCTCCATGGACCCCAAATTAAGAATACCTACTTTAGGGTTAATCCCAAGATGTGAATTTTTAATAGCCTTTAAATTTATTTATATTAATGTATCACTTGCTGTGCAAAGTACTTGTGTGTCCCTCTGTCTGTTTTAATTGGGTCCACCCTCCAGTCTGTGTCCAACTCTGGAGGTTTGGTGACATTATAAATAATCAGATCACATAAATTTCCATTGACTGCCATAGGGGCTAAAGGGATTTTGAGCACAAAACAACACATTCCACCTTATTTTATAGGCTTTAAGGAAGTTTCGTAAATAAAAACGTTTCACAGGTTAAAAAAGGGAAAAAAAATGTATCTGAGTATTTGATTCCTTCATTCAAGAAGTAGATATTGAGTAGCAGTCATGCACCGAGCTTGGTGCTAGGAGCTAGGGATACAAATATGAATAAGACTCCATCTCTGCCTTTAAGGGATTCACTGTCTAGATGGGGAGACAGACATATAGAAAAGCCATTGTCAGGTAGGGAGAGATTACATTCTATATATACAAAGGTGTGAAATAGCACAGACCCAGGGAACTTTGGGGGTCAGTTTTCAGAGGGTCTTGGTCAGGAGAAATGATCCGTCCTCTCTGATGTATATTAGCAAACCTGATCCCTTCCCATGGCCCATTCTCCAGCCCCACCCATCTGAATCTTCTTCCCTTTTCTCTACACAATATTTATTTCACTTCTCAGGGAGACTCAATACTAACTTGAAACTAAGTGAGCTCTAGGATGGCTGAAATGAATCTAGGAAGCCAAATGGTACAAGAAATACTCACGTTACATCCAGGCTGTTTGATGATAACATTCACTTCAGCAAATTTGCAAATATAGATGTCCTAGCAATTAAATCACTCCAGCAGATGAAAAGCTGGAGAAACCACAGGTCAAGTTTGCATATATAGATAAGTCGATTGCTTGCTGTCCAATGGAGTGTGTACTTATTGTAAACACAAAGCAACAGGCTACCTAAGAAGCTTATTTTTGTGTTTTTAGCCGTACTTTATACCTCTCAGTTCAGACTTAACAGTTCAGTACCCTTAGAGCTAAACTATTTCATTTGTCTCCTCTACAGCCCAGGGATCTCTTAGCAGCTTGATTTCCTTTTGAGATAGGTGAACTTACCTATCTGCTGGCTTTCATGCCATTTTAGTCCTCTATCTATATCCCTTCCTCTCATTTCCCCCCATGTCTGTATTTTTCCTCTTTCCTCGCTGACCACCGTCTCCTCTTTCTCTAGGCTTCTCACACATGGATTGCCACTCACTGGCAATTCTTCTAGATCTCCACATTTGCAGCCATCTCCAGTCCCTGCTTACTTGTCTCCCTGAGTCAGGCCAGGACTCCTAGGAGCCAGCAGGAGACCATCCCTCCGCTAAGGTCTTCCCCTATATTTGGGAAATAGGAGGAAGAAGATGAGTGTAATTGTTTCCCTTAATGTCATATTTATTAAGGACAGTGCTTATACAAATATTGAAGTTATATTGACCTTGCCTAGGGTTTTGATGTATGGTTGTTTTCAGGATAAAGATTGATTTGTTAAAAAAAGTGTTTGTGTGCATGTGCACTTTTCATTCAAAATGAAAGTGTATGTTGATGCACAAAATATGTGTTTCATACATTTATTATTTACAAATATGAGTCACAGGCATCTGAATCAAGCATTAAGCCTATTGAGAATAGGGCTAAGTGGTAATTAAATAGCACAGAGGAGGATGACTGCAACATCTGTCAGTATCTCTGTCGATCCTGTAGGTTAGTGACCGTTGCTTTTCCAAGATTTCATGGTAAAAAGAAAACTATTTAAAAATTTCTGCAATGTTTCTTGCCCATTCAATGTTCATAAAAATCTTTATATGTTAGTGTCTAATGTTACTCAATTTTGTTTTTGGTGCAAAATATAACTTACTTCCCTTAACTTCCTGTATTTCACTGATGTGAAAACACTTTGTATTGTGTTTTTCAAATCTGGTTCACACCTAGAGCCAGGGATCCTTTTAAGGTTTGAACAGCATCTTATGTTATGCTTTCATAATTTGTATAAAGTCTCTGTTTTCTCATCAGTAAAAGGGGGATCACAGTAGGGTTGTCACAGGTCACAGGGTTCTAATGAGTTTAAATGAAATTAATACATATAATGACAGCAACAACTCCCATTACTCAAATATCTTCCATGTACCAGGCACCACTTACCTCATTTACTCTTCCCCACAGCTCTGGGTGGTAAGTACTATTGTCATCACCGCCCTGTTTTTTTGCTTTTATTTTTAACACATGAGGAAACTGAGAGCACTGAGTATTTGAGTAATGTTCCCAGGCTACAAGGTGGCAAATGGCAAAGCTGGGAGTAAAACGCAGGCGGATGGATTTCAGAGGCTGCACTCTTATTCACTGTGCTATACTAACTTTCAGATAAAATAGTACCTAAAAGAACTAGGCTGAAGATAGGTAGGAATTTTTATAAAAATTGAAAACGATAATGAAGAGCGTGTGAATATTTTTGTTACTGATGTTCAGTATAGTCTGGCTAAGACATCTCTAATACTTGATAGATGCTATTTCAGTAAATGTTTTAGGTCCTTGGCTTCCTCGTTTTCCTGAATGCTTTTAAACATGTGACTTCAGGTTAAAGGCATGTTAATGGAAAGAACATGAGGTTCTGAATCAGAAAGGGTTGGACTCCTTACCAGTCGTGTGGTCCTGAGCAAGTTACCTGTCTGTCTGAACCCCTGTTTTCTTATCTGCAAGGATGGCAATAACGTCTGCTTCAGTTTCTATTGCAGCAGGCAGAAAGGATTAAATATTCAAACACAGAACAATCAGGAAACTAAGACTGTGAATACAGAGTATGACACACTGACCAGGGCTGAGAGCAGTGCCTTAGCTGCCTCCCTGGGTCAGAATTTTATCAATTCTCAATGTGGTTGGAAATTAATATCAAGATCTCACTGAATTTCACAATTTTGTTGCTTAAATACTTATGTTTAAAATTTTCTATATAGAAAGTTGTACATTATTCTCATTCCATAACCCATGAAATAATTCTTAGTGTATCTTTTTGTTATTTTTATTAAGTCTGAACATAAAGAAGTTTTTAAAGGTATGCTATACATATTTCTGATTTGTGATTTTAGTAAAAATTCTGGTGAGCAAATGATGTGAACAAACAATTCATGGAATAGAATATACAATTAGTTATCCAGGATAAGAGAAACAGCTAAGCCTCTCTAGAAATCAAAGAAACGCAAAACACAAAACATATATCATGTTTTACATATGAAAATATTCTATGCTGCTGAGGGTCATATTCATTTTTGAATATGGATAAATATTTATAAACTGGATAAAAACCTGTTGGACAGCATTTTGAAATATGTGACAAGAATCTTAAATATGTTCATATATTTTAAGATAATTTCAGTTTCTGGAATCTAGCTTCAAGAAATAACATGAAGTACAGAAAAATCTTTTAGTACAAAGTGTTCATTGTGGCATTGTTTATAAGAAGAAGAAGTTGGAAACAACCTAAATGCCCTACAAGCTGGGAATAGTTAAGGAAACAAGATGTTCTCCACATAATAGATTAATGTACAGTTGCTTAAAGTTATGCTTATAAGTAATTTTTAATGACACGGGAAATACATGGAATATAATTTAAGTGAAAAGCAGGATACGTTTTATATGTATAATAGTATGATCACAACTAAGTAAAAAAAAGTCATATAGATATAAATATTTGGAAATAAATATACCAGAATGTTAATCATAGCTACTTGAGAGGTGGTGATTGTGGGTGATTTGTTTTCCGGCTTCTAACTTTTCTATATTTTCACTTTTTTTCACAACGAGTTTATGTTATTTTACAATATTAAAATATGAGTAAGGATTTCGTTGCTAGGATGGGCAGCAGTATCTAATCCAGAATGATGCCTGACAAGGCAGAGTCCTGTCTGATGTGATCTATATTACGCTGCGCCACAGGGTTTGTGTGGGATTTAAATATTCAACTACATGTAACTGGCCGGTGTAGATTACTATCTAGTAAGAAACTGTTTTAGAAAATTTAAATTTTACACTTTTACATAAGAGATGGGAAGGTGCATCATGAAAGGGTTTTTATTTACATTTCCAAAGCATTCACAAATTTCCCTAACTCGCTAGCTTTCCTATGCATCCTATAGCATGCAACTTCTCAGGAATATTTTCTTTTCCTGTGACATAGGATACATTTGTAGATACTGGCACCTTTATCAGATGCAGACCAAGAAAGAACAACAAACGTTAATTCAGTCAGTTGTTTTTTTAAAAAAAGTTTTCACCTTTTATTGGGGGGTGATAAGTAGGGTCCTGGTTTATACCTGTTGTCCTGGCATAATTATTAATACACAGTGCCCTCTTTTTCTCTCCAAATTGCTCTGGTTTAGACAATAAGTTATATGGTCACCCTAGTAATATCAGATATGGGGGGTAGGGAAGAGTGGTACTGTCTGGATGCTGACTCTTGGAGTGGAGGGGTGTGTGGGAGAGGGACAGCTGGCTCTCGACAGCCAGCACACAGGAGGAGCCAGAAACCGTACTCGAAGGGACAGAAAGTAGCCCGTTGCCAATGAACACTGGCCCACGGGCCGTATTACTTAGTCTAATTAGTCGTATATCTATTACTCGATACTGATTCTGACAGCATTGGTTCTACCTGAAGGTGGAACAGAAAATCTATCTAGTTGATTTAAGATAGCAAAGACACGTGCCTTAGAATCTTTTTCCGTCAGCCCACTCTGGTGCCTGGCATTTCTACCATTAGAGTTGTAATGAAATGTTATCAAAATAATTCAAATTTTCATCTGGAGAGAACAGCACAAAGGAGAGGGACGCAGCATGGTTCAGGGGCTGGAAGGATTCCCATACCATCTGCTCTTCCCAGCTGCACGACCCTGGGCAAACAATTCAGTTTTCTGAGGTTTAGTCTAAAAAGAGGGAGACAAAACCTGCCCTGCCCTATCTCTGGAGGTAGTAGGGTGAACAAAATGGTCACTGTATGTGAAAATGCTCTGTTAATACAAAAGCACTCTGCAAATATCAGAGACCCTTAGTATTATGAACTTAGTAAATGAGGTAACACATTAGTTTGAGCTAATAGCACCACCTTGGTATGCAGTAAGCATATTTTGGGGAAAAAGACACAAATTGGGTAAATTCTGATGGGTGGTTACAAGGAGGAGAGAGAGAACTGGAGCAGGCTGGCTGATCATCTGAGCCATCTGGAGAGCTTTTTAGAAACAAAACAAAACAAAACAGCAACAGATTAGTGGACTCCATCACAAGACCTTGAGATTCAGCTGACCAGACACACAGCCCCAAGTAAGTAGTTAGGGTTTTGGGGCGGGGAAGCTGCGAAGCATGGTGCAAAAGGGGCCAGACGGGGCTAGAGAGTGATGGGGGGAGAAAACAACAGAACTCTGCTGCTTTAACGAGTTTTTTTCAGAGCTAGGCTTGCTAAGAAACTAAGGGCTAAAATGAATTTCTGAAATTTTTGGTTACTGTCCTTCCAACCCACTTCCCCCCAGTTCTAGAATATAAACGCCATGTGGGTGGGGATTTTTGTCCCTTTGCTTCACTGCTGAATCTCAAGCACTTAGAATATTTCCTGCCACATTGTACCAGGATAATAAAAATTGCATATATGAATATCATTTGCCTGTATCGACTGTTTTTCCCGCTTGTGTCTGTAAGTTAAAGTTGACTAAGTTTTGTTATTGCAGTTCTGGAGCTACTAAAGGGGAGGGTTGTCAGACCGGGTTTAGGACAAGGACCTTGATCTAGGTCACGAAATGATAGCTCTCACTTGGGGTAACTGCTGCTTCCATCACCCACCTGAACTCTTTGTTTGTGACTCATCTATTTCCGTTGTCTTAATATCTTATTTATACTCTTCTTTTCAAGTATTTACTATGATTACTGTACCAAAACCAGAATTCTTTTAAAAGTTGTTTTTAATTGGTTATATCTAGAAAAATATGGAAACAGGAGTCTGATCTTTTAATTTTCACTGCAGTTTGCTGCTATCCTTTAGACAGTGCAATATGATACGATTTAAATAATGTAGCTTGATGACTATTGTTAACTTTACTGAGAGCCTTAAGCTTTTTGGATGAGAAGTGATTTGGATTTTCTTGTGTGTACCTTACCTTCTCTGTTATTTTATAACCTCCCACTGGATGTATAATATGTAAATGACAGATTGAGGTGAATGGAGTTTGTCAGTTCAATTCAAGAAATGTTTGTTGACCTCCTACAATGTGTAGGTGCCATGTTAGGAGCTGAGGACATGAAGGTAAATAAGACAAATATAACTTCTCATGATACCCTGTATCTGATGGTAATATATATAGTATATTACATATTATTATGTATATAAAGTCAGACATACACACACGCACATACATATACATATAAAGAGTCACCCCAGGATGTTTTGAAGGCAACTAACAGAATATACAATTTAAAGTGTCTTAAACACTGAGCACATTTTTTATCTCACAAACCAAGAATTTTGGGGGTGGGAGTCTTCACTGTTGCTTAATACACGACCTTCATGATATCATGGCTCTGATCTGCTTTTCTGCACTTTTTTTGGCTTGTCCCTCATGCTCCCAAGGTGACAAGGGGAACAACTGGAAGGGTGAATACAAATAGAACTGTAGTCTGCCAGCAGGGAGGAAGTGTGTGTATTTGTGTGTGTCGGGGGTGGCTGTGTGTGAGTGGGGGAAGTGTGTGATCAACTGTCACACAGATTAAAAATTTTAAGAATATTATAGACTAATTTTGCCTGAGAAATACAATGATTTATTGCCTGCAAAGGAGTAAAGCAGGGGAGCATATGCTAGGCTTGTTAATATGGCATGGTCTTATGGTATTAACTTACTGTTTAGATAAATACATAAAGGTAATACATATTTATTAAAAAACGTAAGCAAAGGCGAACTACTGTTTAAGGTCTGAGGTGTATCCTTCTCATATTTCTATGCATTTACAAGCAAAGAGTTAGGTCTACGCATGTGTAATACATTCACTACAAATGTATATAGAGCCTCAATATCTAGTTTGCTCGTGGTTTTGGCTTGGGTCCTCTAGACTGGAGAAGCAGAGGCAAGGATTAACATGTGGCCTCTTTACTTGGGAAATGCAAGCTGAAGATGGTGAGGGTGAGGAAACAGTGGAAGTGAGGTAAGAAAGATGCAAAGCAGTGTGATGTGATGTGTCACTGCTCTGGCCACATTTCACAATAGGCCTGGTAAAGACATAGCAGGTGAGCAGAAGGTGTGTCTGGAAGGGCTGCAAGAAGAAATCACACTTCAGAGTGGTCCACTGCAGAGAGGGAGGGGAGGGAATTTTTCTGCTCAAATGCCTCCTGCCTTTCACTTCCGATTAGCCAAGTTTCACCTCATAGCAGAGTAACTCTCCATATTTTCAGCCCTTGACAGCCACCCAGGAAGCCAATTCCTATGCTTCACAGTGTGGCATTTCAAGTGATGACTTGATGTTGATAGGACTCAGTGTGTGGGAAGCAAGGGCTACGCAGGCCCAAAGTTCCAACTTGAACTCCAGCCATCTCAGGGAGCTCAGCAAAGGCAATGATTGTGGTCAGGGTGTAATAAGGGTGTTGAGGTTCCCTTCAGAAAAAAAGAGGCAGTAGAGGAAATCTGAGAAGGTGCACAAAGATTGCATCCAGTAACTTGCTTTGCAAAATGGAAATGTTGCAAAAATGGAAAATCTGTAAAAATGGAATCGTATACACATTGTTCTGATATTTGTTTTGTTAAAAAAAAGTAGCCATTTTTCCCTGCCAGGATTTTGAGACGAAACTCATTCTTTTAAACAAATGCCTAAGATTCCAGAGAATGGATATGCCATAATTTATTTTGCCATTTCCTTATGAGGGACATTCAAGCTGTCCCCAGTTTCCCACATGATAGTAATTATCTTTAAGGAGCATGTACAGTCTTTCTGCAGGACAAATCTAAAGTGTTAAAAGTAATTTGAAACGAAAGATCTTATTTGAAATCAGTCTCCACACTTGTCTGGAGCTTTACTGATCTGATCCTTGCGGCTGCATTAATTATGTCCCATTGCGTTTTGCACAGGGTCTGGCAGTTCTGGGCTTATGCCCCTGACTGGGATCTGCTGGGTTTTCAAATGGAGGTCTACAACACTGATAAGGCATGCTACTCTACAGGTGACTCCTAGCCCTGAGCGGAGATTACTTTCCATTTTTGCATATGCACAAAGCCTTTCCATCTGAGTTATTTTGTCAGTGAATAAATGTCTTGAATAAATACAGAAATGAAATTCCATGCATTCTGACTTTGCCCAGCCTGGGTTTCCCTACCTCTATTATTTAGGCAGATATAACTAGTCAGGCAATAGCCTAGGGGTGAGAACATGAGGAGGATACTGTGCATTCCCTAACATTGGGCTTGAAGTGTTCACTGATAAGAAAAACACCACCTCGTGGGAAATTTTACATATCTCCTACATCAGAAAACACCTTGGGTTTTAGGTATGTTTTAGAGGAAAACTGTTTTACCTTATATGTATATTTTTAATCTTGTAAATGCTTTGACATCTTGACAGTTTTGAAGGTAATGACCCCTTATGGGAAGCAACAGGGACTCCATCTGCTTCTCCTCTTTTCTAGGACAGCTCGTCCTCCTCACTGTCCAGTGCACTGCTACAGCCTCTGATCTCTCTGGTACCCTTCCCCCACTTTCCCTTAAATGGTTAACTATGGCATTTCTGAAATCTTCAATTTTCTTGACCTTAATAAGCACATCACTTTAAGAGTCAGCTAACACCTTTAATCAGTAGATTTTATTGTGTTATGGAATATGAAATATCCTTTATTCTTGGGCACTTTTGATTTCTTTCTCAGAGAAGCTTAATAACATAGACCTGCTGTAAAATAAAAATCAAAATATGCCTGAAACTATGTAAAATACGGATCAGACAAAATAGGAAAGACAAAATTATTATTATTTTTAAATATTTATTTATTATCTTTTTATTGATGTATAGTTGATTTAATATAATAGAATATTATATTCATTTCTGATATACAGCACACTGATACAGTATTTTTATAGATTATACTGCTTTAAAGGTTATTACAAAATAATGGCTATAATTCCCTGTGCGGTACAATATATCCTTGTTGCTTATCTATTTTATACATAGTAGTTTGTTTCTCTTAATCCCGTACCCCTACATGCTCCTCCCCCCCTTCCCTCTCCCCACAGGTAACCACTAGTTTTGTTTTCTATATCTGTGAGTCTGCTTCTGTTTTGCTATATATGTTCGTTTGTATTATTTTTTAGATTACATGTATAAGTGATATCACTTTCTCTGTCTGACTTATTTCACTAAACATAATATTCTCTAGGTCCATCCACATTGCTGCAGATGGCAGAATTTCATTCTTTTTTTATGGCTGAGTAATATTCCATTGTATATATGTAACACATCTTTATCCATTCATCCGTTGATGGATACTTGAGTTGCTTCCGTATCTTGGCTATTGTAAATAGCACTTCTATGAACACACGAGTGCTTGTATCTTTTCAAATTAGTGTTTTTATTTTTTTACAGATATATACTTAGGAGTGGAGTTGCTGGATCATATGGTAGTTCTATTTTTAGTTTTTTGAGGAACCTCCATCCTGTTTTCCAGAGTGGCTGCACCAATTTACATTCCTACCAACAGTGTACAAGGGTTCCCTTTTCTCCACATCCTTGCCAACATTTGTTATTTGTAGACTTTTTGATGATAGGCATTCTTACAGGTGTGAGGTTATATCTCATTGTTGTTTTAATTTGTATTTCTCTAACAATTAGTAATGTTGAGCATCTTTCCACGTGTCTGTTAGCCTCTGTATGTCTCCTTTGGAATATGTCTATTCAAGTCTTTTGCCCAATTTCTGATAGGGTTGGGTTTTTTATATTGAGTTGTATGAGCTGTTTATATATTTTGGATATTAACCCCTTGTTGGTCATAGAATTTGCAAATATTTTCTCCCATTCAGTAGGTTGTCTTTTCATCTTGTTGATGGTTTCCTTTGCTGCACAAAAGCTTTTAAGTTTAATTAGGTCCTATTTGTTTATTTTTGCTTTTATTTTTACTTTTATTTTTTTTTTGCCTTAGGTAACAGATCCAAAAAAATATGGCTATCATTTATGTCAAAGAGTGTTCTTCTAGGAGTTTTATGGTTTGGGGTCTTACATTTGGGTCTTACATTTAGGTCTTTAATACATTTCTAGTTTATTTTTGTATATTGTGTGACAAAATGTTCTAATCTCATTCTTTTACACGTAGTTGTCCAGCACCATCTATTGAAGAGACTGTCTTTTCTCCATTGTATATTCTTGCCCTCTTTGTTATATTAATTGACCTTAGTGAATGGGTTTATTTCTGGGCCCTCTATTTTGTTCCATTGATCTATGTGTCTGTTTTTGTGCCAGCACTATGCTGTCAGGATTACTGTGGCTTTGTAGTATAGTCTGAAGTCAGGAAGGGTGATACCTCCAGCTTTGTTCTTTTTTTCTCAAGATTTCTGTGGCAATTCAGGCTCTTTTGTGGTTCTATATAAGCTTTAGGATTATTTGTTCTAGTTCTGTGAACAATATCATGGGTATTTTGATAGGGATTGCATTAAATCTATAAATTTCTTTGGGTAGTATGGCCATTTTAATATTAATTCTTCAAATCCAAGAGCGTGGGGTGTCTTTCCATTTCTTTGTATCCTCTTCAATTTTGTACATCAGGTTTTATAGTTTTCAGAGTATAGGTCTTACACCTCCTTGGTTAAGTTTATTCCTAGGTATTTTATTCTTTTTGATGTGATTTTAAATGGGAATTTTTTTGCTTTCTCTTTCTGATAATTTCTTGTGTATACAAAAACAATAGATTTCTGTATACTAATATTGTATCCTGCAACTTTAATGAATTAATTTATTACTTCTAATAGTTATTTGATGGACACTTTAGGGTTTTCTATGTGTAGTATCATGTTACCTGCAAATAGTGACAGTTTTACTTCTTCCCTTCCAATTTGGATACCTTTTATTTCTTTCTCTTGTCAGATTGCTATGGCTAGGACTTCCAATGCTATGTTAAATAGAAGTGGTGAGATTGGGCATCTTTGTCTTCTTCCTGAATTTAGAGAAAGACTGTCAACTTTTCACTGCTGACTATGAGGTAAGCTGTGGGTTTGTTGTAAGTGGCCTTTGTTATGTTGAGATATGTTCCCTCTATACCAATTCTGATGAGAGTTTTTATAATTAATCGGTGTTGAATTTTGTCAAATGCTTCTTCTGTATCTATTGAGATGATCATGTGATTTTTATACTTCCTTTAGTTAATGTGGTGTATCACATTGATTGATTTGCGAATATTGAACCACCCTGGCATCCCTGGAATAATTCATGGTGTATGATCCTTTTTATATATTGTTGGATTTGATTTGCCAATATTTTGTTGAGGATTTTTGCATCTATATTCATAGAAGATATTGGTCTGTAATTTTCTTTTATTGTAGTGTCTTTGTCTGGCTTTGGTATCAGGGTAATAGTACTCTTGTAGAATGAATTTTGGAGTTCCATCCTCTTCAATTTTTTGGGATAGTTTGAGAAAGATATGTATTAGCTCTTTTTTATATGCTTGGTAGAATTCCCCTGTGAAACTGTCCAGTCCTGAAATTTTGTTTGCTAGGAGTTTTTTTTTTTTTTTTTTCAAATTACAAATTCAATTTCACTACTAGTGATCGGTCTGTTCAAATTGTCTGTTTCTTCTTGATTCAGTCATGGCACTTTGTATGTTTCTAGAAATTTGTCCATTTCTTCTAAGTTGCCCAATTTGTTAACTGTACATAGTATTCTCTTGTGATTTTTTTCTTTGTGTACAGACCTTATTTGTTAAAATACCATTAGATTATGCCTCAGGACAAGAGCAAAGACCACCCTCTGCAGAAACTTAGGAATTATGTACAGAATTTTACAGGACAGAGGACAACACTTTAGCTGAAGCCTGTCTGCTGACCAGAGAAGGGTGTTCTGAGTGGACTCAGCAAAGAAAAGGAAATCAGGCAGGGAAGGTAAGGTGCCCATCTGAATCAAATTTCAGCTGCCATCAGGGCAAGTCTTGTGATGGTCACAGATTGGAGGCTTCGTTTTTGGAAGGTTTGAGTACAGCACAAGAGTTCCATGTGTCTTTATGGCTACACCCCAGGCTGAGGTCAATGTCACTCAAATTCCTGGCCAGCCAAACTCTGGCAGCAAAGAGTCCCAAATTGAGGATCAAGTTCCTCCGAAAGTCATTCCTATTGGTAGCGAAGTGGTAGACGCCCTGAAGCTGATCTCCCACATTGTCTGGAATTTTGGGAGCTTCATTTGCCGAGCCTTGCAGCGGTCAGGCCAACCCCACTGGAAGCCATAGTAGCACCTCCGCTCTCTTATGATTTTTTGTATCTCTGTGTTATTGGTTGTTACTTCTCCTCTTTCATTTCTTGTTCTGTTTATGCAGGTCCTCTCTCTTTTCTTCTTGGTAAGCCTGGCTAAAGGTTTATCAATTTTGTTTATCTTTTTAAAAAAACAGCTCTTGGTTTCATGTATCTTTTCTATTGTATTTTCGTCTCTATTTTATTTATTTCCTCTCTAATGTTTATGATTTCCTTCCATCTGCAGACTTTGGACTTTGTTAATTCTTCTTTTTCTAATTCCTTTAGGTGGTAGTTTAAGTTGTTTATTTGAGATTTTTCTTGTTTCTTGAGGAAGGCCTGTATTGCCATAAACTTCCCTCTTAGAACTGCTTTTACTGCATTCCACAGATTTTGGAAAGTTGTGTTTCCATTTTCATTCGTCTCAAGGTATTTTTCGATTTCCTCTTTGCTTTTTCATTGACCCACTGGGTTTTAGTCACGTGTTGTTTAGTTTCCACGTTTGTGCTTTTCCCGTTTTTCTTTCTGCAATTGATTTAGTTTTATACTGTTGTGAAAAAATGCCTTATATAATTTCTATCCTTTTAAATTCGTTGTGACTTGTTTTGTGACCTAGTATGTGATGCATCATGGAGAATGTTCCAGGTGTACCTGAAAGGAATGTGTATTCTGCTGGTTTTGGATGTAATGTCCTGTAGATATCTACTAAGTTTAACTGGTCTATTGTGTCATTTAATATAATACCACTGTTGCCTTATTGAATTTCTGCCTGGATGATATATCCATTGTTGTAAGTGGGGTGTTAAAGTCCTCTCCTATTATTGTCAGCTTCTCCCTTTATGTCTGTTAATATTTGCTTTATATATTTAGATGCTCCTGTATTTGGTGCCTATATGTTAATGAGTGTAATATCCTCTTCTTTTATTGATGGCTTTATCATTATGTAATGCCCTTCTTTGTCTTTTGGTATAGTCTTTGTTTTAAAGTCTATTTTGTCTGATATGAGTATTGCTACCTCCGCTTTCTTGTTTTTTCCATTTGTGTGAAATATCTTTTCCCATCCTTTCACTTTCAGTCTGTGTGTGTCTTTAAGTCTGAAGTGAGTATCTTGTAGGCAGCATACAGATGGGTCTTTTTTATCCAGTCAGCCATCCTATGTCTTTTGATTGGACCAATTAGTCCATTAACATTTAAAGTAATTATTGATAGTTATGTACTAATTGCCATTTTATTACTTGTTTTCTGGTTGTTTTTGTAGTTCTTCTCTGTTATTTCTTCCTTTTGTTTCTCCCCTTGTGAATTGATGATTTTCTTTTGCAATATGCTTGAGTAACTTCCTTTTTGTTTTTTGTGTATCTGTGTAGGTTCTCACCAGATGTCCTCTTTATTTCTTTGGAATAGTGATGTTCCTATTTTATGGATAATGAGGCACTCATATGAGTGTGGCCTGAATTCTCTCCTGATAATATTCAAAATTACCGATTTTTTAGGATAATATAAAAAGAGTCCTTCAAAATTATTTAGTCACTATTAATAAAAATGCACATGTAGCCTACAAAAACTAGGGATGACTGACAACTTTTGGCTAGGCCTTACTCAAAGCCTCATAATCACAATATGATGGAAATTTCAAGACCCCCAAGAGACAGACTAATTAAGAGTTTGTATTGTTCATTTACTCTTTATAAAGTATTATGGTAAGCAATACTCAGATATTTCTTACACTGCTCCCACATCATTGCCTCAAGGTCAGATTCTATAATTATCTGAGTCATCTGGGCCTTGAGCTGGCATTGCTGGCTCAAGCAATTGGTGACAGATGCCCATTCCTTGCAGCCAGAAGTGTCTGCCTGTCTGGCAACATTTATCTCACATGGGAATGATGTCAGAGTATTTCTCGTCCTGAAAGATATTTACCTAAAGCAAAAACTCGTTGATTAATTTTGATTATGTTAGTGACAATACTGTTATGTATGCAGTTGAACAATTCCTCAGATGTCTGGACTGTATTCAAAAAGTATATCCTGAATTTCTACTCCAAATTTATGTTACTGATAGTTGCTATCAGCCTGAATTTCAGCAGTTTCATGAAAGGAAGCTATGTGGACAGAAATTTAGGACAATTTTGTGATTCATATGCCACTTCTCAAATTCTAATTGTGCCTTTTTTGATAACACAGTTTCCTTTTGGGTCTGTGAAATTAAATTCCTTTTATAACCAAGCTGCACAGATAGGAGAGATGCTTGGTAATCCAAACACATCTTGAGGTTTGCACATCAAAAGCAGCTGCAGGAACTTAAAGTATGGTTCATATTCATCAAAATATGTGTATTCTGAAATTTGGACTTTATTTCTACCAAAATAGTACAGCAACTCCTCAAATCTATAATTCCATTAAGCTCAGAGAAGTTGCCATGAGCTCAACTTACATGGCTGGTTTGAGCCAGAGATCCTCACTTCCTGAAACAAAAGCCATTCCTTTCCCCTGCGGTTTCAAGCTCAGTACATTCAGATGTTTCATCAGACCAGAAAGAAAGCACAATCTCTTGGGTCCCTGCATGTTGAGCAAGTTGGGCCTCTGAGAGCCCTTTCATTCACCAAAGTCCTTGACCTCAAAACAACTCTTTAACAAGTTCCCATAACCTAGCCTTCTGATTTCATTAAAATAACCCCCAACTGTACACACTGCTTTGTCTTTGTCCAGTCTGGTGATGGTTAAGAACACAGGCACAAAACATATTGACAACCATGGTAACTTCCTTTTTTACACCAGGAAAAGAATATTTCTTGTAGAGCTCAAGTCACAAATTTGCCTGATGAATGATGCAAGGAGCATCAGACTTCTCCTTTGTCTTGAATTAGTATCAAAGCATCCCTACCCCTCTTTCATTTACAGGTACCCCACCTATAAAAGACATCCATGTTTATACCAGACTTCTCAAATTCCTTAGTGGCAGAGACAGCCCTTGAAAAGGTCTGTGTTCTAGCTAATCAGGGTCAGTTAGGTCACCTACTTTATAGCATTCCAGTCCATACATTTGGCACGTGGACTGTACATTTTAAATTTAAAATAAAATAAATATTTTTACATAGTTGTTTAAGTGTGTGTGTGTGTGTGTGTGTGACAGTGGTTTTCAAACTTTTTTTTGTTTAAAACATCTGGAAGTTCAATATGTGAAGGAAATAAAAGAGAAGCCAGTTGTACTAAAAGGGGGCTGAGACACAAAATCCCCAGGCCTGTTTGAAGCCCATTTTGATGCATAGTCAATTTTTGTGACTAGTCCCTGGGTAAATGAAGAGAAGATATATTATTATTTGCATATATATATATATTTATACCGTTATATAAATGTATATAAATACATATATATGTATGTATATAACCTACCATATTAATTATGTTACTTAAGTCTTCTCTATCCTTACTTATTTTGTTATTTTTTATGATGTGATTAGTCATGGTTTCTGTGGATTTCTTCTTGAATTTCCTGTAATTCTTGCTTTATGAATTTGAATGCTATGTTATTTGGTGCATGGATGTTCCTACGTGTGACATCTTAATTTTTCAGCTCACACTTTATTGTTATAAACAAATAATCTTTGTCTTTGTCTCATTTATTGTTTTTTCCCTGAATTAAGCTTTGTTTGAGATATAATTTTGATCTTGGCTTCATTTGCTTGGTATCCCTTTGTCTATTTTATTTTTGTTTTAAATCACTTTGTTTTCATTATCTTACGTATATAGCACATAGTTGGGGCTTGGTTTGATATTCCGTCTGGGAAAAGTTTTCAATTAATTGGTAAATTTAATCTTTTTATAGTTACTGAAATAAAAATTATGTTTTATTTTAGTCTACTTGTCATTTTTTGTTATGATTTTGTTTTATATAACTCATTTAATTTTTTGTCAGTATACGGCCTGTATATTCTCTGTATATATGCATGTTTTTTGAACTTGAAAGGCATGTATTTTTGCTCTAGTGGATAGCTTAATAACTTTATAACTGTTACTATTTTTAAATATTATTCAAAGCAGAGAGCAGTATATTTCCTGCTCTTCCCCTCCCCATTCACTAACTATACATTTTTTTGTAATATTTACCTTATTTCTTTTCTCTTTCATCTTCTGTTGGTTGTTTCATTGCTATATTGTCAGGATTTTAAAAAATTTACTCTCTGTTCTCTGACCATAATTCTCACATTTGCTTTAGACTTAATTCTGCAGATAAGTGGATTTGAGGATCACTGCCAGCTTTTTAAATTTTTTTCTAAATTCATGGTTGGCTAAATTTCATCCTCTACTAATGTCCTATAGAAGGGCACATGAAAACCATATTGCTTGCATTTTCAAAAATGTTGTCTATTACATTTATACTTGAACAAGTTTCTCTGGTATCAAATTCTTGGATATAAAATCCTTTGGTTCAGATTTTGATTTTTTTCCCCCCTTATAGAGATTTGATCATTTTTAACTAGCTATCCAAAAGATTTTCATTAGCTTTGAAATCCGTTAACTTTACTAGATTATGTCTAGTTTGACTATTCTGTGCCATTTTTTTTCTTTGGGATACTATATGCCCCTTCTATCTATAGATTTAGGTCCTCTTATATTTCTGGAAAGTCACTCAAAATATTTATGTAAGCTTTTTTTTTTCTGTCTCAAAATCTAGATTATTTTCTTGGTTTTCTTTCTTAATTATGCATATATTGACTTTCTTTTGTCTAACATTTACATAATTTTCTTTCTAATCCTTTAAAACTGTTTATTTCCATTTCATTTTACTTGCTTTTCTCAATATGGTATTCCATGACTCTAAAAATATTTTATTTTGTTTTTGTTGTTTTCCTTAATAAGTGTTTATTTTCCTTTGTGCTATTTCTAAGTCTGCCTTCATTTTTGAGATAGTTTAATTTTGTGTTCTCCCACTTCTTTCAATTCATATTTGAATTCCTTTTGTGGTTTTGCTTTATTTTAAAAAATTTCAAGTGAAGAGAGTTAGGAAAGTTGAGTTAATCGTAATTGTCAGTACTTGCTACATTAACAGTTGACTCATGCAAGTTCAGTCTTATTTATTTCTTCCTTTTTATTCATATTCCTATACCCCCATAGGCAATCATTCGCATATGTTAAATGTGCATCTTTCAATGTGTTTTTGTTATATGTGTATTGTTTTTATGTATATACTTTTTTAATGAACATACATCGTAATGATCATATATCTTTATTTTTCACTTAGCATTATGTTTTTAAGATCCATCCATGTTGCTTTGTGGCCCTCTAATCAGTTGCTTCTAATGTGGCATAAAACTCCATGATGTGCATTTACTACTTTTTATTTATTCACTCTCCTGGTGATAGTTACCAGAGTGCTTCCAACTCCCCGCCACCACAAATAACCCTGCTGTCTTAACCCATTTGGGTTGCTATAACAAAATACCATAGAATGGGTAGCTCATAAACAGCAGAAATTCATTTCAAAGATCCTCTTCCAAGTTGCACCCTTAACTTTTAAAATTTATGGCTGTACATTTGGTTAAAATTTTCTTTTGCTTAATGGCAACATTTTATAATGAGATTTTTAATTTGCCTTTTTTTTTCCTATTCTCTTCTTTTTTTCTTATGGTATCTTTGTATACTGGTTCCTTTTTGATTGCTACTCATCTTTGAAGGAAAAGTTTTTCAAAATATGCAACTTACCAAAGGTTTATGCTGAGGAGGGGCCTCCCCAAACATGTTCCAGCCCAATAGGAATTCTCCTTATGACACAAAGTTTATGTGGATGAGTTCCTTCAGCTTCTACTTCTAAGAGAAACTGGTGGTTGCAGGGCTGCTCACATTGCAGAGTCCATCTTGCCTCAGCAACAGAATGCTTCCTGCATATATGGCATGTCTGAATGATTCCTCTTCCAACTGTGCCTTACCTCCTTCTCTTTCATAATAAATCAAATTGAGAGGAGGCATTGCTGCCAATACACATACTTGATTCCCTTGTTTCAGATGAAGGATTTTTGGTTTTGCCCCTAAGTTAAGTCAGTTGTTGAAGTGTATTTTGTTGATGTTTTCTGAGATCTGTAGCCATCAACATTTTTTATCAGTCTTCCTGTCCTTCACTGTACCTCTGCACATATTGTAGTTTAGGGTTTCAGGTGTCTCCTGTTTTCAGTGAAAATGGATTTTGCATTTTTGTGTGTCATTATCTTTGCTACTGGGTAAGTTCTGAGAGTAGAAGGACTTGTAGAAGATGCTGTATTTACTCCACCATTTAAATTCTGGGTGTTTCTCCATAATACATTTTAAAAGTCACTGTTTTATGTATATATTATGTTATCTCACTGTTGATTCTTAAAGTTTAGCATTATAAGAATTGCTTCCAATGTTTGTTAAAAATTTCAGTAATTAGGCCCAGTCCTCAAAGTCCTCAAAGATTCTGATTCATAGGGCCTGGGCTAAACAAACACCTCAGGTGATTCTGATGCTGGCGGCTCACCAACCGCATCTTGTAGGCGGCCACTTAATAGTATTAACTGACTGAATTACAAGGGCATTTGCGTGAGAACTCTTGGTATATGTAGTAGAAAAGATATTGTTTTTATAAATAAGACTGGCTGAGATAACATATGTAGCACTAGAGAAGTACTGAGGCAGGGATGTTTTCTTAGAGAATGGAGAAACATTTTTTTTCCTACCTCAGAAATATTATGTGATCCATTCAGTTGAGTGGTATTTAGCACACTAATTATATGCAATAAGTATTGATGAATGGCAACATCAAAATAAGGCATAGTTTAATAGGTAGAAAGTCTCAGACTCCCCAAAAGTGACCCAAGAAATACAAGTTATCTATAGTTTATGTGACCAATCAGGCAAGTACTCCCTTAGGGTCAACTTAACCATATGGTGGATTATCTGTTAATTTGTGGACGTGTTAGATACCGTGCGTGTAACTTCACCCCTCTTCCTCCCCCCACAGTATTCTTTGTGGCAGACTGCTAGTTCTCCATTTTTCCTGGGCAGATGACTTTCAATGTAAAGACTACATTTCCCAGCCTTCCTTATAGCCATGTTTGGCCATGTGACCAAGTTCTCATGAACTAATGAGTCCTCCTTTATTTTTCTTCATAGCGTGCCTCATTACCTATCATGTTATTATATATCTATTCTTGTATTGACTGTCTCCTGCACTAGAATGTAAGAGCCATAAAGGCCAGGACATTGTCTTATTCTCTGTCATATTCCCAGCATCTAAATCAGCATTTGGCATGTAAGGGACACTCAGTAAATAAGGGAATGAATGCATAACAGAATTACTGCAAAGATATAAGGATTATTAGATATTACAGGACATGTGGCTTCCCAGTATTCCTATAATGAGGATGACTAATAGGCCTCATAAAGGATAGTTTATTCTGCTTTGGGTTACCAGTTGAGCTTGAATAATCACTCTCCCTGAGTACACTTATTTTCAAATTCATATTTTCAAAGAGAAGGGAATTGACTGGGTTTATCTCATTCAACAGAATGAAGGATCCCAGATGTGGATCCCTGTTGTTGAAGGTTGACTTTCCTCATATCCATTCTAAACACACAGGGTTGCTTTTGGCTCAGGTAACTATACAGGTCCAGTTATAAATGGTCAACACAGCATGGTTGGTTTCTCTTAATTGTATACTGGCATGAGTCTCGGCAACCTTGTGCAGAAAGACCATCTATCCTCACAAGAATGTGGTGAATATTGCTGGCACTCCCAGGCTTTCAAATGTTGCTTCATGGGAAGTTGTTTGTGCTGTATTACATGTGTTTCACATGTATTTGAAAGCATTTTTTAGATGTCCTGTTCTGAAGTGTCAGAATGATACAATGAAAATATACAGACTAGTATTCCAAAGACCTGGGTTCAAGACCAGCACATATTAGCTCTGTGACTTTGAATAAATCACCTCATCTTTCTGAGTCTCAGTTTCCTCATTTGTGAAAACAGGTGATGAGGTGAGATGACTTAAAGGTCTCCTCCAGCTCCAATATTTTATGACTCTGTAAGTACTTTTAGAGATTTCACAGCATAATTGTGAACATTCCCAACTATATCAAACATCCTCTCTTTGAATGTAGATTTGATTTTTTGGAACAGATAAAATTTATCAGAACCAAGTATTTTAATACTATATAAGACAAATGTAGATGGTAATGTTTTTAAGGCTTGGAATTATCATGCTTGCCTTTATTTCCTGTATATTCATTTGCAAGTGGCTGAAAATGCAACACAAATTGGCTTAAGCTAAGAGATAATTACTGGCTCATATAACTAAAAAGTTCAGCGTCTCCAGCTTCAGTCACAGCTTGATCCAGGAAGTGAAATAATGTCCTCAGGACCCACACTTGGTTTTCTTATCTCTCAGTTCTGCCTTCTCCCTGTTAGTTCCATTCTCAGGCATGTTCTCCACTGGGTGGCAAGATCACTGCCAGCAGCCTCAGGCTTACATTTAATCTTCTCAGCAATCCTCATAGAAAGAGAGATTCACTTTTCTCAACAATTTCCCATAAGTCCCAGAATTGATTTTTATCAGCCGTGCTTGAGTCATTTGCTTATCATGAACTAATCACAGAGACCAGGAGGATTCTCTGACTGGTTAAGCCTGGGTCACATGCTCACCCCTGAAGTGGCGGGAATTCAGTTCTACTTGAGTCACATGTACTGAATATGGTAGGAGGGTACTTCCCCAAATAAAATCACTGTGCTGATCTCAAAAAGGTAGAATGATGCTGAACATTAGAGAAGGAGGGTGCGGGGAAAGAAAGAGGGGAAGACATCTACTCAGTTGTTGCATTTGACAAATTCATCCTTTGAAATGTTTCCCCTTTCCTGTTTTTTTTTTTTTTGCAGTATAGACACTCACTATCTCGTAGTAGCTTCCTAGTAATTTCCTTGCCTTGAGTCATCCCCCGCCTGCCCCTGCCCCCGCCATCCCAAGTACATTCTAGGCATTGCCACCATGTTATTCTTCCTAAAGCACTGGTTCGATCATTTCACTCTCCAGCTCAAAATCTTTCAGGAACTCTCTTCTGACTACTGTACCGGATTCCATATTCTTCAGTCTGGCATTTAAATCTTCCACAATCTGGCTCCCACATATTTCCAGGCTTATCTATCTACCTATGCTTGTCCCAGGTGCACTGTTCACCATCATGTTTTCCTTACAATGCCTTTGCTCTATTTGTACGTTCTACCCTATCACCATTTCTCCCATCCTAAGTGTGATATCAGATGATGAGCCAGATACTGCAGGTTGTTTCCAATATCTGTTCTCCCCTTTTTCTTTAGTATTAGAACCATTGATTTCTAGCTGGACACGTGGCCACTCAATAGAGACTATATGTTTCAACATCACTTACAGTTAAGTGTTGACCAATGTGGTGTAAGTGCAGTGATGTATACAACTTCTGCAAGTGTTTCTAAATAGAGGGATGTTCTCTTCTGCCCCTATCACCTTTCTGCTGCCTGGAATGAGGATGTGATGGCTGGAGCTTGAGCAGCCTGCTTGATGGTAGAAGCTGCATCTTCAGGATGGTGAAGCCACAAGATAGAAGGAGCCTGTGTCCATGATGATGAGAGAGCCACCATATCAACCCTACACTGCCTACACATACATGAGAGGGATACACTTTATTTTGTTTAAGTTAGCGTTATTTTGAGTTTTTAACTGCAACAGAAACCAATCTTTCCATTAAAATATGTTACTTAGGAAAATTTTCTGGTGGCCAATAACAGGAATCCATTCAAAGAAGAATGGGGGAATTATTTTAAGGATATAGGATTGTTTTCAGAACCCATGGGCAGGGATGAAAGAAGACTCAGGAATAGACCTGAACCTGGGACTGAAACATTGTGGGGAAGCTAGGAGGTCTTCTCGTTGTGTCTCATCTCTCCTTCTCTTCCCTCTTACTGCAGATTATTTATGTACCTGGTGTAGAGAAGCAGTAAATAAATATTTGTTTAACGGATGGCAATTTGTGTGTCTGTGAAATAAACTGGATCCAAAGCCAAGTCTCAAAACATTTCCTTATAAATATGTAGCTTGTTAAAGTGACTCATTTGTAGGGGATCATACATTTTAGAGTCTAAGCCCTTCTGTCAGCCCTTTCTCTCAGCCCTCTGATTTTTTCAGTTGCCTATTCTGACATCAGAAAAAGGGCGTGAAATGCAGAGTTGTGCACAACTGATCTCATGAAAGATACATTAAAGACAACTCTGCTTTGTACAGGAGTTGCAAAAGCAAATTTTTATGTGGCACAAGCACTGGTCCACAAGTAAGCATTTTGCTAGACAAGGAAATGAGAGGTTATTTTTGGTACATTTTTTTCCCTAACCAGCTTTTTTGTTTGTTTGTTTGTTTCATTTTGCATTGTTATTATTTACTGTCTAGGTTCTTGCTTTTACCTAGTTTTTGCCCTTGAGGGCTTCTTATGTTCTTGTCAGCTTATTGATATGTTTCATAAGATGTTTTATATATTTAATCTAGCATTTGGTGGGAGAATCAGCCAATCTCTCGTCTGCCATACAGCTGGACACGAAGCCCAGTGTGTTTTTTAAAAGCGTTTTTAAAAAAGTTCATTTGTTTGTAGATACTACCCTGAGTTCTGAAGACCAGGGCCCTAACTCTGGTGGTCCAAGCTCCCGATCTGTAAAGATGAACTACCTTTACACCTACATCAAATTGCTTTTTATAAAAGGCTTATGAGATAATTAATCTGAAGTCAGTTTGAAACCAGAAAGTACCATGTAAACATACAACACTTTCTGAACTTTGAAAATAAAACAGAGGCAAACGAGCAATAAAAGTTGTAACTAAGGATAGCGACCTTAGAATGATTTGTTCAATTTAAAATTTTTAGATATTTGCAGTCCTTTGTTTTCTGGCCCTTGATATGGATGGGAAAGTCTGAAGGTTAAAAAAAAATATTACTTTATTTGACATTAATTATATAACTTATATTTTAGTGAAAGAAAAAGAAGGCAAACCTGAGCACACTATAAAATCCATCATCATGTTTTTAAAGTTTGTGAGGAGTCTGTTACTTTAGTATATGGCTGAGCAATCTAACTTAGGATGCTTACAACGCTTTATGTATTTTGCAGGCTGAGATTCTGAGTGTATAACATTCTGTAATGCATCTTGGTCTCTGTGCTGCAAGGACACTAAAGTCCTACTACAGGTAACTACTCAGATAGCTCTTCTCATTCTCAAACTGTGCTAGCAGGTGAAACACCTCTAAGTCCATTCCAAAGAGCCTTGTGGATGACAGGTGGGCCAACATGGGACTCGGGCCCATGGCTACTGCTCACTATTTCCTGTAGATGCATGATATCTTAGGTCCTATGTAGAACACAGCATAGGGCCTGTCCTCTAAACATTTATATACCAAGACAGTGTATCTACATGTATATCATTAACTCATTCTGCATTTTCTGAGCCAGTCCTCCTACATGTCAGGCTTTGTTCCTGTTCTCAAAAAGTTCATAAGGAAATAGACAAAACTACAATTACTGTTCTATGTGATAAGTGCTAGAAAGAGAGAAAGTGCTATAAGAGTACAGTAAAGGGCACCTAGCCCACACTGGGGTGGGATAAGGCTGGGTGGCAAGGAACAGGGAAGGGTTCCCAATGGAATTGATGCCTGGGCAGAATAATGAAGGATAAGCAAGAATTAGCTAGGTAAGGAAAAGATGGAGGGTCAGGGCATAACAAGAAAAAGGAGCAGCATATGTAAAGACAGCATGTATGAAGGAGTATGGCAAGACTGGAGAACCCAAGTAGTTTGCTGTATGATGAGTTTATTTATTTCACTTAGTTGTTATTGACACATTTGTTTTCTTCACTATGTTTGAGTGCTTGGATGATGGAGATTGTGTGTAATGGTTTCTCTCTTCCTATGTCTAGCAGTAGGCACGTAGATCGAGCATAAAAAATGTTTGATGAATGAACGACATGGTGTAAGGGAGAATAGTTAGAAGTCCATTAATGAGTAGGGTCATGTCTAGTCCCAGTGAATAACAGATGGGGTAGATTTAAGAATTATTTGCAAAATAGGATGGATAGGACTTGATATATTGGAGATGGAGTATAAAAGAGTAAATAATGATTTTCTAGGTTTCTGTTTTTATTATAGGTGGATGATAATAATGATGTTATTAATAATAGCTAATATTCATTAGGCACTTTGTGTCATGAAGTACACTAAGTATTTCACATATATTAAGCCATTTAATTTCTTAACGACTTAGTTACGTAGGTAATCTTATTATCCCCATTTACTGGAGCTATTAGAGATCAACTAGCCCAAGGTCACTGACACAGCTAGTAGGTGCCAAGCTCAAACCCAGGAATTCTGATTCCTATAGCCATCCACATAACCTACTCTTCTTTACTGCCTCTAATAAATGTGATCAATATACAGAGCAGGGGTCCTACTCAATACATATATCACACAAATTGCATGTAACTCTTTTACTAAACATAGAGACACATACTATGATGTGACTGCCTCTTTTGGATCAGATTTTCGGAAGCCTGGTTTGTATTTTCACGTTTCCTCTCTGGAGGACCTAAAGTGGGGTGGAAGTTATCAAAGAGTTGACACAAAAGATGAGAGAAGGCAGGTGCAGAAACGACATTTTCGAATGCTCTAGCAGCTGCTAGAATGCTGGAATCTAGGTTCTATCAGACTACCCCTCCTCCCATCCATCCCCCCAGAGACAACAGACACGCACGAGCGCACCCACACCCACACCCACACACGTTGTAAGGTACATATGCACGCCGTGTGTCAGGTTGGTTCTAGCTGTCCTCAACTCACATCGAAGGTTCATTTTCCGACTCCTGGAAAGCCCAACACACTCGAAGTGAACCCGAGACCGCCTGTCCAGCCCAGGGCAACAAGGCTTAGCGCCAGCTCGCCCTGTTCCCAAGGAAACCGCCCGCTGAGGCACCTGGGGCCCGCGCCGGGCACCTGCGAAAGCCCCGGCTGTCGCCAGGGGGCGCGGGAGCGCGTCGGCCCCACCGGCCCCACGCCCGCCCCGCCCCCATCCCCGCCTTCCCTCCCCGGGGCGGACCGCTCCCGGCTCCCAGCTCCGCTGCCGGCGCAGGCGCAGTCCCGCGCTCCCTCGGCGGCTGCCCCCCGGTAGTGCACCCGCCGCGGCTGAGTGTAGCGGCGTCGGCCCGCCGTTCTCCTCCGCCTGTGACTCCTTCGGCGCGCGTTGTGTGCGGTTCTGCGCGCGCCCCTGAGCGCCGGCCGCGGCCGCGGTGGGTTAGTCAGGTGAGTGCATCCGCGGGAGGGAGAGGCCCGGGGCGCGGAGCACCGCCCCCCCTCGGTGCCCGCGCGCCCGCCGCCCGCGAGTCGGCCTGGAGGGGCGGCCGCGGCAGGTGCAGGTGAGGGCGCGGCGCGCGGAGACCCGGCCGACTGTCCTGGCCCAGGGAGCGCGCTCCCCCGCCTGGGCTCGCGGGCTCCGGGACCCCGGCGGCGGCGGCGGGGGTTCGGCGCTTCGGAGCATCTGGGCGCCCCCTGGGGCCGCTGGTGGGCGTCGGGCGGCGGCGGCGGCTCGTCCCCTGTCCTCCGGGCCCCGGCGCGTTACTCATTAACTGCGCGGTTCCGAGCGCTGAGGCTGGGAGCCCGGCGCCCGGTTACCTGTCGGCTGGGCGCGCGCGGCCGGGAGCTGGGGCCCCGGGGTTGCGGAGGGGGCTGTAAGGAGAGTTCGCGAACAAGTCGGGAGGCCGGCGCTGGACGGGGCGAGGCAGTAGGCGTGGACCGGAGACGGCGAGCGGGGCACCGAGTCGAGGCGTAGAGGTCACCCTCGGGAGGTTTCGGCGAAACCTGGTGGGCAAGAGCCGGCACCCGGGATCGCGCCTTAGGAGGCAGCTCAGTTCAGCCTGACTTTTGTTTCGGGGAGTTGAGGCGAGCTGCACAGACGTAATTGTAATTACACAGCTCTTCCAGCGTGGATAACTCGCTCCGACCGCCCGGGGAAAAGAGAGCTTAATGGACTCTGGAAGTGATGGTGGTAGGTGGAATCTGCAGCACGTGAAGAGTTGTCAGTTGTTATGGGATTTAAAAAAGAAAAAAAATCTGTAATGGCTAAAGGGTAAGGTCTTGAAAATTAAGAGCGCTCAGTTAATACTGATTCCGAAGAGGCAGTTTAGTTTCGTGGAAATGTAGCATATTCCGAGGATACCTGTTTCCTACTCTTCTGTTTCCCCCTCCAACTTATCCCTTGCAGGGTAGGGAAACAGCCATGTAATCTTTTGCCGTGGAATGATTACATAATTGGAGGAGAGGCCGATAAGAGGATTAAAAACAAAACCGTTCTATTGTAAATCTGTTGAAAGACCTGGTTTCTGTTCATTATCCTCATTCGTATTTTGTTGTTCTTGCCCTTTTAAAGAAAAAAAAATGGTGAATGGCGCTTCAAGGAGAAAAGAGGCAGAATAGATTTGTAGACCAATCATAGTAAATATTTGATACTGGTAAATATTCCACCAGTTTTATGGGGCCTTGTCCTGTTAACATTTGCTATTTATTTACTAGTGCCGTGCATTTTGATAGGACACTTCATGTTTGGACAGACACGTATCCTAAATATGGTTTATGTGATATAATCCTAAAGCCCTTGTGGAATGTATAGAAATAAACTTAGCAGTTATACAGTTTTACTACAGTAGTGTATGTCTTACTATTAGAAGAAAAGCCTTTTCATTTTTTTCTTTTTCCATTTCAGTAATATTATATATTGGTACATACCTTTGTGAACCAAAGTGGATACATTTAGTATAACTCTTCCTTGTGTGTTTGGCGAACACCTATCTGTGGTATGGAATACCTCTGACTTTTCACCAGGATGGATATTTGATGTTCAGCTGCTTTGTGAATTTGCTAATTCGTGGAGTTTCTAATTAGATCCAGCTGTACTTTTTGAATTGGTGTAGTTATGCATGTGCTTCCTTTGATGATATTATTTTCCTTTAATTTTCACTAAACCCTCAACCTCTGCAACACATGCATAGACACTCTACAAATAATTTTTTAAATTGAAAGAGTCTTAGAAGACAATCTACATCATCATCTTGTTTTTTGATATGGCAGAACAAAAACTGGTAGGTTACAGTAGTTTCACATGTATTATTGTAGTTAACCTTTTTCCCCCTCCCTTTCTGAGCAGGACTCGCTGAACCAATTTTAATGAAAAACTGTCTATTTTTAAAGTTTTAGCTCCATTACTTACCGTGCATATGACCTTGAGTAAAGCATTTAACCTCTGAGCCTATTTTCTCCATTTGTAAATGGATGTAGTGTTAGGTTGAACCATATGAATTTGCCAGTATTCAGCTGTTTTTAATATGGCTCAACCTAATATGAACTTCATAATGGTGGGATGAGAATTAAATGAGATACTCCACGTGGGAGGTGGAGGAGAGGAACAGATGTTAACGTAACAGTGTGCCATGCATCCTGCTTGTTACTTCAAGTACCTTGACTCCTCTAGTCCTCAGCACATTCCTGGAGTATAGATGGTGTTGTTGCATGTTACAAACCAGGAAATTGAGGATCAGAGAAGTGAAATAACTTGCCTCTGGTTACTTAGTTGTCGGTGGTCCTATAGCTGCCTAATGGCAGAGCCAGGATTAAACACTGAGAGTGACTGCCCCAAATGGAACTCCTACCAGTTTTGCTCCTTCCATTCCTGAACTACACCTTCTGTAAAAGAGCTTTGTGACTATAAGAAGACACATATATGAAAAGTGTTATTATTATTTGTATTTCTGGTTAAAAAATATCCAGGTTTTCTGATGATGGTGATAACCAGCACTGCTGCTACTACTACGGAGTCTAGAGCTTATGGTGTATCAGGTTCTGGTGTAAACACTATGCCAACTCATTTATTCTCACAGTGACCTAGGAATTAGGTAATACTTCATCCCATTTTATAGTTGGGAAGGTTGAGGCACTGAGTGGTTATGGAGCTTAAGGTGATGGATGCTTAAGGTCAAAGCTAATTAAGTGAGGGCACTAAATTAGGAGTCTGGTAGTTTGTCTTTGATGTCCATGATCTTAACCACTACACTCTACTACCTCTTCATGCATAGGTTGTAATACTGAAGAATTGGTTTTAATTTAGCTTTTATGAGATACTTAATATTGGTGTAATAAGTAATTCTTAATGTATCACTGGAGATTTTTAAATCAAATATTCATTGAGTATCTACTCTGCAAGTCACAGCGGGGGTTAAAGGAAAGACTTTAAGGCATCTGGAAGGTGGGCTGTGTAATCATTCCCATATCTTTTGTAAGTTCCTCAAAATTTAGAAAGCACTTTCACATATGTTGTTGTTGTAATTTTAATGAGTGCCAGGTAAGACACAGTGCTAGAATAGTTGGAGAGTGGGGAGGAAGGAAGGATGAGTTGGTAGAGGTACTTGCGTGTTGAGGGAAAGCTTTGAGGATATTCTGAGGGGAGTGCACCTTTTCAAACTAAACCTTTGCCCTATATAGTGCTAGTCAAGGTGTAGTTCAACAAAGCATAGTAAATTGGTTACTAAATGAATTACCTAAATACACCTGATATCCTAAAATAAAATATCTGAGGTTTTGAAAGCTCCTTTCTAGCTAGTTTCTCTTTTTTTCCCTGTACTACTGCCCTTACCGTTGCCATGTAGTACGTATCTTTTTTTTCTTTTATGCTTCCAAAGCATGGAGTATATGCCTCTATTTTGGTATTTATTTTGATATTTACATTGTTTGTAAACGTTCGTTGACAATGAGGTGTCTTTTTCTAGTGTACACATGCTTTGGAGGCAGGGCTTTAATTCATCTTACCCCATTTTATAGCTTTAGCATTGGGCTTGGAACCCAGTAGATACTGTGCTGTTTGGTGATGGATGGTCAGTGAGAAAAAATGTTAGGATGTATTGAAATTGATCTAGCAGTAGAAATGGAAATGAGTGTTCAAAGTGGGAATTGAGGGGACTAAGGGAAGGGGAGGGGTTACTTACAACAGGTAACATTAACTTGCCAGCTCTGTTTCCCTTCTGCTTTCTCTTTCAACTTAAAGCTAAATGAGGTAGTTTCATAAGCTTCAATTGTATATAGAAAAAATGAAAAAGTAATATTGATTTATCTTAGGATATCAACAACACGAAATTCCATAGCTATAACCATAAGCTAAGATTACTTAGATCAGAGGGAAAAGAATGGAAATTATTGAAATAGTTCAAGTTTGAGAGATTTGTTGCTTATAGTTAACACCTGTAAAGGAGCATACTGATGATAGCTTAGAACCAATTAAATAAGTGAATTGTCATTTGATGTGTCCAGATAATAGTATTGAGTATTTGTTTGTGGGCATCTGATTGACAGATCAGGATAAAGTATAAAAGAACAATTAAAGTAAGTTAGAAAAAGAGTAAGTAAATGTGCATTAATTAATTTCCTGTTGGGAAGAGAATTACATTTGAACACTATACCTCAGAAGGGCTTGTTTTCCCCCTCCTTCTCCTTTATCTAGGATAAACAAGGATCCCTTCTGTTTTGTAAGACAGACTCCTTTCTGTGCTCTTGTTATTTTCCCCATCATTTATTCCTTTTTAGGTCTTTATAGATATTATACATTTGTGTTATGCCTTACAATCTTTAGAACATTTTTACATTGACAGTTAAGCCATTTGATTTCCTCAAATGTAGGCAGGGGGGATAACACCACTGTTATAGATGTTGAAACTGAAGCTCAGAGAAATTAAGTGACTTGCCCAAGTTCACACAGCCAGTTAATAACAGAATCTGAACTAGAAAGAAGGTTTTCTGAAGCTCGTTTGATCAAATGCTCAGGTTTCCCCAAACTTTAAAAATTCAGTTTCATCAATCTTGCTACAGGGTACTTGCTGTTTTATCTCTAATTTTTAAAGGTGGCTGGGAGTCACTATCTCTACTCTTTGCTGCTCTGCTATTTATTCCCTCTCTAAAGAGTCTTACTGTTTATTTATCCAGTCAATATATACTTCAGTGCCTATTGAATATTTAGTTGACATATATTCTTACATACATAAGATAAAGAGGCTTACACTTTTAAGAAGAAGAAACCTGGAAAACAATTATTTTTTACATTTTTGTTCCAAGAATTTGTAATTAAATACAGTGTTAGTAACCCAGTAAGTTCTGAGAATTTTCTGAAAACCTTTAATTTTAAGAATCTGCAATAACTAACATCTCTCAGTATGTTAGGTTGTACATTTAAATCCTGTGGAATTAGTAAATGGAAATTAATTTGTGGTCTGTTTTAATAAGAGTGGGAAGATTGTGAGCTTGACAGACCACCTGACTAATATTTCCCTTGGGTTATGAATTAAATTCACACTTATAAACATAGACTGCTTCCTAAAATGTAAATGTGAAATTTTTTTTTTTTGCTACAACCAAAATGTTAGTTTGGAAAACCAACTTTATAATTATAGGGAAAGTTAATGAGAAAATTATTTTTTATATATACACCTTTTTGTTTTGTTTTTTCTTCCTTTATATAGTATTTGAATAAATCTCAAAACTTTCTAATTATTGAGAATTTAAAATACAATAAGTAGATGCAAAAGTATGATGAACCTCAAATTTCCCATCATCTAGCCCATCAGCAACGGTCAGTCCTGCCCCATATACTTCCCTGTATTATTCCCCCTCCTGTACTATTTTGAGCAAATTCCAGGAATTGTATAATTTCATCTGTAAATATTTCAGTATGTATCTCTAAAAGATAAGGGCAGTTAGCTACAATACTATGACACACTTTAAAAAATTAACACGAATTCCTTAGTATCAAATATCCACACTGTTTTTGAATACATAAGGCCACTATAGTAAAATCAGGCTTCTGTTGATTTTTATTTATATGCTATTCCTCCCCTCCCCATCAAGAACTATAAGGGGCTGAGTGAGTATTTACTTTAAACCCCAGCAGGGCAGCAGAATAGATAAGGAAATGATGATAGCAGAGAGAATATAGGAGAAAACCCAGAAAGAACACAAAGTAATAGCAAATGCTCATTTCAATAGCAGTGCATTAGAGAAACTTTAGTTTTTTCTTTCTGAAATTAAACAAGCGTTCAGAGATTAAATAGGATTCTTCTATTTGGATTGTTCTTTTCTTACGGTTGGTTGGGTAAGACTGCCTTAGAGATCCTCTGTCTTGATGTAACCTTTATCTGAGTCTTACCCCTGACCTCCAATCAGTTTTACCTTTTAAGTGATTCTTAGATGTAGTGGAGTCAGGTGTTGGAGTCAGACGCACCAGGGCTTGAATCCTAGCTCTGTGGTTTATTGACTGTTTGACCTCGACAAAATTAATTTAATCTCTCTGATCCTCAGTTTCTGTACCTGTAAAATAGACATAAGAATCATTTCAAAGGGATGCTGTGAGGAATAACAGAATAATGTACATAATGTATATGTGTATATGTCACACATATAGAATGTAATAACGTAATGCATATGTGTGTATATGTAGAAATATAAATGAATTGTTCTGAATGTTTTTCATATATATAGATAAATATGCCTCCGTCTCCTCATTTGCAATGCGTGATCTTGGCATTAGATCAGACCTTCATAATCTCTTGCCTAGCCTGTTGCAATAACCTCTTAATCAATTGCCTCTAGTCTCCTCTCTCTAGTTAAAGTCCTCGGGAGTCATTTTTCTCATGACATCACAGTACATCTGTACTTCCTAAAACATAGATCTGAGAATCTCTTGGATAAACTCCAAGCAGCAGTTCCCATGTTAAATGAAGCTTTTAATTATCTGTCGCATATCTGCCTCTCCAGCCTGATTTTCTGTCACTCTTTTTTTTTTTTGGTTAGTTTCATCAGTGCCAAACCCTTATTCCTTGACTGTCCTGTCGTATTTCCTTGCCTAGCCCACCTACAGACTCTTTATTCAGCATTTCAAATCTAACTTATATTTTATTTCTCCTTGAAACATTCTCTTCCTCCTCTCCCCCCCAACCCACAGGGTAATCATTTAGTGGCTCATGATAGGCTATGCACCTTCTTTTTAGTCCATTTTCATATCTGTGTTCTCAGAACTTAGTACCAGCATGTGCCTTGAGGAGTTGAAGCTGGCAGACATCTTCCATTCCAACTAGAATAAATATAATTGATAAAAATTATTAAGTACACTTATTTTATACTAAAATAATATAAAATATATTTAATAAGTATATAAATCATTAAGATTTTTTTCTAGGCATTCGTTAAATGAGTTAATACACGTGAAGTTCTTAACAACACATAGTTAACTGATACATAGTTAACTTTCAGTAAATGACTGCTGTTTTTGCTGTGATAGTGCTGACTTTTGCAAAGAAGAAATAACATGAAATGCGTACTAGAAATCAGAAGCAAATGGTTTTGATCAACTTTTTTTAAATTGGAAATCAGCTTTATTACCTAAAGCTGAGTAATAATAAAGCCATCCAAGCTGTGTTGGTAATTCACCCATAAGAATTTAATGCTGTTGTCCTTTTTACTCATTTTTAGTGATCTTTGACAAGTTTAGTTTATGAATTGGGATAATCTCCACTTGAAATTAGTTTTTTAAATTACTTATTACTGGGCTTCCCTGGTGGCGCAGTGGTTGAGAATCCGCCTGCCAATGCAGGGGACACGGGTTCGTGCCCCGGTCCGGGAAGATCCCACGTGCCACGGAGTGGCTGGGCCCGTGAGCCATGGCCACTGAGCCTGCGCGTGTGGAGCCTGTGCTCCGCAACGGGAGGGGCCGCAGCAGTGAGAGGCCCGCGTACCGCAAAAAAAAAAAAAAAGTTTAAGTTACTTATTACTTAACGCAAAGAGTACTACTGCTTAAAAATAGTTTATGTTATTCATATAAGAACTATGAATACAAAATAAATCTTAAAGCTTCCATGTACTATTTGAAAGAGCAAAAGATTTTCAGTCTGGTTGGCAGCTCATTACCAGCTAAGCTAAACATTTTATGGAAATTTCACATGCTTGATAAAGGGACTACATTTAATCTTAAAATAATCTCCTTTTCGGGAGTGACTGGAATTTAAACAATGTGTTGTAGGTAGAGGCACTGCTCAGAGGTGCTCTACTCTACGAAATACTACTTGCATTTCTCTTTTAATTCTCACCCTGTGAGGAAGAAAACCGAGCTACAGATTTCTAGATGAGAGAACCTAGGCACACATTGGCCCAGTAACTTGATAGAAGCAGAATTCAGACCTGCCTCTCTTTGAGGTTTGGGTCTTATGTTCCTAGCCTGTGCTCCAGTTTATGCAACCTTTGTATTTTCCATAAATACTTTGCTTTCATACCTTAGACATACCTCGAAAGTCCTTCCAGGGGGTTTATCTTTCTCATTATTTCCTACTCTTCTTTGGGTCTTTTCTTTGGCTTCACTTTTCTGGGAGTCCTTTCCTTCTGATTTATTTGCCCCTCCTGTGTGGTCTCTTAGTAGCCTCTGCATATTCTATAGCATTTATCACACTATCATTGCCACTATCGGTGTCTCCTACTATATTGATACTATTTGGGAGCAGAGATGATTTATCATCTTCTTTCCCCAGAGCCTGGCACATAGTAGACTCTCAATGAATATTTGTTGAAAGAATAGTTGAGTGTTTATAGGAAAAATAGGGTGGATGTTGCAGGGATGATGGATTTTAATTCAGCTTAAGCAGAAACATATTTACATGAACCATCTAACAGTGGAAAGGCAAAGCAATTCTAGTAGTAGTAGTGTGGTGTGGTGGTGAAGAGCTAGGACTCTGGAGTCCAACAGACATAGGTTTTATTTATTTATTTATTTTTAAAGTCTTTCATTGAATTTGTTGCAATATTGCTTCTGTTTTATGTTTTGGTTCTTTGGCTGTGAGGCATGTGGGATCTTAGCTTCTGGACCAGGGATTGAACCTGCACCCCCTGCATTGGAAGGCAAAATCTCAACCACTGGACCGTCAGGGAAGTCCCAGACATAGGTTTTAATACTGGCTACCCTAAGCTGCAGCTTCCTCAACTGTACGTGGGCTGGAACTATACCTGATATTTAGTAAATGGTCAGTAAATATTAGCTGTTATTATGAGAGAAACCACCCTATAATCCTGTGTGACTGGGGGGGGACTGGAAGTTTGATGGCCCAGCTCCCCATACCGTTTTTCTCCCCCTGGATTATTTTGAAGCAAATCCAGGTAATTTTATTTCATCTATAAATACTTTCGTGTGTATCTCTAAAAGGTAAGAATTTTTTTTATGTAACCATTATACCATTATCTCTAAAAATGGACAGAAATTCATAATAATATCAGTAATATCCAGTGTTCAAGTTCCCTTTATTGTCTTATAATATGATTTTACAGTTGGCTAATTCAAATAAGAATTCAAACAAGGTCCATATATTATCTTTCATTATGTCTCTTAAGTTTCTTTATAAATTCCCTCTTTTTTTCCACTTTTATTTATTGAAAAAACCAGGTGGTTTATCCTGTAAGAGTTTCCCAAGGTTTAGATTTTGCCGTTATTGTCCATATGGTATTATTATTTTTTTTATTTTTATTTTTCGGTACACGGGCCTCTCACTGCTGTAGCCTCTCCCGTTCCGGAGCACAGCCTCCGGACGCGCAGGCTCAGCGGCCATGGCTCACGGGCCCAGCCGCTCCGCGGCATGTGGGATCTTCCCGGACCGGGACACGAACCTATGTCCCCTGCATCGGCAGGCGGACTCTCAACCACTGCGCCACGAGGGAAGCCCCATATGGTATTATTTTTAATATGTTCCTCTAGGCTCTGTATTTCCTATAAACTGATGAAGATGTTATTTTTAGTATGTTCCTCTAGCCTCTTTCCTATAAACTGATAAAGACCTAAAGGCTTGATTGGATTGGGATCTTTTTTTTTCTTATTAGGGTGGCAAGAATGATTCATGGATGGTGGTAGTGTTCATTTCCTGTTTTACCACATAATTCTCATAATGTCTGATTTTCTCCCTTTTTGTGATAATAATGTCATCAGTGAGTTCAGGTACTGTCATTCTGATCCATTAATTATAAAGTATCCCAGGTTTTACCTTAGGGTTTTAATAGTTATTGATAAGTGTTGCCTAGACTCATTATTTCATTAGGATTGCAAAGTTATATTTATTAAATGGGATTCTTTTAAAAGAAGGATTTTTCCTCATAAACTATTTAGTTCTTTAACGTATAGGAAAGTCAGGCTAAATACTGGATTCTTTCCTTTATTTTACCAGTTTTCAAAATAGTGAATTTGTTCCATAGCACTGATCAAAAGGGACCAGTGAGAGGCTTCCCTGGTGGCTCAGTGGTTGAGAGTCCGCCTGCCGATCCAGGGCACACGGGCTCGTGCCCTGGTCTGGGCAGATCCCACATGCCGTGGAACGGCTGGGCCCGTGAGCCATGGCCGCTGAGCCTGCGCGTCCGGAGCCTGTGCTCTGCAACGGGAGAGGCCACAACAGTGAGAGGCCCACATACTGCAAAAAAAAAAAAAAAGGGACCAGTGAGATTTTTTTGTTTTGTCTTATTTTTAGTATAATCATGAACTCATGGGTTTAGAATTATTTTTTGTTCTTTACAGGTATTATCCTTTTTGATGTTCAGATTGTCCCATTTTTGGTTAGTGGGAGTCCTTTTGATACCACTCCAGTAGTCTTTGATAGCTTTCTTGCTTCCTGGTAAAACAAGATGTTGCAAGGACTTTTTGTACATTACTGCCCCGGGCTTGGAATCAGCCATTTCTCCCAGGAGTCCTTGTTCTTTTTTCATAGGAAATGGTATTACTCTGGGTACAAGGGGTACTCATTGCTCCTGAGTTGGTTGCTGTTGTTATACCTTTTCAGTGGATAAAGGTAGACATCTTTTTAAATAAAAAAATTTCCTGGGCTTCCCTGGTGGTGCAGTGGTTGAGAGTCCGCCTGCCGATGAGGGGATGCGGGTTCGTGCCCCGGTCCGGGAAGATCCCACATGCGCGGACCGCTGGGCCCGTGAGCCGTGGCCCCTGAGTCTGCACATCTGGAGCCTGTGCTCCGCAACGGGAGAGGCCACAACAGTGAGAGGCCCGCATACCGCCAAAAAAAAATTTCCTGATATTTCTGATTCAAATTTAGGACTTCAGAGTTTTAAATTCCTTGATTTTGTATTTGTATCTCTTTTCTCATATGTTGAAAATCTTAGTTCTGAATGATATTAATGTAATTTGTTTTATCTTTTATAATAGTTTCAGAATAGCAGTATCAACATTACTTACTAATATGATTACTGAAAATAGTGTATGATTTTTTTTAACTTCCTTTGACCTTAGAGTATATTCCACTAGGGATATATACAGTTTTATTACTATGTTTTAAAATCATTTGAAATAGTTCTTTTTGATGTTGGTTAAAACTACCATGTTAGTACACAGCTAGATTCATTTGTTTTATTTTTAGATATTCTTTTTTTAAAATCTAATTTTGTTTTATCATTTACGTGGTTCCAAGTTCAAATTCAAATCTACAAAGCAGGGTACATTTGGAAAAGTATAGCTTTTATGCCTGTCTCCTCTTCCTGTTCTCGCCCTTTCCTAAAAGTAACAGTTTTTTTTTTTTAATTAGTTTTTGGTGTATCCTTCCATTTCTAAAATATAAGTACATATGAAAAAGTATATATATAATTATATATATATAAATAAATTTGTATTTTCTCCCTTCTTAGATAAAAAGTAGTTTACTACTTTTACTTGTCTTATTTTCAATGCTTTTTTTATTGAGTGTGCGAGTAAAATTTTTCAGTTTAATGAATGAGGTGGGGGTTTTTTGTATTTTATGATGAAATTATATGGTATATTGGTGCTTGTGTTTGGGAATTTTTTGAAGTTCTGGGAAAGTATTAGTCATGATTATCAAAGTACTATTGTAGGAAAGAAAAAAATTGGGAAGAGAGATTGGATTCAGATCGTAGAAGACCTTGATTTTCCGGATAACAAGTTTGGAATTTATGCTATAGACAGTGGGAAATCAGTAAAGGTTTATAAGATTTCTTTGTATTTTTTAAGTGAAAAACTTGAGTGGTACACTTTTTAGTTTTCATGTAAATTTTTTATGTAATTGTGAAGTTGCATGAAATATTTTTTACTGATGGAGAAACTGAAGCATACATGTTATTACTAACAGCTGACTGGTAACAGATGTTTATTTGTACTCTGTGCCAGTTACATAGTACACTACTAAATACTTTATGTGGAGTGTCTGACTTAATCCTCACAGCAACCTGGAGAAGGGAGGGAATATTATTATTCCCATTCTCATCCCATTAGAGGAGAAATTTAAGGCTTAGAGAAATGTAATGCATTATCCTGGATTGGATCTTGGGCCTATCCAGAACATTATTAGGATAATCAGTGAACTTTGATTGGGGTCAGTTGTTTAGATGGTAATAGTGATCAGTGTTAACATCCTGATTTTGGTGATGGTTTACTTGGGATATATACACTGAGATAGTAAGGGGTAATGGGCATCATGCTTAAAACCTATTCTCAAATGGTTTGAAAATGTTAACAGTTTCATAATCTGGGTGAAATATGTACAGGAGCTCTGCAACTCTTATGTAAATTTGAAATTATTTCAGAATAAAAGAAAAAAAACACAGACTCATCGAAAGTCAGAATAAAAGAAAAAAAACACAGACTCATCCAAAGTCAGAACAAAGTCTGTTCTGAGGCAGAACAGAACAGTTAGTTGAACTACACACATGTGTCTCTATCTTTACTGCCTCTTCTCCTTATTCTAACCAAAGTCACATATGATAGCAAAGTTAAAAATATCAAGCAGAGCTTCCCTGGTGGCGCAGTGGTTGAGAGTCTGCCTGCCGATGCAGGGGACACGGGTTCGTGCCCCGGTCTGGGAAGATCCAACGTGCCGCGGAGCGGCTAGGCCCGTGAGCCATGGCCGCTGAGCCTGCACGTCCGGAGCCTGTGCTCTGCAACGGGAGAGGCCACAGCAGTGAGAGGCCTGCGTATCGCAAAAAAAAAAAAAAAAAATCAAGCAAATTTTTATTGCTTCCTCATTGTTAAATATTTATTAATTACTCACTGTAACAGTGTTAGCCATCACTTTTAAGTTTATTCTGAATCAGAGTGTTTGCCTTCTGTAGTGTTTATTGTCTGAGATCACTTAATAAATTTTAAATGTAGTTTCTTTCCTTTGCTGTCTCTTTTCGGTGTAAGTTTATAGTTGATAATGGACTGTTAAATACATTTTATAAATATACATCTTAATTTAATTTTAAATGTCACTATCTCAAAATAATTTCCTGCTTTTTTAACATAGGTTATCCTATGATGAGGCATTTGCTATGGCTAATGACCCCTTGGAAGGCTTCCATGAAGTAAACCTCGCTTCACCTACTTCTCCAGACCTTCTTGGTGTGTATGAACCAGGAACTCAAGAGCAGACTACCTCACCAAGTGTCATCTACAGGCCACATCCTTCAGCTTTATGCTCCGCCCCTATCCAGGCTAATGCCTTAGATGTTTCCGACCTTCCTACACAACCTGTGTATTCATCCCCCAGACGTTTAAATTGTGCAGAAATATCTAGTGTCAGGTAGGAGATCATCAAAATGCTTGTTTTAGAGTATTGTATTAAACAAACGAAGTTTGCTTGGTTAACTTATTTTAAGTTTTATTGTTTTAGAAAATTTGAATAATACAAGGTTGTTCATGAAGAGCAATACATGTTAATGCTCAAGAGCAGGGGTCACAAACTTTTTATGTAAAGGGCCAAATAGTAAATATTTTAGGCTTTGTGGGCTACACAGTCTCTGTTGCAACTGTTGGACTCTGCTGTTAAAGTGTGCAAGCAGCCGTAGACAGTATGTAAATGAATACGCTCCAATAAGACTTTATATATAGACACTGAATTTTGAATTTTATATAATTTTCTTGTGCCACAAAATATTATTGTTTTTTTTCAACCATTGAAAATGTAAAAATCATTCTTGGCTTGTAGGCCTTAAAAAACAGGTGGCAGGCTGGATTTATCCTGCATTTAGTTTGCAGACCCCTGTTCTAAAGTAGCACTATCCAATAGAACTTTCTGGGATGATGAAAATGTTCTGTTTCTGTGCTGTTTAATATGATAGCCATTAGACATATGTGGCTATGAAGGACTTGAAATGTGGTTACTTTGGCTCAGGACATGCTATTAATTAGATATAGTGGTGAACAGACTGGATAATGCAGTTATAGACGTGTGTTTATGCCAGTTATATTTAAGCACATGCTGATGTGTTTTGAACTCTCCTTTACAGCATCCATGTTACAGACCCAGCACCTTGTTCTACCTCTGGAGTCACAGCTGGGTTAACTAAATTAACTACAAGAAAGGACAACTGTAATGCAGAGAGGGAGTTTTTACAGGGTGCTACCATAACAGAGGCCTGTGATGGCAGTGATGATATTTTTGGGTTGAGTACTGATAGTCTGTCCCGCTTACGAAGCCCATCTGTTTTGGAAGTTAGAGAAAAGGGCTATGAAAGATTAAAAGAAGAACTTGCAAAAGCTCAGAGGGTAAGCAAAAAGATATTTTATTCTTCCATATGTTATATTCAAAATTAATATTTATCCATGGGGGGGCAACTCAAGTGAAATCATGACAGTTCTACACTTATCTTTTGAATATGCACAGTCTCAGCTCCTATTGGGCAGCATTTAGGAATCTGTGAAATTGAGTAGGAAAGAAGCTCATCTAAGAGTACAAACTAGAAAAAAGAGATTCTTAAATTCTTTTTGTGCCCCCCGCCTACATTGCCTGTTCCCTGTCTTGCATTATCTGTAATGCAAATTTGGTGAGTTATGTTCCATGTGTGGGTTTTTTCCTCTCTGTATGTAATTGGCTTTGTGATTATTTACTTGAAGCCATTCAGTCCAAGTCATTATGTTTTGAGGAACTGTTGTAGTAATGGTGCGTTGCCATTCAGCTGGGTATGAATATTTTCTGTACCTTACCTTGGAGAATTTCTTCTCCTAGTAATTTGTTCTGTTTCTCACTTGGTCATCTTTTAAATTTCTGTTTATTCCCAAATTTGTGACTATATCTCATTCTTTTTCTGCATCTGTAATTAAATTTTTAAAGGGAAATATATAGCACTAAATATTCATACATTAGAAAAAAGGAAAAGTTTCAAATCAACAATCTAGTCTCCCACTTAAACTAGAAGAACAGCAAAATAAAACCAGGAGCAAGCAGAAGGAAGGAAATAGTAAAGAGCAGAAATCAATGAAATTGACAACAGAAAAGACAGAGAAAATGAATGAAACAAAGTGCTGGTTCTTTAAAAAGATCAGTAAAATTGACAAACCTCTAATAAGACTGATAAAAAAGAACATAAGACACATTTTCAATAGCAGGAATGAAACAGAGGGTATCACTACAGACCCTGCAGACATGGAAAGTATAATAAAGGAATAATACGAACAACTCTACGTATATAAATTTCACAGCTTAGGTGAAATGGACCAGTGCACATTTAGAAAATTGAAGCAATAGGGAAAACATTCTATGACATGATTTCCAGCATATTATGACATTTTACAAACATATATTCCCATCTTCTCCCCACCAGACTTTTCTCTCAAGAGCATAACATTGATTTTTGTATCCCCAGTGCCTAGAATAATACAGAACGATGCCTGGCATATATGTCTCTTTATAATGCTTCAATGAATGGCTAATGGTTAAACATCCATGAAGATATGCTAAAACATTTTTGGTTGAATGTATATTTATCAGAAAGAAAAATCAATAGCCTTTTTAATCTTTTCCCAAAGGTAGGGGGTGTGGTGAGATGTGGCTATATTTGGCGTCTGTCATTTGGCTCAGACTCTCATCTTAATACAGAGTATTAAGTGAAATAACAATTTATATAGAGGTAAACTATTGAACATATATATCCATCTTTGGGAATACATTGTGGTTACTGATTGATCAGAATCTATTGCTAATTTCTTAGCTCAAGTTTGGAGTTATTTTTGAAATCTTTAGTTTGTTGTATTTAGAAGTACTGTCGAGGTAATTGAAATGATAATGATGTGTGAACACGTGCATATGGTGAATTTTATTATGAAGAGTACAAGATAGTGTTAATACTTACTTAGAGCTCAAGACTTGAAAAGGACTGTTGAATATGAAAATACTTCCTGAATTAATGGCAACTTGTGAATCAGAATTATGTCAATAGTCATTCTGTTTATTCTGATTATTCTTTTAAGAGTGGCCAGAAAGTTACCATTTTTTCCATCCTTTTACTCTTAACCTATTTTTGTCTCCCTATTTAAAGTGGGCTTTCTTGAAGGCAGCATATTATTAGATCTTGCTTTTTTATCCTTTCTGATAATCTCTGCCTTTTAATTGGTGTGTTTATGTTAGACTATTTTCATTTAATGTGATACAGTTTGGTTTAAATCTGCCATCTTACTGTTTGTTTTCTGTTTGTCTCTTCTGTTTCTTTTTCCCTTTTTTCTCCTTTTATGCCTTCTTTTGGATTAATTCCATATGTTTTTGTGATTTCATCTTACCTCCTTTGGCTTATTGGCTGTATATCTTCATTTTGCTAATTTAGTGATTGCTTTAGGGTTTGTAGTGTACAACTTTAACTTATCACTCCCTACGTTCTGATAATATTATACTATCTCACACACAGTATAAGAACTTTACAAAAGTATGCGGTTGACCCTTGGACAAAGTGGGGTTAGGGGCATTGACCCCTGTGCAATTGAAAATCTGCATATGACTTTATGTGGTTCTGTATCTGTGGATTCAGCCAACCACTGATTGTGTGCTACTGTAGTATGTATTTATTTTTAAAAATCCACATATAACTGAACACATGCAGTTCAAACCCATGTTGTTCAGGGCTCAACTGTACTTTTGTTTTCGCCTTTCAGTTTTTTTGCTGTGATTGCCATAATTTTACTTCTTTATATGTTTTATTTAAATTCCACAATACATTTAAATTACTTTTTCATTAAACAGCTGGTTATTTTTTAAAGGGATTTAAATATAAGAATCCTCATATTTACCCATATAGTTACTATTTCCAGTGCTCTTCATTCCTTCATGTGGATCCAGATTTCCATCTGATACCATTTTCCTTCTGCTTGGAGGACATCCTTTAGCATATTTGTTATGTGTGTGCTACTGATAAATTATTTTCAGCTGTTGTGTATTTTAAAAGGTTTGTTTTTCACCTTTGCTTTTGAAATATAGTTTCACTGGGTAAAGAATTTTAGGTTGATAGTTTTTTTCTTTTAGTATTTTAAAGATGTTGCTCTAGTGTCTTCTGGCTTGCACTGTCTCTCACGAGAAGTCAGCTGTTATCCTTACCTTTGTTTTTCTGCATGTGATGTGATATTCCTCTTTATCACTGGCTGTAAGCTATTTGATTATGGTGTGCCTTGGTGCAGTTCTCTTCAGGTTTCCTGAACTTGGAATTTGTTGAGCAGTTCTCTTCGGGTTTCTTGAACTTGGAATTTGTTGAGCTTCTTGAATTTGTGGGTTGTTGGTTTTCATAGAAATTGGGAAATTTGGGCCATTATTTCTTCAAAAACATTTACTTACCTCCCCTATCTCTCCTCTCCTTCAGGACTCCTATTATGTGTACATTAAACTGCTTAAAGTTGTCCCATAGCTCACTGGTGCTCTATTCATTTATTTTTAAAATCTTTTTTTCTCTCTGTTTCATTGTGTATAATTTCTGTTGCTGTGTCTTCAATTTCACTACTCTTCTTTTTTCCCCCTGTAGTATCTAATATGTTAATTCTATACAATGTATTTTTTATCACAGACATGTTAGTCTTCATCCCTGAAAGTTCGATTGGGTCTTTTAAGTATTTCATTTGTTGTGTTTAACATGTTTAGTCTGTCTTCTAGCTTCTTGAACATATGAAATACAGTTTAATAACAGTTAATCCTTGTCTAATACTGCTTTTATCTCTTCAGGTGAAATGCTGGAACAGATCATAGGCCTCACTTTATTGTCTCCCGTTTCTGGAGGATCACTGTCTTTTTTGCCTGATGTCCAATGTCTTAAAAATCATTTCACAATTTTTTTCTGGTTTTGTTTTTAGTTCTGTCAGGCAGGGTGGTAAATATGATCCCTGGTACTCTATCTTGATTGAGAGTGAAAGTTCTATTTCTTTATTTGTATTGTTTGCTCTGCCCCATCCCAGTTAACCCCAACACAGAAGTCTACACTTAAACATACACTTCAATAATTTTGAGCTTCATGAAGATAAGGATTATATGTATTTTTGCTCATGATTATATCTTGAGTACATATGGCTTCTCAACACATTCTGTTGATTAAATTAATATATACATGTGTATGCAGTTACACTGTTGTGTAAGTAGACACACATGCATAATATATTAGTTAGGGATGTGCTAGCTTCTTGTAAGTTACCCCTAAATTTTAGTGACTTAATAGAAGTTCATTTTTATTCATTTAACACTTTAAAGCAAACGTTCATAGTTCACAGGCAATTCTTTGTGAAATAATTCGGGAATCTGTGTTTCTTCTGTCTTGGATCTTTGTAATCTTTTAGAGTTTTATTATCGTATCTACCCAGTGAAGTGAAGGGAAAAGAAAACTTGGAGAAAGCACACCTGCTTCTAAAAAGCTTTGACTTAGAAGTGATACACATAACTTTTACTTACATTCCATTGGTGTGAACCAGTTTCATGCTGATACTTAAATGTGTGATGGGCTGGGAAATGTAGTCTTTGGTGGAGTAACCACTTACCAGCAACAAATCCATACTGTGTGTAGGGGGAGCAACCATGTGGTTATTGATTTTCAGGTGCAGGGATGCCAGAGGTGGTGATGTAGTCCTTCACTTGTTTGGCCTTCTGCAGGTCATTGCTGAAGAACAACTTTTGGTGGAATCCTGAGACAGAAGTTGGGTTTTAGTACATCACTTTTAAAATGTAGATTCCTGGAGTCTACCCCAGATTCTCTTGAAACAAAATTATTGTATTGAGGCTTGAGGATATGCATTTTCAATAAACTATGCTATTGATTCTTTTTTTAATATGTATAAATTTATTTATTTATTTTTGGCTGTGTTGGGTCTTCATTGCTGCTAGCGGGCTTTCTCTAGTTGCGGTGAGTGGGGGCTACTCTTTGTTGCAGTGTGTGAACCTCCCATTGTGGTGGCTTCTCTTGTTGCAGAGCATGGGTTCTAGGTGCACGGGCTTTAGTAGTTGTGGCATGTGGGCTCGGTAGTGGTGGCTCGCAGACTCTAGAACGCAGACTCAGTAGTTGTGGCTCACGGGCTCAGTTGCTCCACGGCATGTGGGATCTTCCCAGACCAGGGCTCAAACCCGTGTCGCCTGCATTGGCAGGTGGATTCTTAACCACTGTGCCACCAGGGAGGCCCTCCTTTTTGTTTTTTAATTGAAGTATAATTGATTTACAATGTTGTGTTAGTTTCTGGTGTACAGCACCCTATTGATTCTTATATTCACTAAAGTGTGAGACCTACTGATATAAGGTGTTACTTTCAACTTTTAATTATTCTTCCTTAAAAGATAATGAAAATGACTTAGAAAATAAAATGCCGGTGGAATAGCTTGCAGCCAGAGAAAGTCATTCAAAACACGTACTCGTACAGATCCATGTTAAGCATGACCCTACTAACTGTGACCAAGGATGCTTATAAACATTTACTGTGTTCTTTTATGAACAAACATTTCTTGAGTAACCAAAGTTCTCACAGCTTGTATTAGGCCCTGTAGAGGGAAAAATAAATTAGACTTCACCCTACTCTTAAGGTGCTTACTAGTTGGGGAGAAAAGACATGTATGCGTGGTGATGTTTCATTGATCCTTAGTTGTACGTTGTCCCTCATTTTAACATCTCTGAAATCAGTATGAGTTTTAAAATTGCTCCCAGCTAGGCAACAGTCATAAGAGTTGTCATTGCCAGCTTGCGTGCTAACTTGCCTGTAGCCATACATGTTGTTATTAAATCAGTTGAATTATATGAGCTGGGTGCTGAATTACTGGGTTAAATGTCCTAAAAGGATCTCACTATGATAGGACATCAAAACAAAGAGAAAGGTACAAAAGAGAATGACATACGATAAAAATTTGTGTCTCCATCAGTTTAAAAGAGTTCTTCCTATAAGTACAAAATGAAAATTCTAAGTGAAAAAAACCCAAAACCCATCAGATCATAGTTTCATTGCCAGCATTTTTCTTTCTTGATGTATAAAATGTTTATTGTAAAATTAATGAGTCTTCAATTTGATGGAATATACTTGATCATAGAGTCCTGATTTTCTGTGTTTGAAATATCCCTCAAATTTCTTTTCTCTAGTACTACTACTCTTAAGTCTGTGTCTCTTGCCTGAAATACTTCAGTAATCAACTGTCTTCTCTGTCTCCAGTCTTTTTTTTTTAACCTAACCACACTGTTCAAGGTACTGTTCTGAATTGCAGTCTAATTGTCACTGTCCTGTTTAAAATCCTTCAGTGACTTCCCATTGCCTTTGGGATGATTTCCCCTTTTCTTTGAAGTAAGTTCCACTTTCTTAGCCAAGGCTTTTCAGGACTCACCATAAACTTAACTTTCTGACATTATCTGTGGCATCCACCCCTCCCCATCTTTAGCCACTGTGGAATGCACTGTTTTAGTCTTTACATTTGGCAGGCTCCTACTTTATCTAATATGTGCACATCACTACGATAGCCCTTATCAGTTTTCCTTGTGAATCTGTTTAAAGATTTGCTGCCCTCAGTAGGCTATGGCTTTGTGAAAAGCATGGACTGGGCCTCGTTCCTTTTCTCTTTCCAGCACCAACAATGCCTGATGCATTGTTAGCACGAAATTAATGTTTGTTTAAGGAGTGAATTTCGAATAGCTATTTTACAGTATAAGGTACTGATAATGAAAAGTACAAATGACATTCTAAAAAGTATTCACATGAAATACAAATTTGAGTTCATATGGGTAGATTGATTTAGACCTAGAAGCATAAAGAGTCAGAGATTTATGCCCAGTCCAGGTGGATGAGATCAAATTGGGGAATGAAACAGGAATGAATCAGACCAGTTTAACTCTAGTTTTAGAGTATGGATCAAGGGTAATAACTCTGAAAAGGGAAACTGAGCACATATTGTAGAGGGTCTTTAGTATCAGGGTGAGGTTTACTTTGGTAAATGGTAGGGAATGATTCAAGAATTTGCCTTTGTGAATGACATATGTGTTGCTCTGAGGATTGGAAGCTTCTCAAGGGGACAGTATCTTACTTGGTTTTGTATCCTGAGGGATTACTGTAGTACCTACATAGTAGGAAATGTTGAATGAATTGACTTTTCATATATAATTATAAAATTGTGACATTTTAGAGTTCAGAAGGATCTGGAATTAAACGTATGCATTTACAGAGTTATAAATTAACTCAGGGAGAATTGGCATCTTTATGATGACTTTCTATTCAAGAACATAATATGTCTTTCTTCCTATTTATTTAGGTCTACTTTTGTATTTGAGAGTATTCCATTTTGTGTTGTAGTCTTTAGCATTATGAAGTTTCCTTTATCTACTTTACTGACTTTTGCCCTGCCTAGTCTTATATCAATATTGAGGTCTCTGTTTTGTTTTTATTTGTATTATATTTTTTGTGCACTTCTATCCATCCTTTTATTTTTAATCTGTCTGAATCACTTAGTTTTAGGTGTGTCTCTTGTATAGAGAATAGAGATGGATTTTGCTTTTTTAGCCGATCTAAAAATCATTTTCTTTTAATAAGTGAGTTGCACACGTTTGTATTTATTGATAAGTATTCTGCATTGGGGCTTGTTTCTGTCACATAGCTTTCAAATGTCTACTCTATGAATACAATTCTTTTCACTATGTGCTCTGTTTTCTTTGTGCCCTCTTCCTTTTTTTCCTATTTGGTATTTTGGAAGGTTTGATTTCCATTCTAGTTGTTACCTTTAATCAAAGAATTTCTCTTAGCCTTTCTTTAGGTACTGACTTTGTTCCCTACTATAAGCAATACCATAAAATTAGTAACTGTTTCTTTCCTTCTCCTCTATCATTTAGTTTTAGTTAAAGGTATTATCTTAATGTTAATATCTATGGTGTTAAATATGTTTAGGTTTATACTAATTGATTTGTGAGCCTCAAGTTATATCCCTTTATTCCCAGTTTATATTTAAGAAGTTAGTGAATTTAGTTTCATCTTTCTCCTATTTTGTTGGTTTTTTTTTTTTTTTTTTTTTTTTTGCTCTGTACGCGGGCCCCTCACTGCTGCGGCCTCTCCTGTTGTGGAGCACAGGCTCCGGACGCGCAGGCTCAGCGGCCATGGCCCACGGACCCAGCCGCTCCATGGCACGTGGGATCCTCCCAGACCGGGGCACGAACCCGGGTCCCCTGCATCGGCAGGCGGACCCCCAACCACTGCGGCCACCAGGGAAGCCCTGTTGTTGTTTTTTTTGTGTGTTATTTTTACGTTTCTAAAACTTATAACATTTATGTAACTGTTTTCTCAACTTTATCCCCATTTAAAAAAAACAGACTTTTTTTAGAGCAATTTTAAGCTCATAGCAGAAATTGAGAGGAAAGTACAGAGTTGCTATATATCCCCTTTCCCCACATATGCATAGCCACTCCCACTATCAACATCTCACCCCAGAATGGTACATTTGTTATTGTTGGTGAACCTATATTGACATGTTATTATTCCCCATTTACTTTAGTGTTTACATTAGGGTTCACTCTTGGTGTTGTACATTCTGTGGATTTTGACAAAAATATAATAATGTGTATCTATCATTATAGTATCATATGAAACAGTTTCACTGTCCTGAAAATCCTCTGTTCTCTACCTATTCATCCCTCCCTACCCCTCAGTCCCTGGCCGCCCACTGATGTTTTTACCATCTCCATAGTTTGCCCATTTTCAGAATGTCACGTAGTTGGAGTCATACAGTAAGTAGCCTTTTCAGATTGAATTCTTTTATTTAGTCATGCATTTATTTTCCTCCATGTCTTTTCATGGCTTGATAGCTCATTTCCACTTAATGCTGTGTAATGATTCGTTATTCGGATGTACAAAAGTTTAATTATGCATTTACTTACTGAAGGATATTTGGTTGCTTCCAAGTTTTGGCAATTATGAATGTGTAAACATCTATGTGCACGCTTTTGTGTAGATACAAGTTTTCATATCCTTTGGGTAAATACCAAGGTGTATGATTGCTGGATCGTGTGGTAAGAGTATGTTTGGTTTTGTAAAAAAATTGCAAGCTGTCTTCCAAAGTGGCTGTACCATTTTGTATTCCCACCAGCAATGCATGAGAATTCGTGTTGCTCTCCATCCTTGTCAGTATATACTGTTCTCAGTGTTTTGGTTTTTGGCCATTCTGATAGGTGTATGGTGGTATCTCGTTGTTGTCGTTTGCATTTCCCTGATGACACGTAATATGGAATGTCTTTTCGTATGCTTATTTGCCATTTGTACATCTTTGGTGAGGTGTCTGTTCAGATCTTTTGCACATTTTTAAATCAGATTGTTTTCTAACTAAGAATTCTTTGTATATTTTGGTTAACAGTCCTTTATCAGATGTCTTCTGCAAATACTTTCTCCCAGTCTGTGGCTTGTCTTTTCATTCTTGTGTATTCCCGTCTTCTAGTTGTAGTTCTACAGTTAAATGCATTTGCTTCTCACGCCCAGTTCTTAATGTTAAAGCTTCTCCAGTTTTTTTTTTTTTTTCCAGTTTTTTCTTGATTACATGAAACTCATTTGCTGCTTGATAACTCAACCAGGCTCATGGGGGATATATTTTCTAAAGTTTTACAGTTTTATAATTTTCTGTCTCTGGTCTGACATTTGAAGGATACTTTGGCTGGATATAAAATCCTCAACTCACAGTTTTTTCCGTTGAGTATCTTAAAAATGTGATTCCATTGTTTTCTAGCATAAAATGCTGTTGAAATTTGATACCTATCTGATTTTCTTTCCCTTGTATCAATAGTTGACTTGGCGTTATGTTTAACTTTTTTATTATGGTAACTTCACATATCTTCTGTTTGTTTGTTTTTCATGTTTAAATGAATTGGATTTCCCAGGATTATTAGGAAGAGATTCCTGTGAAGGAGTAGGATAAACCAGGATAGCTCTCTCAGTCTCATGTTCCAGGGCTTTCCCTTCTGTTGTTGGTGGTGTATCTGTGTAGCCACTTCTGTCTCTCAGAGGTAAGCCTTGTTCAAGGTTTTCTTGAGAAGGTGGTTCAAGATGATGGTGTTGGAAGATCCTGAACCCACCTCCTTCCATGGACACACCAGATCTACAGCCACATATGGAATAATTCCCTCTGAAAAAGAACTAGTTGAACAGCTTCTCCACACAAAGGATAAAAAGGCCACATAGAGACAGGTAGGAGAGGCAGACATGCAGTCTCACCAGGAATCCTACCCCTGGTGCGGCTGACCCACAGTCAGGGGGGATCTCACAAACACAGAGCTTCTCCCTGAGAAGCAAGGGGTTTGTGCCCCACACACATCAGGCACCTTGGGACCTGCACTGGACAGATGAGCCCCCAAAATGTTTGGCTTTGAAAACCAATGGGGCTTATGTCCAGGAGACCCAGAAGGCTGTAGGGAACTGAGATTTCACTCTTAAAGGCTCACATGCAGACTCTCTTACCCTGGGACCCAGCACAAAAGCAGCAGTTTGAAAAGTGCCTAGACCATAAGTGAGGAGATTCATCTGCTAATCTTAAAGCATCCGCCAGAGCGGGAGGGGCTTATTGGGACTCTCTCTGGGGATGGAAGTGCCGGCAGGCTCTGTTTTTGCATTCTCTATCTTGCAAGCACTGGCAGGTGCCATTTTTGCACTCTCACACTACCTTGCTTGTGTTCTCCATCCCTGTGCTCTCCCACAGCCTCAAGAAAGCCAGTGGGCACACGCCACCCCCTTGCTCTCCTGCAGCCCTGCTAAAGCCAGTGGGTGCACACAGTCCACACAGAGCCTTGAATGCCTGGCTCTAGAGGCCAGAGGGGGGCTTGTGTTTTTGGGGCTCCATGGGACTGAAACACTTGGAGAGACAGTTCTTGGCAGACTGCCATCCCCAGGGTATGGCATAGATAGCTGACTGAAACACACTCCCAGTCTTCCTGTGAAAAATCCTATTTACTTGTCCTGGAGCTTCAGCCTGTTCTGAAGGGCATGGCATGTTCTCAGGGAATGTAAGCCAGGGGATGCCATCTTTGCTGTCTCCCTTGGCCTTGCTACAGCTCGCAGGTACCTCCCAGAAAGGAGCTTGAGCACTTGTTTGGAGCCCTGATTTTTGCAACTGTTGCCAAAGGGACACCTCAAGATCACCTGGTCTGGAGGCTGGCGAGGTTTTCAGTTGTGGTCCTGTGGGACTGTATATATTTTCATACTTTAAAAGCTGCTGCCTAAGGGTCTGGCTTCTCATCAACTTGAAACTAGATGCAGATTAAGGTCCCGCCCTTTGGAACACTGACAGGTCTTGGCAAACCCTCACAATTGGGACCTGTCAAGTATAAATCAGGCTGCCTAGATAGTCACAAAGGTTCAAGAGGCAACCAAGAGCTAGGACTTGAACAATAAAGTTCATTTTTTATTTATTTATTTTTGCGGTATGCGGGCCTCTCACTGTTGCGGCCTCTCCCGTTGTGGAGCACAGGCTCTGGACACGCAGGCTCAGCGGCCATGGCCCACGGGCCCAGCCGCTCTGCAGCATGTGGGATCCTCCCGGACCAGGGCACAAACCCGTGTCCCCTGCATCGGCAGGCGGACTCTCAACCACTGTGCCACCAGGGAAGCCCAAGTTCATTTTTTAAATGAGGCCACTCCTCCAAGACTGGGAAAGGGAGCTATTTTGCATAATACATGGAAACAAACACAGAGAGTCAAAATTAGGAAACAGAGAAATATATTCTAAATGAAAGAACAAGGTAAAACCACAGAAAATAACCTTAATGAAACAGAAAAGTAATTTACCTGATAAAGAGTTCAAAATAATGGTCTCACCAAACCTGGGAGAAGAATGGATGAACATAGTGGGAACTTCCACAGAGAGATAAAAAATATAAGAAAGTACCAAATACAGGTCACAGAGCCAAAGAATCTAATAATAGAACTGAAAAATACACTAGAGGGGTTCAACAAGAGGATAGATGATGAAGAAGAAGAAAGCATCAGTGATCTGGAAGACAGGGCAGTAGAACTCAGCCAAATAGAGCAGCAAAAAGAAAAAAGAATGAAAAAAAGTGAAGGTAGCTTAAGGGGCCTGTGGAACACTATCAAGTGGAACAACATTCACTTTATAGGGGGTCCCAGAGGAGAAGGGAGACAGGAGGGGGCAGAGAACTTTTTGAAGAAATAATGGCTGAAAACTTCCTCAACCTGGGGAAGGAAACAGGTATCCAGGTCCAGGAAACACAGAGAGTTCCAAAAAAGAACTCAAAGAGACACCAAGACATATTATAATCAAAATGTCCAAAGTTAAAGAGAATATCAAAATCAGCAAGTGAAAACCAGCTTGTTACATACAAGGGAACTCCCAAAAGACTTATCAGCAGATTTTTCAGCAGAAACTTTGCAGGCCAGAAGGGACTGGCATGATACATTCAAAGTGCTGAAAGGAAAAAACTTTCAGCCAAGAATACTCTACCCAGCAAGATTATCATTCACAATTGAAGGAGAGATCAACAGGTTTCCAGACAAGTAAAAGCTAAAGGAGTTCACCATTATACCAGCCTTACAAGAAATGTAAAAGGACTTCTTTAAAGCTGAAAAGAAAAGGCACTAATTAATAACAAGAAAACCCATGAAAGTGAAAGAAGGTTTTCTCCATCAGCCTAGTGTCTCAGTGCTTAGCATTACATCCTAAGATATTTTTTTTTCTAATAATACTTCCAGTGATCTGTTTCCTTTGGAACCTTGCCACTCCTTCCTCCTTTAATATCTGAACCTTCTCTCTTGCTATCTCCATTATTCCCATCCTGCAATTTGGTTTTATATTCAAGAGTTCTCCCCTTATGGTGGGGCTCTGTCCTTCTGGAAAGGTCTCTTCGCTGGATGCTTTGAGATTCCTGAGTGTTTAGAGCTTCACTGTACTGTTAGCTGCCTCTGTACTGCATATGATTTTTGCACTCATCTCTGACTTGGAGCCTGTGAAAACCCTTCCCTTTTTCTCCATTTGTTCTCACATTTTTTTCTTCCAGTTTTTACCAAGGGTATAGTCCTCTGCTTTGGGGGCGTTTGTAATGATTTTTGGGTTCTGAGGCTTTATACAGTATCTCTGTAGTCCCTTTCACTTCCTGCTGCTCCCTTCCACACAGTGACTGATCCTGTGGTCTGGGCAGTGTAGCCACATTTTCTCATGGTCTAAGATATGTTGGGATTTTCTTTTACCTAGTTTTGTTGAAGATGTAGTCATTTGGTTCTTCTGATATCCCAGTTGGAATATTTGGTTGTCGGGAATTGTCAGGGGATTCAAAAACTATGCTGCCACCACAATTAAAGAATAACTGTATTTGTGGCTGATATATAGAGAGTTTGGATTTTTTTTAATCTCTAAGTTTGAAAGATAAATTTAGGGTAACATAAAATTGCATATTTAACATCTTAATAAAGGAATTTTTAGCATCTATTTATGACCTATTGAGGAGTCACGTATAAATGTAGGATTTTTGTCATTAATATTCTTCTTAATTTTAAATGTAATATACATTGTTTGCCTCTGGTTGCAGTGTTAAATGGGTATAGTCTCCTAATGGAAATTTTAGGCTAATTGCAGTATGGTACATGGAATTATAGGTAAACAATTTTTAAAATAAACATGAAAAAACTTCACTGAACATTTATTGAAATGAATCAGTGTAATTGAAGAAATTCCTTGGTTGATAGAAATAAATATGTTCAGAGAAAAGTTAAGGAAAAAAGAATGAAGTTATTTGTTTATTTTCACATGTAATTAATAATTATACTTAATTTTTGGATATTTTATGAAAAAACATGAAAATTTAATATGTGAGTTAGAATTATTTGTAATTTTAGACTTGCCTGATTGTTTCCACATAGCAAGTGCTAAATAAACACATTCAGTGTGAATGTTGTAGGTGGGGGCAGTATTAATATTTTGTAATTTTATTAGTAAAAATTGTATAGTCTGCTGAAACTAACTTCGAACTTTGGAAATAAAAAATAAAATGATCAATTTCTCATAGGAACTGAAGTTAAAAGATGAAGAGTGTGAGAGGCTTTCTAAAGTACGAGATCAACTTGGACAGGAATTGGAGGAACTCACAGCTAGTCTATTTGAGGTTGGTCTGTTTACATCTTGGCCAAGAGCAACGTCATGATTTTTATATATTGATAGATTTGTTTTATGAGGGAATCTTGAAAAAGATATGCTTAGCTTCATGCATATTTATAAGTCCTCTAAAAAGATAAAATCTTTAAGAAATGTAAAGTCTACAACTTAAAATGATATGAAAAGAAAAAAACACTGTGGGTTACCAGAATCAGGTGGTTTAAAAATGTGTATGTGGAAAGAAAGGAGGTAAATTTTAATTTTGATTTTACCAACTATTTAGGGGCTGCTTTAGAGTATCTTTATATGATTCCGTAACAAAGATGGCAAACCCTTGAGGTAGTCTTCTGATAGGGGATGATTTGAGGAAAGTTAGAAGGCACACATCTTTATTTCCAGCCTGCCACAGGATCAAAATTCCTACCCAGTTCAAGCAGTGTTTCTCAGTAGGGGGGCCATTGACTTTGCTGGACATTTAGAATCCTTGGTGTATTAGGGTTTTCCAAGAAACAGAACCAATAGGATGTGTGCATATACATATATACATTTACATGTATGTAGAAAGAGACTTATGTAAGGAATTGACTCATGCAGTTATGGAGGTTGGCAAGTCCCAAAATCTGGAGGATGAGTTGGTAGGCTGGAGACCCAGGAGAGATGATGATGTAGTTCCAGTCTTGAGTCCAAAGGCTGACAGACTTGAGACCAAAGAAGAGCTAATGTTTCAATTTGAGTCTGAAGGCAGGAAGAATACTCTTACTCTTTGGGGATGAGCCTTTTTTTTCTAACAGGCCTTCAGCTGATTGGATGAGCCTCACCCACATTATGGAGGGCAGTCTGCTTTACTCAGTTTACCAATTCAGATGTTAGTCTCATCCAGAAGCATCTTCACAGAAACATCCAGAATGTTTGACTAAAGTATGTGGCCCAGTCAAGTTGGACACACAAAGTTAACCATCACACTTAGCCCAAATTCTAGTAATACTCCCTCATCATTTTGACAGCTTTTAAATATCCTTGTGGAGGATGGGGAGAGGGTATTATTCTTGGTTAAGAACCACTACCTTTAGGTTATAAGACCTTTAGCCTTCAGAAGTTGCTTATTAAAAACATTGATGTGTTACTAGAATGACTAGTGTCATTATCACTTTACCAGTATTTTCCTTTTTTCCCTAAAAATTTGTTCTTAAAAATTTTAATGTAAAAAAAGATTTTGCCGCCTGCCGATGCAGGGGACACGGGTTCGTGCCCCGGTCCGGGAAAATCCCACATGCCGCGGAGCGGCTGGGCCCGTGAGCCATGGCCGCTGAGCCTGCGCGTCTGGAGCCTGTGCTCCGCAACGAGAGAGGCCACAACAGTGAGAGGCCCGCGTACCGCAAAAGAAAAAAAAAAAAAAAAAGATTTTGGAGGAAAAATTTCTTTACCTTTTGTTATTTTTGTATATGCAGAGTCTTTTTTAGTTTTAGCTGTATGTATTTGCTTACCTAGTTGTAATCCTAATATATTTTGTACTTTAAATAACATCTTTTCATGTTACTACATAGTGAATGTAATGATAATCATAATCTATCAGGTGTACATTCCACAGTTTCTATCATTACAAGTAATATTGCAGAAGATATTTTCAAACATGGGCTTTCCATGCCCCATCTGCTCCACAACCCTTTGCCCTCTCCCCTGTCTTTTTGGGTGTCATTTGCTTTCATGGACGTTTAAAAACTAACTTATTTTCTTGTTTAGTTAGCTAGTTATCAGAGATGAGAGGAAGATAAATTTAAGCATAGAGGTAGTGGGAAGTTAAAGATCTGGAACAGGAGCTGTGTAACTTGTTACATTTTTATATGTAGAAGGACTCGGAAACATAAGACTTTTCTTCCAGCAATGTCTGGTTAGAAATGTTTATAATATATGGATAGTAGATAAGCAAACAAATATATTATGCTACTTACATTAATTTTGATTTCCTATCTGCCTGCCCTTAATTTTAACCCTGCTTATTTCCATCCATCTGCACTTAAATGTGCATTTTGTTAGATGAAGTAGGAGGAGAACAAACAAACTTTTCCCTCTCTATAGTAGGATGTGAAGTACCAGAAATACAGTTCATGCAGTGAATGAAAAAGTTATCTAAAAAACATAGTTTTGGGATCCGTAACTTATCCCCAACCTAACAATGGCTAATAGCCTTAACTGTGTATACTTTCTGGGAAAGAAACTACACTGATTAAAGATGATTTCAGTAATGAAGAAAGTTGTATTCAAACCAATACAAATTTAGAAAAAAAGGGCAAAACGTTTTTCTGTGGTCTCAGTTGTGCCTTCATGATTTTGGTTTACCATTGTCTTATGAAAAGATGTTTTTTGCCTACATTTTATGTATATGTGTCTGTAGTTTTTTTAAGAATTAAAGATTTTTCTGAATAAACTCAATTTGTACAATTTTGGTAAACTTGTAAACTCAGATTAGGAATTTATTATGAATGATGAATAATCTTGAATATAATTATACTTTGTATTTAGCAAACGTGAGTCTTAAATGTATCAAATACAGGACTCTAAAATTTTATGTATGTGTGTGTATATATGTATATATATATTTTTTTCTTCTAGTATTTTAGATTTTGAGATAATGTAAAATATAAAATGAAGTTGGTTGAAAGAATGCTTTACAAAGTAGTCTACATTTAACATGGAAAAAAAAGATATGTAGTCTTAAGATGTTTTTATATTTTTTCAGCCAGTTTTAATAAATGTCTATGATATGCTTAGTTTTCTCTCAACAATGCCATATGGCACATATAGTATAAATTGTTATTTTGTCTGTGAAGAAAATGAGGCATAATTAGAGTAAGGAGCAAAGTTGGGACTCAGATTCATGACCTTGATCTTGCTTTAAGTGCTATGAAAGTCATAAATGGAACTTCCATTTGTCTCAAGCCACAGAGACAAATTTGAGCACGGACCTTCATTATGATAAAGATACCTACTATTTATTGAGAGTTTCCTGTGTACTAGACACGGTTCTAAGAGCATATGTACTTACTTACAAATTATGCACATACACTAACACACATATAATATGTTACATACAGTATAAAACAAAAGTTTTAAAAAGAGTGAGATAATAAAAATGCTTAAATTTTTTATAATAGTACAAAAATATTTTATTCTCACTAAAACGTATTGTGTGTGTGTATATTTATTTAGTGAGAGCAGTGTGATTGAATATGTTACCTTGTTTTTGAAATCTTCTTTTAAATTTATGATCCAGATGAAGGTCTGGTCTAAATTCCATTTTTAAAATTTAGATGTAATGCTGCTGCTGACTCACAGATACACTGATCCAAAAGGAACAAGTACTTCTTTTCCTGTAATAAGTCATTATACTGTATTTTCAGTCCCATTGCCAGTTATGTGAAGGCTTTTCCAGAACATTCTCTAGTGAATTTTTGTCTTCTCTAATACCAACAAATTGTTTTTGCAAATTAATCAGAAGATGTTTAAACACTTTTTTAAAAAAAAGAGAAGAAAATCCCCTTCATTTGAATCACTGCTAACCAGATAGGAAAAAAATTCTGTTTTCAAAGTTTATAAGTATACAGACATGAATATTTGTATGGATCAGAGGTCTGCAGCCTACAGCCTGCAGGGCAAAACTGGCCTATATATACTTTTGTACAGCCTAATGAGACAAGATTGGTTTTTACATTTCCAAATGGTAAGAGGTGGGGAAAAAAAAATCAAAAGAGGAATATTTGGTGACATATGAAAACTATATGAAGCTCATATTTCAGTGCCCATGAATTTTTATTGGAATGGCCTCACTCATTGTTTTACTGTCTATGGCTGCTTTCACACTGCAGCAGCAGAGTTGAGTAGTTACAATAGAGACCATATGGCTTACAAAGCTCAAACTTCTTACTATCTGGCCTTTCTAGAAAGTTTGCTGACTTCTCATACAGATGATACTTATATCATTTTTCAGTTTCAGAATGAGAGTGATAGAAAAGTTTTCAAACTTTTTTGAATATATCCTTTGATGTCTTTTGTCAATTTGCTAAAACCTATGAATTATCATTTTAGATACTGCTCCTGCCTCATTCTAGCTCTTTTCTCTTTCCTTTTTGGACTCCAATAACATGTATGTTATACCTTTTCAATGTATCCCTTATATCTCTAGGGGACAAGTCACCCCAAATCCCAGCTCACTTTCCTGGATTTACCTGTTCTCCTGGATCTTGGTCCCCTGATTCTTCACTCTTTTGTTAGCTCTCTAATGTCTTCAAACACATTTTTAAAAAATGTCCCACTTTTAAAAATTGTTCTCTGTAGGAAGTTTGTTTCAAGTTGCATAGTCCGCTATTTATGAAACCAGAGTCCATTTCCAAACATTTAAACAAATATTCTCTCCTTAGCACGAGTTACTTCTGCATTCGTAGTTTAAATGTCACTTATCTTGGTGGGTCAGATAGATATGTTTATTATTTTGAAACTACCTGTCAAGTAGTGTTTTATTGACAGCGACATCACAGAAAAATCTAGCACAGCTGAAACATTTGTTATTTTTAAAAGAAAAATGCTTACCTCATTATTAAATTTGATAGCTCTTACAGACTTTGACACAAGATAACCAGCATAATTGTGCATGGCATATTCTCACAGTTAATCTCATTATAAAGCATTGATAGTAAAGCTTCTCTTATTTAAAATAATATAATCTGTAAACTCACATTCATGGGCACATTCAAGCTGCAGTTCATTACAGTACTCTAAGAGCAAATGGACAAATGGGAGTGCCACCGTGGAATTCTGGTGTGGAGAACTTCTACGCTCCCCTGAACAGTCAACAGACCTCGTGAGGGTTCTGTTGTCAAATGATTAAATGTCTTTGAAGCTGATTTCCTTCCTTCCTTCCTCCTTCCCTCACGTCCTTCCTTCTCATGAACTGTAAACTGAAGTTCTAAAATACATGTTCTTAAATCCTGGGGGATTATCTTGAGGACCCTGTATACTGTTCCAGTCTATTCTTACTCTTTATAGGGATTATTCCATACAGGAGAGTAAGCTTTTTAAAGTACAAGTAAGATCATGTCACTCTCTTCCTTAAAAAACCATAAGGCTTCATAGTGGATTTAGAATAAAATCCAGAATTTGTACTCAGATATTTTATTTGATTATTAGAGTGTAATCAGAATGTAAGCTCCTTAAGAGCAGGGACCTTGTTTCTTTTCCCAGTGTATTATCAGCACCTGGAACAGTACCTCATGAAGAGGTGTCATGACTAAGTGTTTGATGAATAAGTGATATATGAATAAAGGGGAATTAAATACCTAGAGTTTCATATTTGTGGTACTAAAAAGTTATGATCTTATTAAAGGGTTAACTCTGATTTGCCTTTTTAGATTGCTCTGCACAAAATTGTCATTTGATATCATTTTGTGAATACTTTTATTGGAAGCTCTAAGGTTTCTCAACTGTTATTCCTATAAACTGCAACATTATTGATGTGTTAGTATTTTTACTTGTCCCTTCTGTATGCTTTTGCTGTGGGTAGTAATATGACTGAATTGTGTGTGTGTCTGTGTCTGTGTGTCTGTGTGTGTGTATATACCAAATTATAAAAACCTAACTGCAAAGAAGTTGGATTTGACATGTGGGTTATGTGTTTTCCTTCATCACATTTGCAGTCCTTACACAGGGATTGATCAGAATGATCAAACTCAACTTGGCTGCCTCAGTGGTAATAGATACTAAAAGAAGGTACCTATTCCTTATTCCTAGAAGTTGGTCTGGCTGATGACAACTGCTATTTCAGCAGTTTACACTGGATACTTAATTTTAGGCAAAATTTTGTTAGTGTATCTTTGCCTCAATCATAGACACATGTTGAAAGATTTTTGAAAACAAATGCTAAATACTTTGTTTCCAAAATTTGAGATGTTAACTTTTTCAGGAAGCTCATAAGATGGTGAGAGAAGCAAATGTCAAGCAGGCAACAGCAGAAAAACAGCTAAAAGAAGCACAAGGAAAAGTAAGTTGCTGCTGCTTTTAATACTGTAAAATGTAAAGAAATTAGTGATTACTATTTTAAAAATACCTTAACATTTATTGGATTTGTTCTGATTATAAAAGCAGTGCTTACTTTAGAAGATTTTTAAAACTACAGGAAACTATAAAGAAGAAAATAGCTACTACATATATATAATTAATAATGAATGTTTGGTGTCCATTTATATTAGAAGCAAATGATTTAACGCCTTGTGAATCACATGTATTATCAAAAGGGTTACATAATCACATTTTAAAGTTAATATTTATTTTCTTAATTCACTAAAAAAAAGCCAACTGAAATGTTATTAGATTTTACTATTTTAGGAACGAACAGCAACTAATCATAAGCTATTTTTTAATATATTTTGAAGATTTTGAAAATTCACATAAGTGAAATGTTAGACATTTTGATAATTTAAAAAATTCCATCTGATGTGAATAGCAGCTGAATCCAGACTGTATGGAAACATCAAAAAACTTGGTTTTAAAAAAAAAACCATTTGGTTTTACTTTTCTTTTATTAATTCATAGGAAATACAGATTAAACTTATATTTCATCTTTGAAAGTAACCGAATTGCTAACATTTAGCTGCATCTGTCATAAAACATATTCAGTGTATGTGACTGTGTTGATTTCTTTTCAAGATTGATGTACTTCAAGCTGAAGTAGCTGCATTGAAGACACTTGTATTGTCCAGTTCTCCAACATCACCTACACAAGAGCCTCTGCCAGGTGGAAAGACACATTTTAAAAAGGGGCATACAAGAAATAAAAGTACAAGCAGTGCTATGAGTGGCAGTCATCAGGACCTCAGTGTGATACAGCCAATTGTAAAAGACTGCAAAGAGGTAACTCGTCCAGGACTGTCCCCTCTGACTCTGTTGATACTTATTAATTCTCATCACTGAGGTGTTGGTTATGATTTTTGCCAGCAAAATTTTTAGTACAAAATATTCAGTATTAAGATGGGGGAGGCATTATCTAGAGCTGGCTGCTTTCAGGGATTCTTCATTTCCCTTCTCTACCTGGCTGACTTTGGAGTACCTGCTGGAAACTTGGTAAGTTTCTTAATCTCGATATTTCATTTAGGGAGCAAACTGTCATGTGTTGTGTAAAGGAGAGTGGGTGGCTTTAATGCTATGACTAGTCAAAATTTATTGCTAGGGTGCTCTAGCAAAATATGAATATAAGAATGTGTGAAAATATTTAGGTGATTTTCTTGAAGAATGGCACATTGCTTTTACTTAAATTCTGGGAGAAGCAGAATTTTATATCAGTAAGGTAGTCCTAGAGTTCAGATAATTAAGCAACAAAAAATAGAACTAATGGTAGCCTTATCATTTTAAAAGATATGTTATAAAGATAACTGAGATAATAACTGGAAATATTTTGAGGTTTTTTGTTTTTGTTTTTGTTTTTTGCGGTACGCGGGCCTCTCACTGTCGTGGCCTCTCCCGTTGTGGAGCACAGGCCCTGGACACGCAGGCCCAGTGGCCATGGCTCACAGGCCCAGCCGCTCCGTGGCATGCGGGATCTTCCCGGACCGGGGCACGAACCCGCATCCCCTGCATCGGCAGGCGGACTCTCAACCACTGCGCCACCAGGGAAGCCCCTTTTTGAGGTGTTTTGAGTAAAATAGTTTTTACTTACATATGATGAGAAAACATTTCCAAGGGGATTGATCACTAATTAATGAGCAGCCTTCTCCCATTTTTTTCTTCAAAACTATATTTTACATTGTGAATTCAGGTTCATCATTATTCATTAAGAAGCTGTGTGTGCTTGTTCAGATTTTTGCATGGAAGCCAGGAGTTTATTAAATTGAATAACCAAGGTTGTTACTTATTTTAATTGAATTGCATTTTTAGTTATTAATAAAAAAGATGCTAGTGAGAGAGAAGTTCAGTACTTGGTCAAATCTGAATGTGACAAAATCTGAAATTCACATTGGTTTCTATTAAATATTTAAGAAGCTTTTTTAGTCATAACTTTAATTCTGATTTCTTTCAATTTAGATAGTATTTATTATTTGGCTGCGTTGGGTCTTCGTTGCTGTGCGTAGGCTTTCTCTAGTTGCAGCAAGCAGGGGCTGCTCTTCATTGTGGTGCTCAGCCTTCTCATTGTGGTGGCTTCTCTTGTTGTGGAGCACAGGCTCTAGGCGTGTGGGCTTCAGTAGTTGTAGCACGTGGGCTCAGTAGTTGTGGCTCGTGGGCTCTAGAGCGCAGGCCCAGTAGTTGTGGTGCACGGGCTTAGTTACTCCACGGCATGTGGGATCTTCCCAGACCAGGGATTGAACCTGTGTCCCCTGCATTGGCAGGTGGATTCTTAACCACTGTGCCACCAGGGAAGCCCTAGATAGCATTTTTCATTGCTTGGTACAACTTGTATTTTTGCTATGGTTTCTCAGTGTGTGTAATTATGTACCTTTTTTCCCTATTGTCTACACTAAGAAAATTTAAATATTTTCTCATGGAAAATTTTAAAGTTTTGTTTTTAATTTACAAAATTCCTTAACATATGAATAGGCAGTATATAACTTTTTGCTTTCCACATATATCCTGTTTTCTGATACATGTGAAAAACTTGTCAAATAGTTTCATTAGACAGCGGAAACACATAAATTTGACTTGTGTAAGTCCTAGAAAACGATCTAACAATTGGAAGGAAAATGAAACATGTCCATGTTTCTGCAGAAAATGTGATGGGGGCATTTGGTCATAATGTATCTTCTGAAAGCATTTAAAACACACGTGCATGCATGCACACACATGTAATGAGGCAAGGCTTTGAGATCAAGTCACCCAGATGTCAACTTTTACTGATTTCTTGCTCTGTAACCTTGGTCAAGTTATTTTATTTCTCTAAACCCTAGTTTCCTTGTCAATAAATGGAGATTATAATATTTATCTTGCTCAGCTTTTAGGATTAAATGTTTGTGAAGTGCTTACCATAGTTCCTGACAGAGTCAGCTCTTAATAAATTAATTACTGCCTTTAATCTAGAATCTTTCCTTAGAACACTACTTACCTACTTTGAGCTTTATATCCATCAAAGGGTAGACTTTACAAAGAAAGTGAATTTGAAAATGTAAGTATTACTTATCTGCTAATATTTTTATCCTTTCACCTTTAGCTTTGATTCAAGGAATTTATGGATTGGGATGAAAAATATTCACATTGAGATTGCCATTATACACCTTAAAGGAAAGTCTGTAGGAAACCTGGGGTACAGTCAGCCTTTTGTTACTTTTGTGTAGACTCCCTGCACATCTGATTGAGCTGTGCTAGAGGCCATAGCTGCAGTCAGTGCTTCATTTATAGCGTATCCAGTGCTTCTGGCTTAGAGTGCCAGGCGAGTGAGAGACACTACTCTGTGTTTGGGTGGCTGTGGGTGGATGTAGCTTTGTATGTTGACAGGTAGTGTTGAGCTGGGCTGAGGGAATCTGTAGAGAAGAATACTTGGGAAAATTTATTAAATTGGATGGGTAGAGAAAGGACAACTGGAAGAGTAAATAGGAAGGTGGGTGCCAGCCTGGATTATTACAGATAATTCAGATGGTAGATACTGGATGTTGAAATGCCAAAACAATCTAAATAAATGTTATATTTTAAGATAGTCTATTTAGGAGGCTATGTGTGTGCTGCTTTTAGTCTTGCAGCTTATACAGTAAATATTTTGGAAATTCTTTTGGAAATGCCTTAAGGTAATAGCAGAAGAATTGGTGTCACTTTTGACCCCAAACGAGGTTTCACGGTTTAGTCAGTCTCTGTTTATTCAAACATGTTATTTTTAAATTCTTTTTTTTTTAATTATTTAATTAATTTATTTTTGTGTGCGTTGGGTCTTGGTTGCTGCGCGGGCTTTCTAGAGTTGCAGCGAGAGGAGGCTGCTCTTCGTTGTGGCACGCAGGCTTCTCATTGTGGTGGCTTCTTGTTGCGAAGCATGGGCTCTAGGCGCACAGGCTCAGTAGTTGCGGCGCACAGGCTTAGTTGCTCCGCGGCACGTGGGATCTTCCCGGACCAGGGCTTGAACCCATGTCCCCTGCATTGGCAGGTGGATTCTTAACCACTGCGCCTCCAGGGAAGCCCCTCAAACACTTTGTTTAATTAACTTGGCTCCAAATTACTTTTTGATTATTTTCACAAAAGACTTATCATCTTTTGTATTCAGAACAGTGTGCACTTGTATCTTTTTTTTTTTTAATTTTTTTTTGCGATACGTGGGCCTCTCACTGTTGTGGCCTCTCCCGTTGCAGAGCACAGGCTCAGCGGCCAAGGCTCACGGGCCCAGTCGCTCCGCGGCATGTGGGATCTTCCTGGCCCGGGGCATGAATCCGTGTCCCCTTCATCGGCAGGCGGACTCTCAACCACTGCGCCACCAGGGAAGCCCTGCACTTGTATCTTAAGGGGAGCTCCAACATTGCTATTATTTTTTTTTGGCGAGGTGGATAATAGTAGTGTCCTTGGACACCATAGTGGATACATTGAAAAGCGCCAGCTAGTCATTTGGGAGTTTGGATTGTTTTTTTAAAAGAAAAATTGCGGGGCTTCCCTGGTGGCGCAGTGGTTGAGAGTCCGCCTGCCGATGCAGGGGACACGGGTTCGTGCCCCGGTCTGGGAGGATCCCACATGCCGCGGAGCAGCTGGGCCCGTGAGCCATGGCCACTGAGCCTGCGCGTCCGGAGCCTGTGCTCTGCAATGGGAGAGGCCACAACAGTGAGAGGCCCGCGTACCGCAAAAAAAAAAAGAAGAAGAAAAGAAAAATTGCTGCAATGGAATATTACTCAGCCATAAAAAAGAATGAAATATTGCCATTTGTAGCAACATGGATGGACCTAGAGATTATCATACTAAGTGAAGTAAGTTAGAAAGAGAAAGACAAATATGATATCACTTATATGTGGAATCTAAAAAAAGATGCAAATGAATTTATTTACAGAACAGAAACAGACTCACAGACGTAGAAAACAAACTTACGGTTACCAGAGGGGAAAGGACGGGGGAGGGATAAACTAGGAGTATGGGATTAACAGACATACATTACTATATATAAATAAACAACAAGAATTTACTGTATAGTACAGGGAGCTATATTCAGTATCTTGTAATAACCTATAATAGAAAAGAATCTGAAAAATATATGTATAACTGAATCACTTTGCTATATACCTGAAATTAACACAATATTGTAAATCAACTATACTTCAGTTAAAAAAAAAGAAAAATTACAACTGTGTATTATAACTCATCAAGAATGGTTCAATTATTATTTTAAATAAAGAGTATTTCTTTTTCAGTAATATTTAAATTAGGTTTCAGTTTTATAAAGTTATTTTATGTTTGTACTTTTTAAAAAGTTATTTTGTGTTTTCTTTTGTCAGGCTGACTTATCCCTGTATAATGAATTCAGATCTTGGAAGGATGAGCCCATAATGGACAGAACATGTCCTTTCTTAGACAAAATCTATCAGGAAGATATTTTTCCATGTTTAACCTTCTCAAAAAGTGAGGTAATTAAAAACACATTTTAACAGAAATGCATTAGAGTTGTTCCTATATCTTTTACTAAGTCATGTTACATATTTTAATATCTCTTACATAAATAAGTTATAAAGTGTCATATTTTACCATTTTATCCATTCCATATTAGGATCGTAATAATTTCTTGGCATTCACTTACTGAACCTCTTTCCTTATTTGAGCAGAGGATCACTTATGCTGCAGTGTGTTGCATTGGAGTGAAGTATTAAATATGTAAGGGGGTAGGACTTAATTTTTAGTCCAAGGTTCAGTGCAAGGGAAGTTATGTACACTCTAAAGTGTTTGTTGGGTTTATCTGTATGTGATTAAAAAGAAGTCCTATTTAGTTTCTTCATCTTTAAAACAGGGGGAAAAAATGCCTTCCTTGCCTGTGTCACAGGATTGTTAAGATAAAATGAAGTGAATTAAGTAGATAGAAAATTTTTTTTTTAAAATACTACACGGCAGTATACAAATGTAAGGTCATAATTTTAATTTGTTCTTACATGTGGAAAGTTTGTCTACAAATATCCTGTTAATCAGTGTTTGAGAAAGTTAATCCTAAGAGTCTTTTGTTAAGTCTTTAGAGGATTTAATTATATAACACTGCTTGTAAGGAAAAGTTAAGATGAACAGTAAAATGCTTTTGATATGTAGATATGTCAGTCGTTGTGGCTCTGGTTTTAGGTAGGCTGTTCAGTATGAGTAATCTTGCCAGAATGAAATTTGTCTGTTTCATCAATTGTTTATCAGTTACTACTGTCTCCATCTGGGCATTTAATATTTGATAACTCAGTTAATTCTTTTGTAGACTCTTGTGCACATAAATACATGATCAGTAAATATATAGCTATAATTAACACATATTGCTGTGTTATGAATGACCAATAGGAAAAAATAATGCATAAATTTAGCAAAATAAAGCCTTAGGATATTCATTGTGAAGTGACGTAACCAGTGGATGTTAATTGTGGGTAAGGGGTGGCGTGGAATTAATGTCTTTAATCTCCTTCTAGATAATAAAAGTTATTTAGCTATAACTGAATTGCCTTTCATAACAATGTTTGAATTATAAAAGAATTCAAACCGAGATTATGTGGTTTCCTTCTTTTTCATTAGCTAAGGCAAATCTAGTGGACCTTGGGAGAAATAATTTTTAAAAACCAGTTTATTATAGAATAGAATTTTTATATTTTCCTGCCAGCATAGCATCTAATACTTCTTTGTTTTTTTTGAAGTTGGCTTCGGCTGTTCTGGAGGCTGTGGAAAACAATACTCTAAGCATTGAACCAGTGGGACTACAACCTATTCGATTTGTGAAAGCGTCTGCAGTTGAATGTGGAGGACCAAAGTATGTTTTCAAAACCATGTCTTAGGGAAGATACTGAGCTTTTAAAATTTTATGTGTTGTAGTTATTTAATATTTTCTGGTTTTAAATGTTAAATCTCTTGTCAGTTTTCTATTTAAAGTCTGTGCAGCCCAAAGACCAATCCCTGGGCAGTGTGGGGATTTCAAATTTAGCATCAGTGGAGAGCCCTTCTAATTACAAACGTATATGTGGGATCCAGGTAGATCAGGTGTTAGAAACTTCTTTAAAAACCGCATGTTATAATCCATTAGTTGATTATGAAATCTCTTTAGTGGGTCATAAGCAGAATTTTTGTTTGTTATACTTATATGTACAGCTGTGTGTTCTGGGCTTTTGTGTAAATTATTTCTTTTTGAGGCTTGCCATCAAAAATAGTTTGAGAAGACAGTGAATTAGACCAAGTCTTACCAAGCATGAAAACAGGGTACCAGAAGGCTTGGTTAGTCCTATCCTTTACTACTCTTGCTATAAAACTTTCTCACTTTGGTAAGTAAACAGCTCTGTCTCCCATATGTGAGAGATATTTGGCAGTTTTATACCTTCAGGGGTGACTCCCACACTTCGTAGCAGGGCAAGCTGTCTTCCAACTGGTCCTGGGAGGAGGAAAGACTGAAACCAACAGTACATAAAACGTTTGCCACAGCTGTTTAAAAAGTGACTTCAAAAGATTTTGAGGAAGCTGCTTAGTTGGTGGTGAAGAACTAGATCGGTATAGGGGACCGAAGAGCCCGAGAGAGCTCACAGCAAGCAATAATTGAATCCCATCAGGCCATTTTGAAGGCAGAGGAGGAAATAGCTGGTTGAGATTAACTACTAGGTCTGTTAAAGCCAGTCGTAGGAGTTGTGTAGTTCTTGTTTCCTGTTATGCACGTCACACTCTCAGCAGCATCACACAGTGTTGGTATTTGGGTAACTTAATCCTGTATTTGCTCTGTGAGCCACACGTCTACCTAGAGTTATGTCCTGTTTGACACTCCCCCATGCCACACCTGTAGTATGGTGGCCTCTGAATTTTGGGGAAGAGATTTTCATTCCTAAATTCTATCCTTCAACAAACACCTGGGTATTTTTATCCTGGTCATTAATACTTTTTGTCCTTTTAGTTTCTATGTTATACCTTATTTTAAATATAGCAGTTTTTACTGTAGGATTTTAAATTTATACTTGCATTATATATCACACATTAAACATGTGCAAATGATAACAAATCAGAGTCTCAGTTAAAGTAGGTTTTTTACAGTATTTTAGTAAAATAATTATACAGATTAGGTTTAGAGAATAATTTACATCGTTAAGAATATTGTTGTTCTTGTGGGAATGGGGCCAGAAACCAAGGTGTTTGTGGTGCATATTGTGTGGAGAATACTAAAGAAGACGTTGTCCTGTTTTATGAAACGTGAAGTATGGCTCTTGTGGATGAGGTTATCAAGATAAACACTAAACGAATGGCACAGTGCTCGGGGAATTTTGTGGAAGGCAAGATCATTCTGCTGGTGGTGATCAGGGACTGTTCTTGGGATTTGATTTGATCTGGGCTTTTGAAGCATGGGTGGAATTGGGGAGATAAGGAACAGTACATATGACTGAATAAAGGAACAAGAAAACAGTGTGTTCAGAGGATGGTGAGTGTATGGAGAGGGAAGATGTGAAAAAAAGGAATTAGAGGTGACTGATTAGAGGGGTACCGTGAGCTTTTGGAAATCAGTAGGAAGGGCTCTGGTTTTGGAAACAAGATGATAGGTCGAGATTTAGACACGTTGACATCCCTAAGTGAAAATGGCAAAAGCAAGGATTTGAAATCTCGGGACTAGAGCTGTTAAGGGATACTGAGGTAGTGTGGCATGTTAAAAAAACATCGGAATTAGAGGTCAGAAGACTTAGTGTTGAATCCTGGCTCAAATAAAAATACATTGGCTTTAGAAATGAGATAACGTAAACACTTTTTTATTATTTTAAAAGTTGATACTTAAAACCACTTTACCTGAGTCCTTTCAAAATTAAAAAAATAGTAGACAAACAGGTATGTCTGCTTCCAAAAGGTGATTTTTATCAGTTTGATGGTTACTTTTTTCTCTTGTGTAAATTGTGCTTAAAATAGTATAGTTCCAAAGACTTTTACCACTTGTGCCTTAAATTTCTTGATTGTCTATCCTCCCCAAGCTAGTAGTTAGTGCTTTTAAATATTGCTATAGATCATTAAAGGAATTTTCTAATAAAGGAACAATGAGGCTAAATCTCTTTGAAAAGGTAAGAATTCTTTTGTGATTTGAATGGCCACTTCCAGAATTACCCTTTTAAATGCACATTCTCCGTGTGTTTGCTTAATACGGAGGCACATTTGTATCATATTTCTGGTAAGTATAGCTGAAAATTAACGTTCATTTAATATATTTTTCTTTATTATATAATTTATAATGTTGTATAAAATGCTATTGGCCACTTTATGTTACTTAGAGCTACACTAATTTTGCATTGCCAAGGAATGCTAGCTATCTTCAGTCAAGCTTCTAATTTAGGAGGTTGACACCTGGGCTGCTGTGAGCCCAGCCTGATCCTGTTGAGCAGTGGAGTGACAGGTGGCCTGTCACTTAACCAACAGTCATTGAATGTCTGCTGTGTGCTGGGCCATGCTTGGTGCCAGGCATTTAAAGATGAATAAAATACATTTACTGTTCTCAAGAGGCTTTCAGGGGGACTTCCCTGGCAGTCCAGTGGTTAAGACCCTGCACTGCCAGTGCAGGGAGTGCAGGTTCAATCCCTGGTCAGGGAACTGAGATTCCACATGCCAAGTGGTGTGGCAAAAAAAAAAAAAAAAAAAAAGAGGCTTTCAGCCTAATCGCAGCCAGAAAGCCCTCATACCAAATTTTACATGTTGTAGTATTCAAAGAGAAAGGTTGGTATGTCTAAATGTAGTGTACCCTTGGTGTAATTGTTAAGATTCAGTGTATTTGTACGGTAGCTTATTCCTTTGTACTTCTTAGGCCTAGGTGCCACGTTAAATGCATATGCATATATACCAACCCAACACACCAAAAAATATCCCATCTGGAAGCTGTTCTCCTGCAAAGCTGTCAATAACATGTTTTGAGACCTAAGCAGTCACTTTTAAGTTTTTTTCAACTGAGAGAGAAGTTGAAGTCCCAATGGAAAGCTGAGAGCTGCCCTGCAGCTGATTACTCATTTGTAAATGTGCCCCAGGACATATATGAACACATTTAGCTTCTATTTCTAGAACCATGGTTAAAGCTATGTCTGTAAGCTTATACTAGAATGTAAGCCCCAAAGGGCAGGGCTTTTGTCTTTTTCATCATTATAGTCCAGCATCACAAAGTGCCTGGTACATGGTCGGTTCTCAGATATTAGTTGTCTTAATGAATATACAACTTGTCCAGAAGGTAGAGGCAAAATGCTTTTAATTTAAAAAACTAAAATTTATCCTTGTTTTACAGAAAATGTGCTCTCACAGGTCAGAGTAAGTCCTGTAAACACAGAATTAAATTAGGGGACTCAAGCAATTATTATTATATTTCTCCTTTTTGCAGATACAGGGTAAGTAATTTAACCACAAATTTCTTTTTTTAATTAATTTATTTATTTTTGGCTGCATTGGGTCTTTGTTGCTGCGCGTGGGCTTTCTCTAGTTGCGGCGAGTGGGGGCTACTCTTCGTTGTGCTGCGCGGGCTTCTAGTTGTGGTGGCTTCTCTTGTTGCAGAGCATGGGCTCTGGGTGCGCAGGCTGCAGTAGTTGTTGCTCGTGGGCTCAGTAGTTGTGGCTCAAAGGCTCTAGAGCGCAGGCTCAGTAGTTGTGGCGCACGGGCTTAGCTGCTCCTGATTAACCACAAGTTTTAATAAAGCTTGCTTTGATGTGAGATATTTGACTGTTTAACATTTTTTTTTCCTTTTGGCATAGATCACTTCTGTATGTAACTTTTTCACGTATATTCGATATATTCAACAGGGACTTGTGAAACAGCAGGATGGTGAGTGTTCTTAATTCATTATAAAATATTTGCATGAAATTCAGTAAAAAGTATGGAACATAATAGTAAGCGCAAGTCAGCTTTATCATTGGTACATTTATATTGAATCTCTTTTGTAGGTCTAATAAAATGTGTGAAGAATTTGGGAACAAATGCATCTTTTAAACATGTTGTATTTAATCCTTATATTTGCCTCATTTTACTCTAATTTTAAGCAGGATCAGTTTTAACTTTTAAGGGGTATATGATAAACCAGATGGTAAGTGTGAGAGGAGCATAACGCCGATTGAATTTACTCCTTAAGAAATAAAAATGAACAAGCTCTAGACATGGTCAGATTTATTTTATTTTATTTATTTTTTAATAGATTTTTTAGTTTTGGCCATGCCACGTGGCATGTGGGATCTTAGTTCCCTGACCAGGGATCAAACCCATGTCCCCTGCAGTGGAAGTGCAGAGTCCTAACCACTGGACCACCAGGGAATTCCCCAGATTTATTTTAATTACTGGAACCCACAAGGCACTAACAATAAATTTTTTTCTGTATTTTTCTACTATCATGTGTAAGTTAATAAAGCAGTCCTGAGCATAATTCTGAGTGGAATAAAGATGACTGTGTTCTAAATCAGCTGAGACATGCGGATGATATATCCAGGATAGTCAGCCCAGGACTCTGCTGGATATTTTTTAATGTAGTCTTTCATGGCATTTTTAATGTAGTCTTTCATGATTACTTATGGTTTTATAGCCGAATGTCTTAAATACCAGGCGTAGAAACTAATGTGGCCTGACAGCTCAAAAGCAGTGTTTGTTTTGTGTTTTTTCTTTAAATATGTATCATTGTTTTAAAACAGAAATAGCAGATACTAGGCTAGGGACAAGTCCATGCCAATTTTGTATTTGAAGTTGTGGGAAATTTTCCTGTTTTTGTTTTTCTAAACATTGAAAATTTTCTTATACTTAAAAACTAGTAGATGCCTACTATCTTTCTGTCATGTAAACCAGTGAATCTTAATTCTTTGGAAAACTCAGTCGTGTTGATAAAAACTTAGTTTAGCGTTTTCAAGCTCTAGTACGTTGAAAATAGTCATTTATTTATAATCCCATATAATTAGGTTTTAATGCATAAAAGAAAAGAGGTGAAACCTGTCTCTAATTAACGTTGAATTTCAAAAGGCCACAGAGCATAAAAGCAGTCTTTAAACTATACAGTACTTTTTATGACTTTAATAAAATTTAAATCTTTTTTAATACCTATTGGTAGATAATATGATTTAAGCTGAAGAACAGATGATTTGTGTTGTCAAGCATATTTTTTCTCCTTGTTAAAAAAAGAAGTTTTATGTAAAAAAATGAAATTAGAGCACTCCCTAACACCATACACAAAAATAAACTCAAAATGGATTCGAGACCTAAATGTAAGACTGGACACTATAAAACTCTTAGAGGGAAACATAGGAAGAACACTCTTTGACATAAATCACAGCAGGATCTTTTATGATCCACCTCCTAGAGTAATGGAAATAAAAACAAAAATAAACAAATGGGACCTAATGAAACTTCAAAGCTTTTGCACAGCAAAGGAAACCATAAACAAGACGAAAAGACAACCCTCAGAATGGGAGAAAATATTTGCAAACGAATCAGCGGACAAAGGATTAATCTCCAAAATATTTAAACAGCTCATGCAGCCCAGTATTAAAGAAACAAACAACCCAACCCAAAAACGGGCAGAAGACCTAAATAGACATTTCTCCAAAGAAGATATACAGATGGCCAAGAAGCACATGAAAAGCTGCTCAACACCACTAATTATTAGAGAAATGCAAATCAAAACTACAATGAGGTATCACCTCACACCACTTAGAATGGGCATCATCAGAAAATCTACAAACAACAAATGCTGGAGAGGGTGTGGAGAAAAGGGAACCCTCTTGCACTGTTGGTAGGAATGTAAATTGGTACAGCCACCATGGAGAACAGTATGGAGGTTCCTTAAAAAACTAAAAATAGAATTACCATATGATCCAACAATCCCACTATTGGGCATATACCTAGAGGAAACCATAATTCAAAAAGACACATGCACCCCAATGTTCATTGCAGCACTATTTACAATAGCCAAGTCATGGAAGCAACCTAAATGCCCATCGACAGACAAATGGTTAAAGAAGATGTGGTACATATATACAATGGAATATTACTCAGCCATAAAAAGGAACAAAATTGAGTCATTTGTTGAGACATGGATGGATCTAGAGACTGTCATACAGAGTGAAGTAAGTCAGAAAGAGAAAAACAAATATCGTATATTAACACATGGATGTGGAACCTAGAAGAATGGTACGGATGAACTGGTTTGCAGGGCAGAAGTTGAGACACAGATGTAGAGAACAAACGTATGGACACCAAGGGGGGAAAACCGCGGTGGGGTGGGGATGGTGGTGTGCTGAATTGGGCGATTGGGATTGACATGTATACACTGATGTGTATTATATTGATGACTAATAAGAACCTGCAGTATAAAAAAACAAAAAGACAACTAATACTAAACTTTCTTTGGGTTATTTGTATGGAAATATGTTAATATAAATGTTTCAGACATTACATGAAATTTCTAAAAATCTTATCTGTGCTGCTATAATGTTATAAGTCATAATTCTAGTTATTACTTTAAAATGTATGTCTCAGAAACAACTAAATTTCCTTGTCAATTGCATTATTATGAACTTTCATCAGATCTTTAACCATGGTCATTTTTAAGTCTTTTGTCATTTACAGACAGTTCTGGGTGTACTCTGATGCTTTTGCAAAAATGTTCCTATCAAAGGGTTTCATCTTCAATGAATTCATGGAAAAGACTCTGACAAGTACAGGTTTCTGGTAACTGATCCATCCATACTGCTGAACTGAATGAATGAGCATTTGCAGAACTCTAATGGAAAACTGATGAATTCATAAAAGTGCTAACAAAAGGTCAAGATGGAAAAAAAAGTTACATGGGACTGAGTGAACTGATGAGGATGATTATAATTTTTGTGACTTTCTGTTTGAATAAAAAAAAGAAAAGAAAAAAGAAGTTTTTGTAGGGAAGAATGAAAGGTACTCTACTTTGTGAAAACAGGAAGAAGGGATCATGAGTGGTTGTGGTGATGGTGATAAAAGTGATATCTTGTCTGGTTCCTCTTACCCTTTCACTTCACAGCATTTGTTACACATTGTATACTGAGTGGGTTTGTAGTAAATTACTGTTAATTTTACAATCTGTTTATTATCTGTGCCTTGTGCTAAAAGGGATTTAAGGCAGTTAAATATAAAGCAGGGTTTCTCAGCCTTGGTACTATTATTATTTTAAACTGGATAATTCTTTGTTGTGGGAGGCTGTCTTGTGCATTGTAGGATGTTTAATAGCATCCCTGGGCTTTACTCACTAGATGCTAGTAATGAAAAATATATCCAGACATTGCCAAATGCACACCTGGGGACACATTCTCCCAGGTTGAGAACCACTGATCTAAATCAATCTAATCTGATCATATGTCAGAGAGAGACCTTTTATTATCTAAAACATAGAGCAAATTTCTTCCCACTTATAGAGGGGACTTTCAGAAGCACAGATAATTGAAATTTACAGTTCATCCTCTGCATTTATTTTTATTTCTAATTGAGCCATACACAGAATCTTTCCCTATTATTACTCACAAAGAATGTTACTAAGTTCTCTGGGCTGTCTCTTGTTTTCCTTTTTTTTTCCTGTTTACTCTGTTGGTTTTAATGAAAAGTGAAAAATGGCCAAGAAACAGCAAACTATAGCAAGAAGATGCATAAGTTAGATAATAACTCTTGTGTAATTGAGCATTGAGTGTAGTTACTCAAGAAGGCAGCAGCATTGCCAGTTACTCAGGACATTGAGATGGCTACCTTCTTTTGGGCTAAAATGGTAGTCAGTCATTGAAGTATCTAACAAATCGTTGTAGCAAAATTGGTAAATACTGCTTATTTATTCGTAAAACTGGGATGCTCACAAGTACATGGAGAAGTTAGTGTGAAGCAGTGATAGCATGTCTAAGCATTAGGTACATCATTAGGAGATGCCCAACTGGCATTTCAGCTAATCTTAAATTTTCAGTGAAACAGATTAAAAATAATTAAGATAATAGTTTATGATTTATGTGTTTCTCTTTTCTGTTTGTATAGTTGATCAAATGTTTTGGGAAGTTATGCAGTTGAGAAAAGAGATGTCATTGGCAAAGCTGGGATATTTCAAAGAGGAACTGTGATGCTCTGCCTGGGACCATGCATGAACCTCCCTGAAGACCTGGAAAATGACTGAATATTTTTATGGTTACTTGATATTTATTTCCTTTCAAGGAGTGGGTCCAAGACTTTTTCCCTCTTTTGCAAATTACACTGAAAAGTACTATGATTTCTTTTAAACTGACTTATGCTGTGTTTGCTTATTTAGTTGAACACACTATAAAGAATTACAGGTGTACTAGTGATTGTAATTTATAGTTGCAGAAAAAAAGCTAAATAAATAAATATTAGATTGAGTGTATTTTTGCTTTCTCTTCTAGCTCTGACATGATATATAGGGTCAGCTGAATATATTGAATTGTAGTTTTCAAACTTCATAGCAGCCTGCAAAAGACAAGAGAAGGGTAAGTGAACAGGATCAGCTTCCTTCCCCCCCCACTACAATGACTCTATTTTTGTCTGTTTTATATGTTAGGATTGAAAAACATTTTATTTAAAGAAAGATTTCTTCTGAAAAGAAAGTTACTTTTATTCATTCTGTTCTCTGTAACTTAAAGAATCCCTTTATTATGGTGATTAATAGAGGACAATCACATTTTATTCTAGAGATGCATTCTTGAACATCTTGATGTAGTGTATTTATACTTTACATACATTGAGCACTGTAGTAATCATTGAAAGGGTATAAAGATAAATTAGGAGTTTGATGTGTGCTCAGGGGAGTTGGAAAGGGTGTGGGTTGAAAGAGTGATACTTGCAAAGGATACACTGATCCCAGAGCCACTCGATCTGTCAGTTTCAAATTGTAAAACAAATGGTGTGGAAAAGCAAAAAGAAGAAATGAGAAACCACTTTAGTCCCTCCATCTAGAGAAAGCTACTCAATATTTTTGAAGAATAGACTTTCAGATATTTTCTACCTATGTGTGTACATTTCTGAAACAAAAAGTAGACTTTCTTTTTTTTTTTACTTAAAAATTCTACAAATCTGGATCAATGTAAGGTTTTGATGATAGGATGTTAACTAATTGTGTTTGGACATTAGTTTGTTTTAAATTTCTTTTTCTTGTCATAATGCTGTGATGAGGATCCTTTTGTATACTTCTTGGAACATTGTTGGCTTATTTCCTTCATGTAGATGCCTAGAAGTAAAATTGTTGGGTCAAGCAAGGTACATGTGTGTTTTAAAATATTTGATCTGCATTGCCAAATTGCCATCTAGAAAAGTTGAACCAGTTTATATTCACAGCAGATGTGTGTGAGAGAACTGGTGTTCTGAAGGTGGTATTACTTTCAGTCCTGTCTCAAAGGTTTGGTCAGCCTTACGTATAGAAGACTCAGTCACCAGGATGGATGGAAGTGCACAGACAAAAGGATATTTGAGAATGGTATGGTAGAAACCATCATTACCATGCCCAGCTCAAGAATATGAAATTGAACATGAAAAGAAATTTGAAACTAGAATTTTATGTCTTGATAGTTCATGTGAGGGCATAATAAACATGTGCTCAGACTTTGAAAGCTTCAGAAGATTTTCCACACAAAGATGCAAATTAAAAACACTTTGGGGGGACTTCCCTGGTGGCACACTGGTGAAGAATCTGCCTGCCATTACAGGGGACTCGGGTTCGAGCCCTGGTCTGGGAAGATCCCACATGCCACGGAGCAGCTAAGACCGTGTACCACAACTACCGAGCCTGTGCTCTAGAATCTGCGAGCCACAACTCCTGAGCCCACGCGCCACAACTACTGAAGCCTGCATGCCCTAGAGCCCGCATGCCGCAACTACTGAGCCTGTGTGATGCAACTACTGAAGCCCATGCACCTAGAGCCTGTGCTCCACAAGAGAAGCCACTGCAATGAGAAGCCAGTGCACCGCAACGAAGAGTAGTCCGCACTCACTGCAACTAGAGAAAGCCTGTGCACAGCAACAAAGACCCAGCGCAGCTGGAAAAAAAAAAAATTGGGGGAGCTTCCCTGGTGGTCCAGTGGTTAAGATTCCATGCTGCCAATGCAGGGGGCACAGGTTCGATCCCTGGTCAGGGAACTAGGATCCTGCATGCCGCATGGCATGGCCAATAAATAAATAAATTAAAAAAAAAAGAAAACACTTGGAGAAAATACTAAAACTAAAAGAGAAACAAATCCAGGAGATGCTTTGAGATTTGGGAAGAAAAGTGATCAGATACGTAGAGAAAGTTTGTTGATAACTTTAAAAGAATAAAAAGTAAGGCTAAAGAAAATTTTAAAACTTCAGGTAGATCCTTAACAATCTAGAACTAAAATTCTTTACAATATCAACACAATGGGAATGGGAGAAGACCAGAGAGCATGGGGATATATTAAAGTTCTTGTTAGATGAAAAATGGAGATAATCAGTTAAAAGTGAAGAGACCAAGTAGAGAAAGAATATGATACGGAAATAAAAAGTAAGTAAAAATATAGTCAAGTTGGATTAAAGTATATGATAACAAAGCATAAGGACATGGAAATGTTGGAATAAAAGAATGGAAAAAAGATGCCAGGAAAATACCAAAAGAAAGCTAGAGTGGTTATACTGTTATCAGAAAAGAACATGATAGGACAAAAATATTATTAGACATAGAGTTGGGTTTTACATAATACTAAAAATTGAGTGCACCAAGAAGACTTAATGAGAAAATAGAAATAATAAAAATGGAGAAATTTAAAAATACTAAGAGCTGACTAATAATGAATATCAGAACTTACAAGGATACAGAGAAAGTGCTTCAAGGAAAAGTTTATAGCTTTAAATCCTTATTTATATTTTTAAAATGAGCTGAGTGTCCAATTAAGTTATAGGAGAACAAGATGAAGGAGATAAGAGCAGAAACAGAAAACAAGAATGCAGTAGAAGATTATCAAAGCTATTGAGTCTTTGAAAAGATGAACAAAATAGACGAAAATTTCTGGCAAGTTTATCCTGGAGAAAGAGAAAATGTACAAATAACCCATACTGGGAATGAAAAGGCCTATGTCACTGCACATACTAATGGATGTTATGAACAACATGGCAATAAGTTTCAAAATTTAGGCAAAAGGGAAAATTCCTAGAAAAAAATGTGTTATATTTTGGTTAAGAAGAAGTCAGAAGCCTGAGCAGTACTACTACTATTAAAGGAAAGGAAGTAGTTAGAAATCCTTCTGTGAAGAAAACTCTAGGCATAGGTGGTTTTACCAAACTTTATGGGTATTCTAATCTTAGATATATTCTGGAGAACAGAATGTCTCCTACATCAGAAACCAATATAACTGATAGTAAAACTAGATGGGGGCAATACAAAAAAGGAAAATTATAGGCCCGTTTTGTCGTGAATATATATGCAAAGGCAAACTGAATGTAATCTACTGAGCAAGTGGTATTTATTACAGGAATACAGAGATGGTATATTAGAAAATTTATAAATATTTGCTGCATTTACAGAATAAAAGTGAAAAACCATCTGCTCAATAGATGGAGAAAAACATTTGATAAAAATACTCATTAATTAATAACTTTTAGTAATCTGTAGATGAAAGGGTACTTCTCAGCTTGGTAAAGGGTATCTTCAAGCATCCTATAGTAAACATCACCCTAAGAGAGGAAACATTAGAAACATTCTCTTTGAAATGAACAACAGAATAAAGATGACCACTGTCTTCACTTTTATTCAGAATTGTACTATAAATGTTAGTGCAGCACCATGAGGAAGATAAAGATATTGGAAAGGAGAAAGTAAACTGTCATTATTTACTTATGATGTGATTATCTACATAGGAAATTTAAAACATCTTCCATCAAATTATTAGATGGCTAAATAAGGGATCAGTATATAATTGTGAATTATACTGACATACACCGACCTCAAACAATTAGAAAATAGACTTTTTAAGACCAAACAATTGCAAACATAATTCTAAAGTGCTAAGTGATCTAACCAAAGATTAGATTTGGTTAGATTACTGTGTAATCTGTACACAGACCTGTGTACAGAAAGTTAAATAACTTCACTAAAAGACAGTAAGGAGGACTAGATTGATCCTATGTTCATGGATAGAAAGACAATATGAAAGATGTTAATTCTCTCCAAGTTGATATATAGATTCAGTGCATCTCCAAACTAAATCCCAGCATTTCTCCTTGAATTGACAAAATGAAATTTATGTGACGCGGTGAAGGATGAAGAATGACCAAGGCACTTTTGAAGAAAAAGAAAGGAGGGATAATTTGTCCTGTGAGAAGGACTTCTTATAAGGCTGAAGTACTTAAGAGTGTGATGTGAGTGCAGAAACAGGAAAAATGGCCAGTGGAATAGAATAGAGAGCCCCAATGCAGACCCATGCATAGGTGTAAATTTCACATTGACAGAGAAGGCATGGTAGATCAATGATAGGACTATTAAGCAGAGCTGACAAAAAAAGAGGAATATACAGAATTGGATCTCTTCTTCACACCATACATAAAAACAACTGTTTTAAGTGTCCTGAAACTTTAGAAATTTTGATGTAGAAAATATAGTTAAAACTATAGGTGAAACATATTTCAAAAACGTAGGTGAATATCTTCGTGATCCTGCTTTAAGAAGGACTTCTTAAACTGGAAGCAAAAGAGACCATGAAAGATAAATAAATGTAAAAGAAAATAGTGCTTTGTTATAAATTATTAATTTAGACATATTAAAGCCAAACTGTAAACTGTAAGAAGAAATTTGCAAAACTCATAACCAATATCGATTAATATTAAGAATATATACAGAAATTCTACAAATCCATAAGAAAAAAAAAAACAGAAAAATGGCCGAAAGACTGAAACAGGTCCTTCGCAGAATTGGAAGCGCATATGGGCCAAACACATATTAAGAGGTTTTCATTTCTGTTAATAATCAGATAAACTAAGTCAAGACCTCAGTGATATGTTTAAATTTATCCAACTAGCAAAAGTTAAAAAAATGCAACACAGTCAAGTTTTGAAGAGAATTTCAGTCAACAGGATTACTCATATTGCTAATGGGAATGTTAATGTGTATCTACTACTGAAAAACCATTCATTTGAAAAGTTGAACATTAGTTGCCCATAGCCTAGCAATTCCACTTTTAGGCACATACTCGAGAAATAATTGCACAAAGTGTCCCAGAATACATATATAATAATGTCCTGGGAAAAACCCAAAGTCCATCTACAGGAGGGTAAAGTATTGTGTGCTCACATGGAACATAGCAACATAAATTGAATGAAAAAGTAAAACACTCAGAAGGCTACACATGGCATAATACTTTTCTCATGAAGTTCAAAAACTAAAACAATTGTTTAGGCATCTGTGTATATGAGACAAAACTATTGATAAAAAACCACAAGATAGTAATAAAGTTCAGGATAGGGTTACCTCTGGATGAGGGGGAGATAAGGCGAGAGAACTGAGAGCAGCTAATATGTGAGTAAATCATTGTTAATGTTCTAGTCCCTGGATTGGATGATGGGTTCATTTGTCATTTAAAGTAAATGCATGAACAAATGAATTAATAGAATCATGCACAGACCATGATGGTGGGGTGTTACAAACCAAGGATTATGACTAGTCCAATTATATAAACCTGAATTCCAAAACCTAAAAGGGATAACAGGACCTGTTGATGAATTGGAAGAAGGAAAGGAAAGAGAAGTCGGTTCTGAATCCTAGGCTTTTGGCTTTAGCTATTGCTGCAATTTACTGAGATGAGCAAACCTGGGATGGGGCATATTACACATGGTGGAATAGAGACAAGAATTTAGTGTCTAACACATTGTTTGAGATGCCCGTTAAGCATCAAAGTGGAAATGTTAAGTAGGTATTGGATATACAAGTCTAAATTCAATGATATGGTCAGACCAGCAGATAAGTTTGGGAGTAGTTAGCCATGAGATCAGACGAGAGCTTTAGGGATACTTTGGAGTAGGAGAAGTACGGCACCGGGCCCTGAGCTATGACAGAGAGAGGAAAAGCCTACGAAAAAGACTGACTACAGAGGAGCTAGTTGGAATGACAAGGCGGAGGAGAGGGTAGAGTTAGGGTGCTGACTAACAATTTAGATTCTTGAGAGTATTTCTATAAAGAATTTAATCGCCCTGATTACCAATTCTGAAAAAAGAGGGAAAGATTTTGATACATTTCTATAAGTAAGTTCAGAGCTGGGGAGAGATCCTGGCCCAGTGGAGAGAACTCTGGATTGGGAGTTGCTCAGAAGACATACATTCTGGTCCAGGCTTGGTTCCCCCAAACCTGAGAGGTTAGGCAGGTGGCCACTCCTCTCTGACCTCCTCCATAAAGCTGGATCCAGCATTCTCCAAGCATCTCTCCCAGCTCTGAAAACCCACAGCCTTTGACTAAGCATCTACACTGAAAGAACAAAGGTTTGTTCAGTCCTGGAAAGAAGTTGCAACCACCAACCTACCCACTTCCACACCACCATATAAATCCTGTGTTTTTTTGTTTTGTGCACTCAGAGTCTAAAACGGGTCTACTTTTATTCAGAAGCTTTTATTTTCAAAGATTTTCTTCACTGTTTTTCCCTACATAGATTTTTTTCTTTCCTATAAGGCACAATGTTTAAAACAGTCCAAAGCAGTATGAATATGTATTTGTGTTTAACGTTTGTGCTAGAAAATAGTTTTTTGTTTTCCTCATGGGATGCAGTTCCATCTTAGGAGATGCTAAGTTTCTTGTCTTTGATATGTGGGCAAATAAAGACCCAGTAATATCTACAATTTGTAGAACTTCTAGAAAGAGAATTCCTCCACACTAAATCCATTCATTCTTTCATTCACACATATTTGAGAGGCTTATATGTGTCAGGAGCTGTTGTAGGTGTTACAGGAGCAGCAGTGAGCAAGACAGGCAAGGTCCGAATTCTCATGGAGCTCTCAGTGTAGTGAGAAATGGACAAAAAGACAAATGTTAAAAGATGGGACACGTTCTCCATATATAATTAAAATGGGATAATGGCTAGAGAGAATGAATGACTACTTCAGATTAGGTGGTGAGGAAAGGCCACATTTAGGACTTGACATTTTTAGGCAGCGCTCTGAGGAGATCCATTCTTGAGAAGGGAGGAGAGTAGGGAGAGCATTTTAAAGCGGGTGTAAACCCCTGAGGAAGAAACAAAAAATGGCAAGAAGAGCTGGTGTGCAGTTGGTGGTAGGAAGAGAAAATTGGAAGGTTAAGCAGGGCCCGACTGTGTAGGTCTTTCTAAGTCATGGTTGGAAATTGGGAGCTTTCTGTGACATCTGTGGTCAAGCTCTAGCTGGCTGTTTCTCAGCACAGCTTTTAAATACTGGAATCCCCAGATTTTTGCCCTGGGCCCCTTTCTCTTTCAATATTCTTTAGATCGTCTCATTTAGGCTCACGGTCTTAAAAACTTTATGTAACCATTGCTCATAACTGTGCATCTCCAACCCTGGCATTAATCCTTCCCTAGCTCCAGACTCTTGTATCCATTTGCCTATAAAGTCACTCCACTTGGATTTCAAATGGGCATCTCAAATCTAACATGGCTGAATACCTGCCCAGTTGCTTAAGCAACAATCTAGGGCTTATTCTTGATTTCTCCATTTCTGTCACCACCACCCCAGTCCAATCCATCAGCAAGTCCCGTCAACTCTCTCCAAAACATATCTTGGATCCATCCACTCCTCTCCGTGTCCACTACGTCCACTCAGTCCAAGCCATCATCATCTTTCACCTGGACTCCTGCAATAATCTCTTACTTGGTGTCCTTGCTTCCACTCCTGCCCTTCTACAATCACTGACAACACCCAACATGATCCTTTTAAAAACAAAAATCAGAATGTCACTTCCTACTTAATGTCCTCTCATGGCTTCTTAGAAAAATAAATCCAGGGACTTCCCTGATGGTCCAGTGATTAAGACTCTGCACTTCCACTGCAGGAGGTGCATGTTTGATCCCTGGTCAGGGAACTAAGATCCTGCATGCTGCATGGTGTGGCCAAAAAAAAAGGAAAAATAAATCCATAAACCCAAACTCAACCCAAACTCATTAAGTTTCCACAGTGATAATTGTTAACAGAGAAATAATAAAAATCAGCTTGGAAAACTGCATGAACCTATTTAAAATGAAAAAAAATATCAGAGAAGAGGAGCAAGCTTGCTAAAGAATAGAAACCCTTGCCAAAGGCAGCTGTCAAGGAAGTACAAGCCCACAAACAGTCTGAGTTCAAGAGGAAGGACTGTGATATGAATACAAGAATTCTGGAGCTATCAGTCTCAGGGACAGTCTTAAGAGAGACAAGGTTCCCATCATTACATCCCCAGATTTAACCACAGCTGCTCAGCTTTGATCAATTTATCTGTTGATGTTCTTAGGAAATGTCAATACCAAAACAAATCCAAATGACAACTACGTTAGATTGCTATTCAAGAGGATGAGTCTCCATTGAATTTGTGCAAAATGGGATGCCCAGTAGAACCGGAAAATCTTAGACCATTGGAGATGTAAAGACCAGAATCAAGGAAATATGGGTAATATTTGTTATTTACTGTGAGGGAGAAACTTCCACTTAAATCCCAGTTGCCTCCAGCTGCATTGTGCTCAGCTGTGTGCTCTGGACTCATTAATTAATACAGAGGTATTTTCTAGCCCTTCCAACATCTTTCTTCCAAATTCTCTTTGCTTTCCTCAAACCCTGTTCGTTGTTATAATTTAGCCTCCAACCCAGATGTTGCAAACTGAAGGCTGAATTGCCCTTTCATATGTGTGCTATTTGTCCTTGACAATGTTTTGGTGTATTGTTCTGTTTGTTTTGTTTTTAAACATATTCGTTGCAACATTTAAAAATGAGATTTAAAATTAAAATCTGCATTTCCAGCTTCTCTTTTAAAGTTGGCCCTTTCAAGAACCTTGAGTCCATATCCTTGAGTGGCAGCATGTGGAGGAAGCCGAGTGACACTCCACCTTTTGGGCGGCTCTACCCTTAGGGCAGGTACTCTCTGGTTTGCTCTCTGCTCCACCACCCCTAAGTGTCTCCCTGACGGAGACACAGCTAAGGGTCAGTTGTCGGTTATAAATATGCTCTCATGGTTGTTTTTTTGCTTATTTTGACCCATTTTACTCACTTACCCACCTGGTCCTATAATTATTTGAGATTGGGACTCCAATTCTCACCTTTGTCTCTCAGCTTATTAAATGGAATCTAATTTCTTTCCTATCACTCATTACTCTGCTGCTGACTATGTGAAGTCTCTGGGTGAACTGTTGGATAGAATCCAGAATCATCATCTGGCAGAGGATATAGTATAGTGACTTAACTTCCAACAGCCTCCAGAAAACTTGGCTGGGAGCTTCCAGCTAAAACATAGGCTACATGTTTTAGACATCTTAATTCATACTGTACCTAAAAGCATGGAAGTCCTTTTAAAAAATCACATTTGATTTCTCCCTTGCTCCCCATATCCAGTTGGTAGCCAACTCTTCTTGGTTCTATAGCATCTTCAGGCTTTGTTACTGCCTATCTGGATTCGCAGTAGCTTCTCAGCTGGTGTAAATTTAGTTACTGCCCCAATCAACACACTCTAACACAGCTTCTTTCTAAATTAGACTTAATTATATCATGCATCACAACTACCCAAATAGAAAATATCAATAGATATGCTTAGAATGAACATGCATGGAATCAAATTCAGATTTAGCCTAACATTCAAAAGCTACCCAAACCCTTCTTCAGCCTACTTCTCATCTTTTTTTCTCACTCCACCATCCATACACCGTAACTCCAGTCGCTGTACCTGGGCTATCTCCCCTCCAAGCCATTGCTCATGTTTTTAAAAACATGTCCATTGTTTAAGTCTCTTCAAATCCCAGCTCTTTATGACACCTTTCCAGATCTTCCCAGATGAAATTAACCTTTCCTTCCTCTGTTTTCTTGGGATGTTTTCCCCAGCTCTTATCAGAGTCTGCCTTTTTCCCCAGCTCTTATCAGAGTTATAGTTCCTTGTATTTTTCTCATGCCCTACATTTGAGCCTATGGAGGGCAGGGACCATAATTTACACATCTTTTTATTTCCTGCACCCAGCAGAGAGTTTAGCACAAGTTGAACTGAAACAAATAGAAAATCTATTTCTTGAAGCAACTTAATGACTTGTCCTTAAAGATCTGGGGTCCAATATAACTTTCAAAATAGGATTCTAAGCCTCTTTTTTTCCCCAGGATAAAATTAATTTTTTTGTTTAAACAGTTTATATGTGTGAAGTTTTAAAATACTTATTGGGAAGTATACCACATCACCCATACCAATTCTAACAAAAATGAAATAATCTGACAAATGCAGAATGTGGGACATTATATAAGACAGTGCTCCAGGACTGTTAAACAAGTGTCAATGTTATAAAAACCAACCAACCAAAAATGACAAGGATATATATATATATAGAGAGAGAGAGAGAGAGAGAGAGAGAGAGAGAGAGAGACAAAAAGCAAAAGTGAGAAAATATTAGCAATTAGTAAATCTAGATGAAGAGTATAGGGTATTTCATGGTACTATTCTTTGAGTTCTTCTATAGGTTAAAAAATTTCAAAGTAAAAAGTTGGGGAAAAAGGAAACAGGAAGGAGCTGAAAGGACTAGTTTAATTTCCTAACTGTATTCCTTTTAGTATATTATTAGATAAGTTAATAGCTAAATAGTGAAAACAAAACATTTATTTGGGTATACCTTTATATTTAGGAGTAAAACCAGCTAGGAGTGAACCACATAGTTGGTTGTAAGAATTACTAAATCAGAAACGCAGTTTTATTGCTCATTAGAGGGACTTCTCATACTTTATGCTTTCTACTTTCAAAGAAAATAAACTGGAGGAAATGGATGAGGTGCGTATCAAGGAATTTTTTTCACTGCGAGTAGATTTGGAAATATTTAACAAATCCTAACTTTTCATTATCACAAGCCTCGGTATCTATGAAAGTGATTATATTGATTTGCCCTCTTTCTCTAGGTGAAAAAAACCCCCCTATATCTTTGCTAGGCTGTAGCTAAATCGATCTGGTTGATGGAGGCAGAGAAATAAATATATTGGTGTAAAAGGACAAATAGGAGATAAGGCTATGTATTTATTGCCCATTTATGTAATTACATGTGTCACTAAGGACAAAGGTCCTTAAAACAAAGACGAAAGGCAGAGTAGAAACAGTTCCCTATAGAAAGAGAGATGGATTTTCTACCACTTCCCTCTTCATGAATTTTTCTTTTGCGTGGTTACATATCCTTCTGGTTTTATGATCAAATTTGAAAACTTAACCATCTTTTTGGGCACAGTTTGATGGCTGAAGATATGCTTCACTCCAATAAAAAGAAAATGAACATTTTTCAAGAGCATTCGTAGGCTTCGAGCTGAGAGGACAGCACTTAGTTCCTGAGGTCTGATAATCATTCTGTGCGGAAGTAACTACCAGGACCACGGCACCATGGATGTGGTAGGCGAAAACGAGGCCCTACAGCAGTTCTTCGAAGGTAAGAAGCCCGTTTCCAACATCTGAGAAATGGTACTGCTTACTATCACTGTCTTTACCTTTTGGGAATTCACTTGGGCTTTGAAAGAAATACTATTGTACTAACTGTCGTGAAGTCAGAAGTGCATGTTTATTTGCTGTGTTTTTAGCAAAAAATCAATGGTATAGGGCTTCCCTGGTGACGCGGTGGTTGAGAGTCCGCCTGCCGATGCAGGGGACGCGGGTTCGTGCCCCGGTCCGGGAGGTATCCCGCATGCCACGGAGTGGCTAGGCCTGTGAGCCATGGCCGCTGAGCCTGCGCGTCCGGAGCCTGTGCTCCACAACGGGAGAGGCCACAGCAGTGAGAGGCCCACGTACCGCTAAAAAAAAAAAAAAAAAAAAATCAATGGTATAGGCAGTGATTTTTAAAAATTCAGGATTTCCATCTTACAGCTTAGTTGTTAAAAGAATCAAGAGGTCAGCATACCTATGTTATTAGAATTTGTCCCTGTCCTGTGCTAGATTTTTTTTCTAATCCCTATGTTTCATAAGACTAGATTTTTCTTATCTCTCAAATTATTGAATACAACACAGGAGAAATGTAAGAGTTTACTTAAGATGGTTTTTCTGTTAATATAATTAAATACAAAACAGCCTAACAGTAAAGGAACACCTCTTCCCCCATTCCATTCTTTGTTTTTCACAACACTTTAAAAATGTGTAACTATTGAATGATGATTTTTTTTTTGAGGTTAAATATATTTTTCCCCAAGCGAAGGCTTACTATAGGACATGGTTACAAAGATTTTTTTCCTAAAAACCTGAAATAGTGGTACCCCTTCTCATATTCAGTTGGGTTGAGATTCTCATGGTGGGTCTGCTGAAAACGTCAGGAAAGGCTTGCCTTCTTGTGACACCTTTCAGGGAGCCATTGGGAGACTGCGTGTTAGTGCAGCTGCAGTTCCTTACCAGTTAGTCATGCTCAGACTTCCACGGGAAGGGAAATGTTGCCAGAGCTTTTTGCACATTTCCAGGTATTTCCCAGGAGGGAGTATGAGAATAATTGAGCGCAGACCAGCTCACTCACAGAATCCAGAGGGCAGTTAGCAGCATATGGAGAAAGTGCTTTTGGCATTTCTTGTGATTAGCAGAGTGCCTGACAAATACTAGACGTTTAAAGAGTGAATGGAATTGACCCAACACCATATTGTATCGAACACTAAAGAGTGTTTATGTCAAAGAAACAGTGACGTCACTATCAGAAGAAATTAGTACAATACAGTAGGTTCTGTGGCTCGGATTTTGCCACATGGGATAAGAAGGAATATGAGACCTAGAGAATTATGATGTTATTTCAGCCCTATGATCCATCCCATCATGTTCTGTCTCTGACAGTGCTCAAGTCAGTGTGTCCACTTGGGTCACACAGTAGGCACACTAATGTTGCTTCATTGTTGTTGCCTGATTTTATATCCTATGTAACTTTCATTTGAGCAGTAGGTAGCAAGCTCCAAGCTACAGTTATATCTGCTTTATTTTCGGGAAACCACCAATTGATTTTATAAATACACAAAGTCTAGTTGATTTCTTTACAGAGCTAGAGAAGACCTGAAAAGTTCATCTGGTCTACCTTCCGTTTTTTGGAAGTGCTGTTATACCTATAGGGTCACTATACTGTCCTTGTTTATGCTATTTTCAGAAGTCTTTGGGGATATAGTTTCCACAAGTCCTCTGTACAGCTGATTACAAAATCTGATTTATTTTATTATTATTATTATTATTATTATTATTATAGTATCTTTCTTAGCCCAAACTAAACTCTGGCTCTTTTGGAAGCCTTTTTAACTAGGGAGGAGTAATTTCTCCATGGAAAGAGAATAAAATAGTCAGTGTACATTATCTTTGAATGAATAAATGGAAAAGGTGGTAAGTTTTGGAAATAAAAAATGGAAGCACTAACTTAAGTTATTCCCCTTCCCCCGAAAGTCACACAGCTGGTTGTCTATTTTTTATTATCTGTTTAGCAAATATCGATCACTGATGGTGTGCCAAGTCCAACAACCACATCTTTTAAATGATAGCCTGGAGGGCTTTGAGACATTTCCTTTAGATCATGGTTTCCTTTCTGAAATATTCCTTAGAATGAGGACAGCAAGACTGGATCTGATATTCTCATGAGGAGGGCCAGTTGTTCTATGTTGTGCTCCTGTCGATACGTCAGCTTCTAATTAAATGCAAATTCATATAAAAAATCAAGGTCTGAAAAGCAAGAAAAGTTTTTGTAATTTATTACCCACCTGAAAACTATTTTTGCTTTGCTTTCTCAGACTCTTCATTCTAAGAATCTGGATCCTAAATAATATATGTTTTTCATATGAACACTTTCGTATTAAAAACTATCTGTACTGACAGTATCATCACGAATTAAATGGCCTTGAACATCAGATCTCATGCTGATCATGCTGAATCTTTATGGTGTGTCTCAGGAAGATGATGAGAACAAAGCGTGGTTCCAGGTAGCTGGCAAACCTCATTCTATTGCCTGCCACTGATGCAATAGGTAGGCCCATTAGCTAAAGCAGAAGAGGTGGATCAAGTTCTCTAGGGATCCCAACATCCACTGGAAACTCAGATACCACGTGAAATGTTTGGCTTTTTCAGCAAAGCTGATACCACTGCAAGAGAAAGGTTGTCAGAGGAGAGGCACATTATTTTATTTCTAATAACTAAAAATGGGTTACAACTTAAAATTCTAATAGTGGTAGATTAGTTAAATAGATTATGGTTCTTTGATATAATGGAATATTTTGTAGCTATTAAAAATGACAATGATGGGCTTCCCTGGTGGTGCAGTGGTTGAGAGTCTGCCTGCCGATGCAGGGGACACGGGTTCGTGCCCCGGTTGGGAAAGATCCCACATGCCACGGAGCGGCTGGGCCCGTGAGCCATGGACGCTGAGCCTGCGCGTCTGGAGCCTGTGCTCCGCAATGGGAGAGGCCACAACAGTGAGAGGCCCGAGTACAGCAAAAAAAAAAAAAAAAAAAAAAATGACGATAATAAGGAAAAGTGTTTATGATATAAAGGGGAAAAGCAGATTACAAATTGGTATATATAATAGAATTGAATATATATGTATTTTTCTAGAACAAAGTTCATTAAAACTGATGTGAAAACAGTTGCTATATATACATACATGCATACCTATATATGTAGAAACAATTGGATGAATACACTACAAGTATTAACAGTAGTTATTTCTTAGTGGTAGGAATATGGGGATTTTTATTTTCTTCTTTATACTTTATTATCTCAGTGCTTCAAAGTTGGAATGCATGATGTCATAGTCAGTTTTTCTTACATAAAGGAGACGGTTTAATTACACAAAACTCCTCTGTTTAAGAGTTTCTTTTCTGTGTAAAGAAAAATTGTATGAAATGGATGAAAAAGAAGATTATTAGGTGTCTTCCATAGAAAACTGTACCTGGATCATGTCCTTTGGGCTGTCAGATTCTATGGGATTTTCACCCTTTATTGTCTTAGAGCTATTTTGAAACTCTGTAAATTGTAGATAATTGATATCAATGCAATGAATTTTGTCTATAGATATGTAAATGAATTATCTCCTTTTGGGGATCAATAGTTTCAGTAAAACCCAGTTTTCCATTTATTTGTAAATTCATTCCATGGCATAGCCAGATTTAGATTATCTATCTGCTTACCTATCTCTATATACATCTGTCGATCTATCTCTATTTATCTATCTAGATACCTAGATCTAGCTCTGCTGTTTGAATTCTCCTTGAACCACTTGTAACATCTTCCTGCTTCCTTCATGAAGTAAATAAAAATCTTTGACATGTGTTCATCTTACATTTATATGAGTCAAGATTTTTTTTAATGTGCTAGGATTTACATTTATTGAGCTAACATTTATTTTATTTTATTTTTTTAAAGGGAACGCTATTTATTTATTTATTTATTTTGGCTGTGTTGGGTCTTCGTTTCTGTGCGAGGGCTTTCTCTAGTTGCGTCGAGCGGGGGGCACTCTTCATCGCGGTGCACGGGCCTTTCACTGTCGCGGCCTCTCCTGTTGCAGAGCACAGGCTCCAGACGTGCAGGCTCAGTAGTTGTGGCTCACGGGCCTAGTTGCTCCGCGGCATGTGAGATCTTCCCAGACCAGGGCTCGAACCCGTGTCCCCTGCATTGGCAGGCAGATTCTCAACCACTGCGCCACCAGGGAAGCCCATGAGTCATGATTTTATCTTTAAAAATATATATCCTTTAACACTAGCCAAGTTTTAAGTTAGTTAACTTCGACTTTGTTTTATCTTAAGTTTGCACCAGATTAATAACGTTTCCTCTGCATTTACCATGCATGAAGCACTGTTGCATTCACTTTACATTCATTACCTCATTTACTTAGACTTTGTTTTATCTTAAGTTTGTGCCAGATTAATAATGTTTGCTGAGCATTTACCATGCATGAAGTACTGTTCCATTCACTTTACATTCATTACCTCATTTACTTCTTACAGCAACCCCTCAGGTAAAAAAGGAATAGAAAATGAAGTATGGAAAATCCCATTCCTCAGTTTACCTCACTTGTTTTCCATAGCTGTGACCTTACATTCTTAATTTGGTTCCTTATGGGTATTTCTTTTGGGCTACTGTGATAGCAAGATTCATCTTTTATTTCCCAGCCTTTTAGAACAGTTTATAAAAACTAATTTGAGAATATTTTATTGTTCATTATATTTAATCTTTAAAAAGGAACTTTCTAAATCGGTGAGAAGCTGTTTAGCTCATCCTCTTCATAAAGTCCTGAAGTAGGTTCTCAAATGCTTTTTGGCTTATCACGAAAGCAAAAGAGGAGATGCCTGCCGTGACTGAGCAGAGTGGGAAAAACTACATACAGTTGTGCCTTGGAAGCCGGGAGGAGATTGGTTCTAGGATCCCCTCTGATACCAAAACCCCCAAATGCTCAAGTCCCTTATGTAAAATGGCAGTAGTATCTGCATATTAACCTGTGTACATCCTCTAGTACATGTTAAATAATCTCTAGATTATTTCTAGTACCCAATACAATGTAAATGCTATGTGAGTAGTTGCTAGCATGTGACAAAATCAAGTCTTGCCTTTTGGAACTCTCTGGGATCCTTTTTCCCAAGTATTTTCCATCCTCGGTTGGTTGAAATCTGCAAATGTGGAACCTGCAGACACAGAGGGCTGACTCTCCTGAAGAGATCACATGAAAGCAGAAGAGAGAAACTAGCTGAAGAAACTCCCACTCACCCATTGAAGTTTGGGAGGTGAGGGGTAGCTCCTAAAACCAGAAGCTGTGGATGGGCAGGAACCACTGGACAGCTCCTGAGATCTAAGAGGAAGAACAGTCCCTTCAGGACGCTGCTGTCAAAGAAGCTTCAAGGTATTTTCTGCCCTCCTCTCTCTGCCTGAGATTTAAATTTCTAGTTAGCTATTTTTAAAGTAGGATGGTAGGGATGCAGGGTAGGCAAAAACATCTGCTACCCATGAGCTGTACAGGAATATGATGGAGGTGTCAAGTTTTTGGGAAAATGAAGAAAATGCTGAAGATTCTGGAGCAGAAAAGCAGAGACTCAAGGGACTGACCCAGATGGAATGGATCTAGAGAGGCTTCAAGGGAGGGTTGGTAGAATTGTTGAGCACAAGAGGGATGTAGCTTGGAAAAGTGCCCAAATGGTGCCGGCACATAGTAGACAGTAATCTATATAGAATAAAAATGAATGAAGAACAGTGCACAGACTATTCTGTTCAACAGTTTGAACTCTAGGTTCGGAGCACCCAGCAAGTTCAAATATGGGAAGAAGAAAAACTTGCCCAGTAAGCAGAGCAGAAAGCAGCAGAAAGGTTCAGTGAATAAAACAAACAGAGGCCACTGAGACAAGTGCTGCCAGTTTGTGTGAAGCCCCAGATTCCATTATTACCAGAGGTAAAGTCGTAAATGTCTTATGTGGTTCCTGTGTATTACTTCTCCAAAAGTGAAACCAACTCTGATTGGTTGATGTTTCTGAATTCCTGTGATTGGAATCAGAAGCTCTGAGCAGCTGAATGCAGTGTAGAGGGCTGGCCCTGGGCAAGACTGTATTGCAGGTAAAGGGTATCTTTGGCCTCCGGCCAGTCTCTCAGTCTTTGTCTTTCTTTCACTTTAAGACCACCAATTTTTCACCCTCTCACATAACCAGCATCTTTATGCCCTCTTCTTCTGTCCCAATAAAACCTGAGTTTGCACAGAAGGTACAAATGGCAAAGGATCTGATGACACCTTACATCTCTATAGAGTTTTGTATTCAATGTGCTTTCACAGAAGACAAAGTCGTTTTGATCATACAAGTCAAAAAGATTACCTTCTCGAAGAGTAGGTTTGGTTGATCTCTAATGGTGGAATTTTAGACATCATGTTGCATCCTAGAAACGCTGAAATTATCCCACAGAGGCAGGTTCTCCTTGTTTATCGATCAGGCCACCTCCGTTTCTGTTTTTGGAGACACTATGGACTTTCTAGGGGACTGGGAATGAGAATACGTCAGGGACAAGAAGAACAACCCAAATCATGCAAGCTGCTTATAATTATTTGAACACTTCTGTCTGATGTTGGCAGGTGATTAGAAATTGTGTTGATTGTCACGAAGCATCCGGAACAAAGAGGCGTGGGCTTGGTGCCATTAAGAAAAAAAAATCCCTTTTCTTCTTTCACGCTGGGATCCCCAAGGTGAAGCCGATTTCATTAGAATTTAAAATGTGCTGTAACTAGGTCAGAGCTAACTTCTGTCACCTGCACACACCCTACATTTGAGAACTGCCAACGTCATCAGCAACTGGAGGGAATCCGGGAACAAAATCACTCAGACAAACGCTTCTAAGAGGAGACTACACCACCTTCTTTGGTGTTATTGATGTTGTCATCTTTTCCGCTTGGGAGTTAGAAGTCAGCTTCTGGAAGACTCCACAATATCTTGGAAGCTAAACATTGAATACATGGACAATTGTGGAAAAAATAGATAACATAAAACAAGAAATAGTTATCACCTGTAATCTCACCACTTAGTGATAACAGCTGTTCACATTTTGGTGTTGATCTTGTGTGTATTTTTTTTTAATGGGATCATACGCTTTATATTCTTTAATAATGGAGTTTTTCATGGAGTATAGAGGGAAACATCTCTTCTTGTCATTACTTATTCATTTATAACAGGAGTCTGAAAGTAATGGCCCACAGGCTAAATCCGGCCTGCAGCCTGATTTTGTAAATTAAGTTTTATTCACTCATTCATTTAAATATTATCTGTGGGACTTCCCTGGTGGCACAGTGGTTACGAATCGGCCTGCCAATGCAGGGGACATGGGTTTGACCCTTGGTCTGGGAAGATCCCACATGCCACGGAGCAACTAAGCCCATGTGCCGCAACTACTGAACCTGCACTCTAGAGCCCACGAGCCACAACTACTGAAGCCCGCACGTCCTAGAGCCCATGCTCCGCAACAAGAGAAGCCACCGCAATGAGAAACCCGCGCACTGCAACGAAGAGTAGCCCTGCTCGCCGCAACTAGAGAAAGCCCGTGTGCAGCAACGAAGACCCAACACAGCCAAAAATAAATAATAAATAAGTAAATTTAAAAAAAAAAAATATCTGTGGCTGCTTGGATGCTGTGATGGCAGAGTTGAATGGTGGCAACAGAGACCTTATGGCCCTCAAAATCTAAAATAGTATCTGGCTCTTTATAGAAAATGTTTGCTAACCCTTGATCTAAACCTAATTAATAATAACTATTATTTATTGAGCACCTACTATGTACTGGGTATAGAATCATAATCCTCCATAAGAAGAACATTCCAGGAAAAGGGAATACCAGTGTGAAGTCCCTAAGCTTGGAGTGGTTAGGGGCAGGGCTGGAGTGGGAAGGGGCAGGGGACAGTGTTGAATGACAATGGGGTGGGCAGTTGAAGATGACGTCAGAGTTTGGATTTTTATTCTCAGTGTGATAGGAAACCAGTGGAGGGTTTTAAGCAGGAGAACAGGCAGAACTTGCAGATGGATGGGATGTGGGGGTGAGGCAGGCAGAGGAATCAAGGGTGATGCCTAGGTGTTGGTGTCAATAATCGGTGGATTTAGTACAATGTGTTCAGCTGTGGAATAATGGGTGCAAGTGCACTTGTGTGTGTGTGTGTGTGTGTGTTCATGTGCATATGTGTGAAATCAAGAATTCATCTGGGACACTTTACGTTTTAGCTACCTTTTAGAGAACCAGGCAGAAGTGATGACGAGGCAGTTGGATGTTTGAATCTGGAACCCAAGGGAGGGGTCTGGGCTATAGATATCAATTTGGGAGTTATCAGCGTATGGTTGGTGTTTAAAGCCCTGAGACTAGATGAGGTCACCAAGAAGGGAGTCGGACAAGAGGACCCCACGATAACATTTAGGGACCCAAGTGAGAGCAACCAGCTAAGGATGTTAAATGAGGTGGGAGGAAAGCCAGGAGAGTGTGGTGTTAAGCTAGGAAAGATTAGTGTTTCAAAGAGGGTGTGGTCAAATGTTTTAAATGTTTCTGAAATGCCAGTTAATTGAGCATAGAATTTGGGAAGGAAGGTTGTGGGTGACCGTGACAAGTGGTTTCCATGCAGTAGGGGAAGAAGAGAGAATGGAAGGTGAGTGGCTAATATGGATAATGCTTTTGAGAAGTCCTGTTGTGTCAGGAGCAGAGAAATGCGGCAATAGCCAGAGGAAGTGCGGAGGCAAGAGGGTTTTTACTTGATAATTTTGTTTTTAAGACGGGAGATACGAAAGCTTGATGTGCAGATGGAATGATTCATTGTGGAGGAATAAACGTTTGATGCGGAAGAGGGAGTGGGATAATTGTCGGAGGGGAACCTTGAGAAGGTGGGTGAGGATGGGGTGGAGAGAGCTTGCCCTTAGGTACCAGGAACACTTACTGTCTTGCAAGGGAGGAAAAGAGGAGTATCTGGAACACATGCAGGTAGTGTGGTAGGTTTCAGGGTGGGAAGCTGAGACAGGTTACTTCTGCTTTACCTGTGAAGCCAGGTGGTGGGAGTGTGGTGGGGGACTGTTGGGGGCTTTAGGAGGGAGGATAAATTATGAAATGATCTTCTTAGTTAGTGTATTAATTTCCTAGGGCGGACATAAAAAATTACCACAAACAGGTAATTTATTCTCACAATTCTGGAGATAAGAAGTCTGAAATCAAGGAGTTGGCAAGGCCACAAACGCTGAAGGCTCGAGGGAAGAATCCACTCCATGACTCTCTCTAGCTTCAGGTGGTGCTGATGATATCCTTGGTATTCCTTGACTTGTAGACTAATCACTCTCATCTCTGCCTCCATCTTTACATCACCTTCCCCATGAGTCTCTTGTATCTGTCACTTCTCTTACAAGGACACTCATCATTGCCCTTAGGGCCCACCCTAATCCAGGATGATCTCATCTTGAAACACTTAACTTTATTATACCTGCCAACACCCCTTTTCCAGTTAAGTTTTCACTCACAGGTTCTGAGTGGTCATACATTTGGGGGTCCATTTTTCAACTCACTACACAGAGTAAAAAGCAAATCGGCCAGGAAATAGTAAGAATGCTAGTCAGTGCCATGTTCATTTGAGATTTGTGGTTAATTACTTTAAGTGAGGTTAGTCACTACATTTGTATGATTTTCTCAGCAACATTCAGCTACTCGGTGCAGTCTTGGAGTGGGTGAAGAATTGGGTTTAACCAAAGTCAGGATTTTCTCATGTGAGTTCCACAGGTGGAAAGAAGAAAAGGGACTTACAAGTCTTTGCAAGGGAGTAATTAGAGTGATGGACCCTGGAATTTAAGCTGGGTAACAAAGGAGTGGAAGGGGGATGAAGAGGTTTGGAAAAGTGGGGATAAGGTTCATGAGCAGAGGATCTCAATAGGTGAAGGTATTAGAGTAGGGGTATAAATGTCGGGAAGGTCAAGCTGGTCAAAGAACATGACACTTGAAACTGAGATTTCAGAGAATGGTGCAATTATTGGTGATGCCGAGGTTTAGGAGAGGGTCATGGGAAGTGGTGGCTGAGGTAGGATAGAGGTGAGGAGTTTAAGAACCTGAGAGGCTGTGATATTATTGGGTGGATGTTGAAGCAACCAGCAGCGATGGCAGGAGTAGTGTTAGAGAGAGGGAGGGAGGTACCAGATGCTGAATGTTCAATGAGAAAGGAATAGTGACCAAGAGGTTGGTAGATGCTATTATTAGCAGGAGGTGGCCTGGTCATTGGCATATACCAAAGCTCGTGAAGGAGGGAGGAAGAAAATTGATCTGGAAGCAGCAATGCAGAGCAAGGAGAACACCTCTCCCGTTTTCAGGCCCCAGGTATATGTGGGAAAACCTTTATTTGAGATGTTCCATAATTTAACCATTTCTTATCATTGGACATGTAGGCTTGTGCTAGGTTTTTCCCTGTTAAATACATACCATTATAACAATTTCCCCCCAAACCCTTAGTTATTAACTTTGTATGAATCTCCCCAAAATATAATTGTTGGAACATAGTCTTTTTTTTTTTAATTTTGGTCTTTGGTATTGCCAAATTATCTGCTAGGAAGTTTTAAAAAAAAAATCCATCTGCAGACTGTCCCTATCACCACTACCTGATATTAATTTACATTTTTTGACATAAAAAAAGTTACTCTCTATTCAGAGTCCTTAACTTGGAATGAGATTCTGGAGGGGACTTGAACCCTCTGAAATTGGGTGGAAATGTGTATATGTGTAGGCACATACTTATAGGGAAAGTCTCTGTAGTTTTCATCAGATGATCAGTGAGGTCTGTGGCCCACAAGAGCTTAGAAACTCTGCTCTAGCCCCAGGCTGTTGGCTGCTTCTCTCACCTGCCCTGCCTGGAGCAGCCCACAGTTGAGGAGGGTGTGCTCTGAACCAGGCGGGAGATTCTGGACTGGAGCATGCTTTAACAATCAAAGAATCTAGGAACAGATTCTACTCAAAATGTTGTTAAGGGATGGGAAAGGGAGATTTGATAGCATGATTAAAAGCAATGATGAGGGACTTCCCTGGTGGAGCAGTGGTTGGGACTCTGCACTCCCAATGCAGGGGGCCCAGGTTTGATCCCTGGTCGGTAACTAGATCCCACATACGTGCCTCAACTAAGAGTTTGTATGCCACAGCTAAGGAGCCCACGACCTGCAACTAAGGAGCCTGCCTGCTGCAACTAAGACCTGGCACAACCAAATAAATATATATATTTTTTTTAAAAAAAGCAATGATGAAAAAAATCCCTGTTTCATCTTCATCTTCTGAGCTGTAACAGTAGCAGTAATCATTTACACCAAAACTATACTGCAACCAGAAAGGGAGCAAATTCTTAAAAGTCTGTTCTCAGTTTTAATGGTGGATATAGAAAATCAGATGCCTTCTCCCTGAGCAGTTGACGTGGCCAGGAAAAGTGGTTATTTCCTCTACTTTGGGCTTCCTTCTATCTCTGGGGCCACATCAGTGGCATTTGAAGAGATGCTTCCAGGGGTCCAGGTGGTGCCCAGTTTGATAGGAGGAAGCCCCTGGCAGTGGGTCAACATCTGTTGGTTATCTGCTTCTAAAAAGATTCTGGAATTAGGTTAAATTAAAAGATACCTTAAAAAATTGATGTATATAAGGGAAGGGAGAGAGTAACAGAACTTCCTCAGGGGAACTATAGTGAAATTAAGTTATCTGTGGGTCAGCAAGGGATTCAGATCTCTTTCCTTGACTCTACCTCTCCTTCCAAATATTCATCAATCTTTCTCCTCCCTTTCATCACCAAACTCTGAAAAATACCCACTCTCTTCATTCTTCACATCCCATTCACTTTTCAACCCAATCTTCTCTGGCTTCTGCTCCAACTTACCCTTCTGAAATGTCTCCTAATTGCTAGATCGTATTAAAGATCGTCGGCCCTTATCCTCCTGGTGTCCCCTCTTCATCGACGTTTGCTCACAGAAACTTTCCTGTTTGATCCCATGGCATCTTCGCCTCTGATTCTCATCCAGTGTCTCTGTTACCTCTCAGGGGCGCTCGCTAGTACACCCTCCTCCTTCTCTGCCCCAGGGTCCTGTTTTGGAAACACTTTTATCTGAGCACCAAAAACTCACCCTGAATGGTTTCATTTACTCCCATGGATCAGCATTTCCCCAACCCTATTGCCACATTCCAGACCTATAGTTACAGACGTTTAATGTACACTCGTATGTGCCGAGTGTGCCTTAGTTTCACCAAAGCAGTACGTTCAAAGTGGAACCCATTATCCTTCCCCTCCCTGATTCCAGTCTTCGCTGCTTCCTATACCCCCTTCGGTGTTCACCAAACCTCCCAAACTAGAAACCAGGGTGTCACCCTTACGGGCTCCTCCCATGCTCTACAGCTAATTGTTTACCAAACTGTTGCTAAATGTTTTCAACTGCAGCCTCCCCTTTGGATCTTCACCTCTTGCAAGAGCCTCCTAATTTGTTTCCCTGAGCTGACCACCTTCCACTTCACTATTGGCTCACGTGAACGCCATTACTTAAACATTTCTGTTGACTCTCCATTGCCTGAGCTTAGCATATGGTCCCAAGGTAACATTTCAGTGTCCTTATCTCTGAGACTCCCCCATCCTCACAGTTGTGAGAGGCAGTTTGATGTAGTGGATAGGAGCTTGTTCCAAGGCCAGAGTTCTAATCCTGACTCTGCCCCTTGCTAGCTATGTGATCTTAGGCAAGTTGCTTAATCTCTCTGTGCCTCAGTTCTGTATCTATAAAATTAGATACTACTACTTCCTATCTAATAAGGTTATTGTGAAGGTTCAGTGATTCAATATGCATGAGGTTCAGAACAGTATCTCAGTTACTATGTTTATCACCGTCATCATCATCAGTATTGTTATTAATGTTTCTATACCCCAGCTATGCTGAGCTTTTCATGGTTTCTTAAAAACACCTTTTTATAACACTGGGTGTTTGTGCTGTTTGCCCCAAATGCACTTTCCTACTTCTTCATCCTGTGAAGCAAAATTCTCCATGATTCTCCAGCACTTTTTCCGTACCTTTGGATGTGCACCTTTCGCGCTGAGGTTTAGTTTATAGGTCTACTTGTCTATCTCCCCAGAAGATAGTGAGTACCTCCAGGTGAGGACCTGACTTTGTCTCATTATCTATGCAGGCTTATTGTCTTGAATGTAGCTGTTACAAAAAAAATGAAATATTTGTTAAATATGTGTTAAGTCAAAGAGATTCTTGACCAAAACTTCTGATAGAAAGGCAGGCACCTTTATTGCATCATACAAAGGTTGTGCTCCTTTTCTTATGTGTATATATATATATATTTTTTTTTTTTTGCTGTACACGGGCCTCTCACTGTTGTGGCCTGTCCCGCTGCGGAGCACAGGCTCAGAGCACAGGCTCAGAGGCCATGGCTCACGGGCCCAGCCGCTCCGCGGCATGCGGGATCCTCCCGGACCAGGGCACGAACCCGTGTCCCCTGCATCGGCAGGCAAACTCTCAACCACTATGCCACCAGGGAAGCCCCTTATGTATATTTTAATATCAGAATCAACTCTGGTGGGGGGGAAATCGCAGCTCCTCATAAACATTTTTTTATGTAGATTACTCTTAGATCTGTGACCCATGGCAGATATCTTCCCCTAGGTGTGATAACTCTGTTTCCCCTAAAAAGAACTCTTTATTAGCAGGAAGGGAGTGGAGGTGGTGTAGTGTTCAGTAGGAAACATGGCAGAGATGCTATCTGGGGATGGAGAGAATTCAAAAACCAAGTCCCTCCATGAGAGGTTCAGGCTATAACTCAAAATGGGTTATAGCTGAGATTCAGAATCATTACCTGGGAGTCACTGGGAGATACTAGGAGAAAAACAGAAGAGTAGACTCTCTAGTTTTGACGAAAGTAGAGATCTAGGCACCAGGAAACCAGTCAAGGTAATGGACCCTGGGTTGCAGGAATGATCTTGGAGTTTATCTGATCACAGCATCTTTCCCATTTCTGAGGTTGCATTTCACAGGCCACCCATATCAGCTCTGGAAACTGGGCACCAGTGCACATCATGCACACTGTCTCTGAGATCCCGACACCAGCCTGCATGTGTGGTGATGAGCGACTTAGTAGTCAGAGCATAGGCTTTGCATCCAGATTTCCTTGGGCTCAAATCCCTCCTCTACCATGCACTCGAGATGCTGCTTTAGCAAATGACTGGGTCTCTCTGAGACTGTTTCCTCATCTATTAAATGAAGCAGGTATTACTTCATAGGAGAAAAATGAGAATTAAGTAAAATGATATACGTGAAGTACTTTGAATAGTGCCTGACCTACAGTTATTGCCCAATGAAACAGTATTATCAGTCTTTTGTAATTAAGAAAAATGTTTATTCTTTTAATGGAGCTCCCGGAAGCCGTCTGTGATCAGTAAGGAAACCTCTACCATTTAACGAAGCTTGACTTTATGCTAGACCTTATACAAAGGCCTTTAGCTGTATGTATTCTTAATTTGTACAACAAAATGAACAGGCAAATAATGTTATCATCATTTTAGTGATGAGGAAACAGAGATTCAGAAAAGGTTTGTACCTTGCCCAAGGTGACACAGCTATTATGTATCAGAGCTTAGAGTTGGACAGATGTCTGTCTTTCTCCAAAGGCCTGTGCTCCTTGCCACTCTGCAGTGTCCTCCAAACAGGTTGCAAGGGGACATCTGCAAAGTTAGCTGGAACTTAATGGCTCCTCTTAAAATAACCAGAGCTTTTGTGTGTGTGTGTGACAATGTGCGCGTAATTCCATTGTATAGATGAAATTATTCTGGGATGTGAGCTGTTAGAACTTAAGTGCCATGTGGCATTTTTTGGCAAAGCCCAGCTCTGGCACCATAAGATGAAGTGCTAGCAGTAAAAAGGCAGTGGTTTATGTTCATGGAGCAGGCAGCTACAGAAACTCAAAAGATAAGGCTGCGAATAAGCATGCAAAGATATAAGAACACCAACACTGACCTGTAGTACTGCTTGATGCAAAACAAGAATCCACAGAGGGAATTTAGGAAGTTGGGTTTGCTCAGAAGTGTAGTAGAAAATATTAACTCTCAATATTGTCCTTTTTGGTACCCAGGCTCAAGACATAAAGTCCAGTAAGATGGTACCCCAATATTTGACACCTTGGTATTAGCAATATAAGAAACCATTGTCATGTAAAGCAACGGGGAGTAATGTGTTCTAAGGCTAACATCATATGACTTGATAATTGGAAATAGTATCGCTCTCATGGGATTAAAGTGATCAATATCCTCAAGTATTAGAAGCCAAGAAAAATGCTTCCTAGAAATCTCTATGATATGCACTTGATGGCAGAAGCCTTAGTTCAGGCAGACCTGGGTTCAAATCCTGATTCCTCTGCTTCTTAATTTTGTGACCTTGGGCCAATAACATAACATTGTAAGTTTCAGTTTTCTCCACCTGTAAAATGGAGATAATAACACCTTCCTCTTGGCGTTGTGAGCATTAATGATAAAATATTAAAATGATGAAATAAATGATAGTTATTGATTTTTATTATAACATTTGCAAGTGTGGAGAAACAAAATTGCTTGCTCTATTTATTTTGAAACAAGAATGAGTAAAAGCTACATATATATATTCATACTTTTTTTCAAAGAAACACTCCTGTCCCCAGGGAGTTATTACAACTTTTCGTGTTCACATTAATTCCAGAGCCTTTATAATCATAAAACCCATTTATAGCCTTTAGTTGCCAAGCAACAAAGGACAAAGTACTGAGTATTTCTTTTTATTGCAAAAGGTTCAGCTTTTCCATGTTGGTCTTGAAATCAACATTTTTCAGAAAAAAACAGAACAGTGAAACTTAATACCATATCTTTAAGGGTTAGTGGGCATTCCTTGTTTGGAGGTTGAATCAAAGCTGAAAGGAATAAGTTGTTATCATTGTTCTTGACTAGTCTACAGCACTTGTCCTAATTTTATAGTAAATCTGTAAGAGGTTCTGAAGTTGGGACACTGCAAACTCAGTTTAAAGAGAGAACTTGTTTCATTTTACCTCTATTCTGTGATGCTCTACCTGTAAGAAAACTAGTTGTTTGATCTGTCAGTTGTCTTTCGGAAAAGGCTAGGGTGGTGTAAAATACATATGAAAAATGTTATCTGCTGACCTCAAACAGGTTATTCAACCATGCATTGGCAGGGTTTGAGAAGTTGGCTTTGAAGCACATAACTAAATTCCCTAATTCTTTGAAAGGTATCAAAGCTTTTAATTACTTCTATTATTTTTGTCTGTGGATAATCAGTAAGTAAAGGTTGGGAACCCCAAAAGAATTGAAAGAATATATTACTGTTTAACATCCTATAAAATATCCTAGTTGAACTAATATTTTTAAAAGCTTATGAAAGCATGTATGGAAACAGTTTTTAAAATTTGCTTAGCTATTTCTCTATTCGTGCATACTAAAACAATACAAAAGCAGATCGGAGTATCTTGATGGGAATTTTACTCTCTTGGCCCATATGCATTCTGTGTGTGCAGTGGGATTCTGTGGATGGAAAGTGTGGAGACAAGGATCCTCGTTTTTTTCTTCCCGTGTGGGTTAGAGAAGCTTGCTGCTTTGTAACAAATCTGTAAAGTCACATAAGATGTTTATATGCAGGAAGAGGCAGAAATGACACCTACAAACTATTTCTTATAAATTCTACAAGGTAACAACTAGTCAAGGTTCTTCTGCTGAGAGTAATGTCCTTTGGGACGATTTTTGTGCCCGAATATAAAAGTGTAAGAGCTAGCTATTAGCGTGACTAGGCTAATTCCGATGGACCAGAAGAGGGACACTATTATCCACACATCTCAAGAAGTGCTGTGCCTTAAGAAGCATTTGGAGTACTACTGTTTCTTCTTTTTATTTACATGGGCATAAGACAGACACACACATATCTCTCCCTTCCCCTGGGAGAAGCAGGCTTCTGTGTGAAGATCTGAATGGACCTTTCATGGTGGTGAGGACGACAGGGCTGTAAACCATGCTCAGGACCTGGTTCGCCTTTTACTGGCTATTTATGGAAATGTTGGGAAAAAAAACCCAAAATCCATACCCAGCCACCAATTTTTACAGTTCCTTATTTTGCCAGTTCTTTCCTAACCCATCTTCGAAGTTTCCTTCTCGCTCTTCCATTTGTATTATGCTTGTTTATAAGAGTTTGAAATTTTACAAACTCTTTTACTTCCTTCAACTCATTGGTCCCTCATGCAACCCTGAGAGGAAGACTTTTTATGGTGAAAGAAACGAATCCTTAAAGAAGTTGACAGATGTGTCTAAAATCACAGGGCTGGTGGCCAAAGCTTTGTCTTTTCCTTCCAAGCCCAGAGCTCTTTCCGTCTGCATACCACTTTGCCTTCCCAAAGGAAAAAGTGGGTGAGGACATGTATTGGCTTATTGGCTTCCATATTCTAGGGCTCGATGTCAGAAAAATACTTCAGTCAACATGGTAGATCTTTGGAGAAAACTCCTCTTTTTTATCCTCTCCCTCACTTAACTCTAGTTACTACATACTCTACTGGCCACTGGCTACCTGACTCCTCTCCAGAACAGAGCCAGCAAGTGCCTATATTTTAGGCTTTCCCCTAACCTCCTACTTTGATGAAACTGATCTTCCCTGAGCTTAGCAGTTGTTTTACTCTTCTGACTCCTGTGTTTGGGGTAGGGGTGAGGAACAGAGAAGGAATAGGAAGGAATTAACACTTATTATGTACCAAGCACTAGTAGTATTAAAGGAAAAAATTCAATGACTCTTGTTAAAGCATGATAAGGAGGACTTTATTCAAGGGAGGGACTGTCGTAGTAGGCAGTAACCACTGGGATGGAATTTTGCAGTGGGGGAGAGAGATTGGGCTCAACTCCAAATACAGCAAGTGAGAAATTATAGCCAAGGAGCAGGGTAAGGGGGAGATTCTTCATAAACTGGCCTAACAAGATTCTTCCTGAAAGTAGGCTCGGTGATCTGACACCACCTGGGGGCTGGTGGAGGATGAGGAACTCGATGGATATCGAGCGTGATCAGATATGAAGGACGAGGGATTCTGGTTAAACTGATTTATCATGATTCTTGCTAAAACTGGAAAATGAAGAGAGAAACATGGAAATAGACCTCACTGAAAAGTTCAAGGGAAGCTGAATACAGTCCGGTCAGGGAGAGAATCTGTTAGTAGTGGGATTATAGATAGATGTTATCACTTTTAGTCTGCAAGCAATGCTTTAAGGTGATAAAACCCACCTCCTTTTTTTGATAAGGAAACAGTCCCAGAGAGTTTCAAGACCTGGAATTTAACCCAAGTCTGCCTGACTTGCAATTTCCCAAAGCTCCTGCTTTCCTTGCCTCCAGGTTACACGGGGCTCCCTCCTTCCAGAACACCCTCGCCCCCCGCCTTGTCCACCTGGCTAACTGCCTTTCACTCTCGGGGTCTCTGCTTTGGCACCCTCCCTTCAGGGCTAGCACATATTCCATAGACCTTTGCATTTCACCTTTCGAAGCATGTATTGCCTTTTTCTGTGTCCGTCTCCTGTGGACAGCTAGAAGGAAGGAACTATGTCTGATTCATTCCTGTAGCCTCAGCAGCTAGGGACTGGCACATGGTGGGCACTCAACCATATTTGCCGAGTCAATAAATAAACTCCAAGCCTGGTCTCTTTTCAGGATCCCAAGTCTTCTGGATTTCCCTCCTTTATTTCTTGCATCGGAGAGGACATGAGCCTGTCCTACACCTGGCTGAAGACTCAGCCCTCAGCCAGTGCTCTGCTGGGCTGTCCCCTCCCTATAGGGGTTGGTAGGAAGGAGGGCATTGCCGAGGCAGGCAGGAACCCTGAAAGCCACACGGTGAGAAGCTTCCTTGTCATATTTTCCTGAATTTGTGCAGGGTCTGCCCATGAGGCATTGATTTAATATTCAGCACTGCCTGTTGCAGATAAGCCAACTCGTTCCCTGTAAAGCCTGTGTGTGGTGTCTCCTCTTTGGCTTCCCTTCCTTTGGGATGTCTTCCTCTTCATCCTTCTCTTTCTCCTTCTTCCTTCTTCCTCTTCCTCCTCCATTTTGGTCTTTGGCAAAATTAGACTTTCTAATAGAACAAATCACAACAATAATTCTTCAAACTCTGGGCATAAAATAAATGAGAGTCCTTGATGAATTCCTATACCATTTAAAAGAAATGTGCTCAGTTTCAGTTTCCCAAATTTGTCTTCCATGGTTAAAAATTAATACTGGTTAACATGCAGTTGGTTATGTTTTATTTCTCTTCTTTTGTTTTATTATTCCTGTATGTATTAACATTAGTATGTGCTTTTGAAGAGAAAATGGACAAAGCTTAACCTTCATGTTGAAGGGCTGGGAGGAGGCTTAGTTGTAAGGTTCCAAAACTCCTGGAAAAATGAATCCCCAGGCTCCCAGAAAGGCCAGAGGATCTTGCTTAGTTTATATTTCAAATAATTAATTTAAAAGGAGAATAAGTATGAACTTGATAATCAGCTAGTGAAGACACTGGAATACTTTCATGAAAATTGAGATACCTAATGCAGTAGACAGACCGTTTCCCTCTCCTACCTTAAATCCTACCAATTGTTAGATTATTCACCCAGAAGCTGTGCCACAAGGGCAGATCTTAAAAGGTACCGAGCCAACCAGCCGTCATTTATTATTTACACTGAGCGACCCTGGGTTTGTGAAAAAGCAATACAGGACACAGTCACATGGAACTGTAATAATGTTAATGCTGAAAGATCTTAGATCTATATTTCTAAGTTATAAATGGCAGGCACCATCAGCCGTTCCACCTTCTTTCCTCCTAACAGAAGCTTAATCTGTTGAGACAGAGGAGAGTCCTTGAGCCCAGGAAGGATAGGTTCTAATGTAATTGATCTAAACCAGTTATCCTAATCTCAGTGGCCTCCTCCCTCTTCCCTTGCCCTCATAATTCAGCAACCATAACTCTTCCAACAACCTTTTTATAAAGGGTAAATTCCTATATTTTCTGAAGTACTTAACAATATTAATTATAGTTTGATGTGTCCTTTAAATTTCTATTAGGAATGTTATTGTTTTTATTAGTTTTTGACTGGTTTGCTCCAACCCAACTTTCTTTCATTATTTTGCATGATTTTGCAGAAGGCAGGGTGGTTCAGGAATATGTATGTTATGTTACAGTAGAAAACACTGCAGTAAGAACCCCTGCAATAACAACTGTGTTATTGCGACTTGAGCAAGTTACTTAAGCTTGCTGAGGCTGTTTGCTCCTCTGAGAAATGGGAGTAGTACTAGACCTATCTGGCAATAAAATTATTGTTCGGATTAAGTGAGAAAGTAAATGTAAAATTCTTAGCAAGGTATTGGTACGTAAAATGTGTTCAACAAATTTACCAAGTATTATTATTATTATTCTCCATTGACCGTCTCTCGTGTGGCTTGACTTCTGATTCTTTCCTGCTTTGTTGGATCTCCGCCAGACACCCTACTATTTGTCCACATTCCTCTTAAGGTATGGGGCCCAGGTCATCAAGATTGGACCTGTGCCTAGAGGAACAGGGACCTTACCCTCCCAGTTCTGTCCTCAGTGCTTTCATTATTATAAGCCTACATTAGTTTCTTTGTCTCCCCAATACTTCTTCATGATGACAAAATTAAACTGATGTCTTTATCACTTATTTACGCAAAGGCAAGTTTCCCCATCTCATATTTACATAATGGAAAAAAATCAATGGAAAGCTGAATGCTTAATCTACTAAATTCCATCGTGTCAGAGTCAGCCATCAATCCAGTTGCCAAGATTTGACCTCTTTTTTTTTTTTATTGGCGTATAGTTGATTTACAACGTTGTGTTAGTTTCTGCTGTACAGCAAAATGAGTCAGTTATACATATAAATATATCCATTCTTTTTTTAAATTCTATTCCCATATGGGTCATCACAGAGTAGTGAATAGAGTTCCCTGTGCTATAGGTTCTTACTAGTTAACTGTTTTATGTATGGTACTATGTCTATGTCAATCCCAATCTCCCAATTTATCTCTCTCCCCTGCTTCCCCCTTGGTAACAAATAAGTTTGTTTTCTACACCTGTGACTCAATTTCTGTTTTGTAAATAGGTTCATTTGTACCATTTTTTTAGATTCCACACATAAGCGGTATCATATGATATTCGTCTTTCTCTGTCTGACTTACTTCATTCAGTGTGACAATCTCTAGTGACCTGAGTCTTTTATACTGTATTTTTACCTTGTTCATCTCCTTCAGGCCATTTGCATACATGGCAGGTTTGCCTTTTCTATACTTGTCCAAATCACAAATAGCATTATTGAGAAGGATGAGAGCAGAGTCATTTTATAGTACATTTTAGGATTTTCTCCGGGTTAGCATGTTAGGGTTCAGTTCTCCCAGATACAAATTCACCTAATTCTAATGTAATTTCTTTTACCTTTCTCTGTCTTAGCTACAAGTATAGCCATCCTTTACTGCCCTCCCCCCAGTTGGATTGGAAGGCCCTCTTATGTGTCTCCTGGGCCTGACGTACCACATTGTGTTAGTCCTGCCTTTTTACTGTCTGTGCTCCCGTCCCCTGGCTTGAGGGTAAGATTGCGTGTTGCTCACTGTTGTATCCCAGTGCCTAGCACATGCACTTCATTAAATATTTATTATTGGATGGGTGAGTTAACAATTTTGTTAAGTGTCTAGTTGAAATCAAGGTATACATTTTCATGCACAGGCTCTTAATCTGCTGATCAGGAAAGCAGATGAAATCCATCCACAGCACTTGTTCTTGGTGGGCACTTGCAGGCTCCTGGATGTCTTCTGCTGTTCTCAGAGGCCAGCAGCCAAGTGTTCAGCAATCCTTTCTAGAATTTTGTGTCTGTGACAGTTATTGAAAAGCCATGTGGGTGTTGCCATCCTGTTACACAACGACCATTTATTTACTCAAGTTGAATAAAGGTTAATTTTCATTTTATCTTGTGAGTATCAGGCATGTAAGTTTCAGGTGATTCATATCATGTTAAAGTCCAGAGACAGTCTTTTAATTTGGTCACTGTTTCCAACAATGGGTCATGTTAGCTCTGCTTGAAAGAACTGATTAGCTTCTTCCTGGATCAGTGCAGGACTACGTGTACAAGGAAGACTGGGGAGACTTCTGGGATTCCAGGTCATTAGGTGGAGGTTTTCTTGGGGGCAGTGCCCTGCAGTTCACTTCTCTCTCCAAGAGTGCAAAAACAGGATTGACATGACATGACCTGGAGCAGATGAACCCCTCCAGCTCCTTCCAGTCTCCTCAGCCAGTTCTCTCCTGTTGCCTATCTCAAGGCACCAACACCACCTCCTACCCAGCCACCAAAACAGAGATGGGAGAATCCAGTCAGTAACAAAGTCCAGTAGGATTCTCCTCTCAAATACTACTCACAGCCAGGGGTATGCTGGTAAATGTTTAACAACCAAATCTTTGGAAAGAAATTCTCAATTTGTAATATTTCCATGGTGTAAATCTTCCCACTATTGCCGATTTCAGGTTACTAACATGAAGACTCTAAATATGGAATTGGGAAGAGATGTGCCCAAGCTTGTACGAGCTGGCTCCAGCACACCACTGCACACTCTTCCACCTTCCTGACCCCACTTCCACTGCACCAGATCAGAATTTCATGGCATTCAAGGCTCCAGGATCTGCCCCTGAGGACAGTTCAAGCCTCATGCACCCCGTTCCTGGAAGCTTTTACCTGGCACCCTTTTGCTCCTGTTGAATCATTTAGGTGACCTGTAATGCTCTGTGTACACTCAGTTGTCACATCGAGCACTATGGTATGCCTTTATGTCAGTCTTTCTCATTGGTTTATGAACCTCTTGAGCACAGCAACTGATGGTTATGACAAAGGGTAGTATTTATTGAGCTGGGAACTGTGCTAAGCACCTTATACGCATTATCTCATTTAATCCTCACAACTCCATGGAGGAAATGCTCTTATTATCCCTATTCTATAGATAAGGAAACTGAAGCACAGAGAGGGTAGGTAATTTGCCCAAGGTTGCACAGCTGGGAAATGTTTCGGCCAGAATTGACCTAAGGCCTGATTGTAGAACCAGGACCCTTAACTACTAAGGCACCCTTATCTTTGTGTCTCTAGCACTTGGCACTGTGCCTGCTCCACAGCAGGTGCCCGTTGATTGTGTGTTGGGTGACTTAGTGAGGGAAGGCTAATGCTGGCAGTGTCCTTGACTAGTCTCTTTGCTCTGGTCTCACCCAGCTTCACTCCCAAGAGCAGGCAGAAAGGCCTTTCAGAAATATAAACCTGATCATGTCTGATGAAAAATTGCAATGTCTTCATAACCCGTAAGGCAAATTCCTTACCTTGATACCTATGAACCTTCATGATCAGGTTTCTGAGATACGCCAGTTTCTCCAGATACACCTTCCACCATTCATAATCACATTTATTCATTCAAATGTTATTACTCATCTGAGAAATTCAATATTTATTGAATAACTACCACATTCCAGGCCTTGTTCTGGGTGTGTAGGATCTGTATAGAAAGAGGCAGTTTCTACCCTGGAGGGGCTTGAAGTTGAGTGGAGAAACAGACATGCAACATGTAATTTCTACAGTGGCTGAAATAAAAGTACACAGAGCTTGCAGCGGGGTCCGTGAAGGGTGCTGTTCTGTCTGTGCCGCGTTCTTCGCCTGCCTTCCAGCTCTGGCCAGACCGCACACTCAGTTCCACGGGAGTCCTGCTGCTGACTCCATGAATTCATTGGCACATACTCTTTTCAGTTCCTGGAATGTTTTTTTAAATCACCTTCTGCTTATCCTTAAAAATTCCTCTCAAGTGTCACCTGCAGGAAGCCCTTGCCCCAGCCCGGCCAGCCTAACAAAAAGGCTCCTGCAGTAGGATGCCCACTGCCATCCCGGCACTTATCACCCTCTGCTGCTGCGGCCAATCTTCCTGTCCCTTTTGCTGGACTGTGAACTTGTCCCCAATTTTATTCCTGGACACATGGTGAACACTAAGTCAATGTTGAATAAATGAGTGAAACAATTAGTCTTTTAATGATTGGAAGTGTCTCTGGGAAAATGTTATCTCCACTAGCTAACTGAACGGGCTGTGGCTCTCACCACTGACATTAGATTTTAAATCCAGTTTTATTTTCAGTGGATTTTCAAGACAAAAGTAACCTTAGCAAATGAAGGTCTGGTTTCTCCTCCGACTTCTCCTCTGCTTCCCCCTTCCTCCTTCTTTGGAAAAGCATGAACATTTCAGCTCCAGTTCCTCATGAGCCCTGGCACATCAGAGGGAAACTATATGTTTAACTTTAAAGGGCAATCAAAGGGGGAAGGGGGAGACACTCATTGTGGCTTTTTAGAATCTTTAAAATACCTAGAGCTGCTGTAACAGACAAATTTTGTCATCTTGCCTGTCGTTTGAATACTCTGGGCAGCGCTGTTTTGGGACAAAGGGCAAAAGAGTAGATCAAGAAGGGAGGGGGGTGTCTGGGTTTGGGGATGTGATGTGGGAAGGGAGTCCCTAGGGTGGAAACAAGAAGTGTCCTTACACAGGACTGGGGGGCGGTGGCGGCTGGGCACGTGGGTGGGAAGCAGAAAGGGAGGTCCTTGCTGGGCACATCCTATCCATACCTTTGGAGAAGCCCTGTTTCCCCAAAGGCATGTCTATCAGCGGGTCTTGCGGATGCAACTTAGATTTGTCTGGGGCGTCCCTGGTGGGTTGATCCTCATAACCACGCACTTTTTTCTTGTCTGTCTTGTAAGGCCAAGGGCAACAGCACAGGTGACCATTCTGCAGCTGTTGCGTGCCTGGAAGGGAAGGCAGAAAACTAGGGTGAAGAAGCGGGGCCCTTGTTTCCTAGAGCAGTTCTCCGGCACTCCCCGGAGGCCTGGGTAGCTTCTGCTTTTGTGAGCAAAACTGTGACAGCCCTTCCCGGCCACAGAGAGAAACGTAGAAAAGGTTGGAATCGAGGTCTGAAACTGAGCCTCCATGACGGGGCGGGATGCCCGAGGACACACTCTTTGCAGGTTTGGGTGTTATAAACCAGCGTTTAAGACATTTAGAGCAAAGTGATTATTTTTAAAAGCATGCAATTTATTTTAAGAGGCTTTTGAGAGTTGCCCTGTGTGTGCAGAGCCTCCTGAACACCGTTTTATCTGACACCGTGGATTTATCTTGTTGAGGAATTTCCTTAGGGTCTGGAAAGCACAGCTGTGACTTTGGAGTCCTAGAGAAAGTCAGCTTACTCCAGGGCTCATCTATCCTTGTTCATTAAGAGGTTTGCACAAGCCACACGGGCAGGTCCTGTATGCTGTGGACCATCTCTTATTTCTACCTGGGGATGGAGGTTGGAGAGGGTGAGTGATGTAAAGCAAGTGGCACAAAGGTCAGGTCTGAGAATCTATGGGCCACTTCCTACTTCTATGTGGGGAATTGTGTGTATGTGTTTGTTGGGCGGGGGGGCGGTGCTGTATAAAGCAGATGGGACACCAGCAGGGGCTTCAGTGGGAAACTAAACAGATCTTTTCCTCCATCTGCTTCTCTTAGCAATTGGCTTGACCAAAGCCCAGTGAAGTAGTAGTGTCAAGTTGCTTGTCTGCAGTTGGCTGGCATTGTTGGGAAAGGAAGAGGAACACGGGGCGAGGTGGGGGAGTAATGGGGCTGGGGGTGAGAACACCCTCAAGAATCAGGGTAGGTCTCGTTGGCTTCCCTGCAGGTCACTTACTAGCTGTGTGACCCTGGGCAAGCTAGTTAACCTGTGTAATCACTTTGCCTTCTCTGTACACTGGGAATAATATTAATGTCCACCCCCTAGGGCTGTCATAAGGATTGACGAGGTCGGGCAAAGTGCTTCTTCTTTTGCTTGGTCCAGAGTAAGAACTCCAGACTCCCTCTGAAAGTCCCTGAACAACCGCGATAGCATGCAAGTTGACCTCCCTTCTTCTGTTCTTGTTCCCTTATAGTCCTTTCCCTCAAAGCAACCAGAGTGACCTTTTATAAAAGCATATTAAAGCATATTATTTCACTTTCCAAAGGCTTCTCGTTGCTCTGGCCACCTCCTCTCCCCGCCCTACCCCGCCCCGTGCTCCTGTGCTCTGGCCACACTGGAATGATTTGTTTCTCAAACACGCAAGCACAGTCCAGCCCTGGGCTCTCGCGGTGCTGTTCCCTCTACCTGGCATGCTCTGCCCTTGATCTTTGCATGGCTGGCTCCTTCCTGAGAAAGCCCTACACACTGAAAGGAGCTCCTTCCCCCACCATCTATCATGCCACTCTGTTCTGTTTTCATCACCACCCGAAAAGATCCTGTTTATTAATTGTTTCTCATATGTCATGTAAGTCCTTCTCCACTGTTGCTACCTTTCCCTCCATTAGACTCCAAGCCTCCTGAGGGGATCGTGTTAATTTTTTTCATGGCTGTGTCCTCAGAACCTTGTACAGTGCTTGGCACATAGTAGGTGCTTAATAAAGAATGAATGAGCCTTGTCTTGCTCTTTCTTCCTTCAAAGTCTAGCTCAAGACAGAACTCCACTATGAGGTCATCTCTGACCATCTCAACTTTTAAAAATATCTTCCATCCATTTCCCTCTGAGTTCTTGTCACTGAATGGAGTTGGCAATCTCTCTTCTCTTCCCTTTCCCTTCTCTTTTTTTCTCCCTCCCTTCCACCTGTCTCTGGCACCCATCAATTTTTACCATTTGGGAGGTGCTCAAGATTTTTAAAATTTTGTTTTAATGCCCTTGGATGAATTAGCAAGCCCAAAGATGAAGATGAAATGGCCCTCCTATACCTCTTATAACCAGTGCAGGGATCTAGTGCAAAGGTACCTTACCCATGGGAAGAATTCAAGGCTCTGGATTACATGAGGGTTATGGGTGTGCAGGATAGACAGCTGAAGTATTGCATATTTAAATTATACTTGGAAAAAAAGTCCACAAAGTTTAACAAAGTTCTCATTAAATTATCGATAATCTATTTCAGATTTCATTACAATGAAAGAAAATACTTTTGGCTTACCACTGTTGGCAAAAGCAAAAAGAATACCAGTTGTTTCAGATCCTATTCTATTTTATTTTCCTGGGCATTTTTTTACATTATTACACTTTAGAATCATTTTGTTATTTTAAGATATTTTTTATTGTGGATGTTTTAAATGTATAGATTAATTTAGGGGTGTTGACACATTGTGTAATAGCAAGGTAATGAAAATACATATTTCTAATATTAACGAAAATAGTTCTAATTTTCTAACCATTGAACGTGATGCTGTTATTTAATGTAGGTTTTCTATCACATATATGTATACGAGAGATATAGATATGTGTATATGTATGTGTATAAATATATATAATCTTAAGCATGTATTCATTGGAATCAATATTGAATGTTTAATGCCTTCTTGGTATCAGTTGAGAAGGTCAAATACTGTTTTACCTTTGATATATGAATTCCAATATTGAATTATCTTTTTGTTTCTTGATGAATTTTTCTCTTAATGGAAATGTTAAATTCTATTTGATGGCATCTTATTTAGGATTTTGGTATATTATTCACAAATGATATTAGTCTGTAGTTTTCTTTATGCATCTCATCTCTGTCAGCTTTTGGCATCAGTTTTATGCTGGCTTCATAAAAAATTTTGGGTACTTCTCTTTTTTTCTATGTTCCAGAATTGTGAAAATGGCAGAGTTAAAGTTTTAGAAGCATGACCCATGATGCCATTGGGACTTTTATCTTGTTAAAGTTTTAGAAGCATGACCCATGATGCCATTGGGACTTTTATCTTTTATGCAAGCGTAGGGGGATGGTCATGAGTGGAAATTTTCTCTATTTACTTCAGGGTTTGTCAGTTTAGACTTTTTCTATATTTTTTCATTTATTTTAGCAATTTGATTGCCTACTTTTTTAGAAAATCATTTTATTCAAAATTGTGCAAAATAATTTTCCAAAGTGTATACTAGGGATTTTAAAAAAAAAGATAACTCATTCTACATTCTACCATCTAACTAGTGTCAACTATGGTGGAATATTATTTCATCATCTTTCTATGAATAGCTGCAGATAGAAGGATGGATAATTAGATAGTAGAAATAACTTAGTAAGAAATGGATCTTAGCTCACATGCACTATTTAAAGAAAATATTAAATATAATATAAAATATTAATTTTAGTTGAATTTAATGGGATGAAAAGAAGGGAAACTGAAGGAATTACAGAATTTAAATAATTATTTCTATACTGTTAGAGATATCAGTTCTAAAGGGGTCTTCCAAGATTAAGAAAGGGGATTTAAAAGTTACTACAAAGTTGGAATAGTTATTTTTTTATTAAATGGTTCAGGTTTAGGGTAATGAAGATGAACTCTGAGATATGAATAATAAGGTGATTAATACCACATCTCTTCCCATTTTCCCTCGCCCTACCTTCTAATCTTTGTTGCTGATATTTTTTCCTTTTTAAGGGTTTATTACTTTTACATTTTGATCTGCAACCATAATTCCCTCAGATATTCCCTATATTTATATGATATATTATATATTTATATATAATATATAAATGATATATTTATGATATATGATATATGATATATCATATGTGATATAATATATGATATAATATATCATAATATATAATATATATTATATAATATATATGATATATATTTATGATATATATATTTCCTATATTTATATGATATATTTATATATATCCCTATATTTATATAGATATATTCCTTATATTTATATGAATTCACTGTTCATCATAGTTTTTCCTCTTTGATTTCTAAATTTCTGAGTTCTTTATTTTGATTCATGTTTTGCTTGGCTGAATTTCACTGTCAAGGAATTATTTTCAAGAGGAAGTCATGGGGGCTTTATACCCTGAACTTTTAAATTTTGGAATTGTCTGTTGCCTTTACGTTTGAAAACAAATTGGGTGGGTATAAGATTTTGCAAGCCACCTTCTCTTGAAATGCTGTAGAATTTATTAAATGGCTGCAGAGTATTGATATTTCATTGAATGAATGTCAATTAATGGTCATTTATTCTCAAAGATGCAGATGTAGAGGATGGACTTGAGGACACAGGGAGGGGGACGGGTAAGCTGGGACAAAGTGGGAGAGTGGCATTGACATATATACACTACCAAATGTAAAATAGATAGCTAGTGGGAAGCAGCTGCATAGCACAGGGAGATCAGCTCGGTGCTTTGTGTCCCACTAGAAGGGTGGGATAGGGAGGGTGGGAGGGAGATGCAAGAGGAAGGGGATATGGGGATATATGTATACATATAGCTGATTCACTTTGTTATACAGCAGAAACTAACACACCATTGTAAAGCAGTTATACTCCAATAAAGATGTTAAAAAAAAAGGGTCATTTATTCTCAATTTTCTGTTATTAAGTGTATTATCGTAAGTGTATTAAGTGGAATTTCTGGATCAAAGTATACATGCACATTCTTTCTTTTTGGAAACGTATGCTAAACACTTTGCAGACAGATTATTTAATATATACTCCTATCAGCAGTGCATAAGAGGGTTATCTTATTTCCATCAGCATTAACAGTGGATTTTATTAATTCCTTGAATATATGCCAATTTGGTAGGCAAAAAGAAAATTTTCTCATATTTTAAATTCTGTTTCTTACTAATGTTTAACATGTTTTGTGCATTTATTAACCAATTTGATTTTTTATTTTATGAACTGCCTTTTAAAGCCCTTTACTATTTTCTGTTGGGGTGTAGCTGTTCCCTTATTGATTTGAAAGAACATTTTGGATATTATGGATATTTACTCTTTTTCACGTATATTGAAAATATTCCTCACTTGGTCTTTAACTTTTTTCACGGATTAAAATGCTTATGATCACGAATGGATACTAAAACTATTAGATAAAAATTTAATGCAGAACAAAATATTTGCACAATCTCAAAGTATCTTGCCACAAATTACAAAAAAAATAGTAGTAACTTTATAGTGGAGAAAGTTGGCAGATAGTACCTTAACCAAGGGATGAAAATTAACATCAATAATGAGACACTGTGATCCTCCTGATATAAGGCACTAAGAGAGACATAATATCATTTGTGTAATATTCTTGCCAAACATACAAAACTTGAATTTAACCTTGAGAAGATATGAGGCAAACAAGAATTGAGAGGCGTTCTGTAAAACAGTTAGCCTACACACTTCAAAAAATATCTAAAGAGGCATGACAGCTACATGTACTATGTTATACTGGATTGAATTCTGGACCAGAAAAAAATGCTATAAATGACGTTATTGAGACAGTTGGCAAAATTTGAATATGGAATGTAGATTGTACAATAAAACTGTGTCAATGTTAAGTTTTCGGATTTTGATAATTTAATTGTGGTTGTGAAGATAATGTTTTTGTACCTAGGAATATATACTGAAGTATTCACGGGTAAAGGCACTTGTTCTCAAATGGTTCAGAATGGTATGTATAGGTGGGTGTGTATCATTGTGTTTTGTGTGTGTGTGTGTGAGAGAGAGAGAGAGAGAAAGAGACAAGACAGAGAGAATAATGCAAATGTAGCACAATGTTAATAATGATGAATATGAGTGAAGGGTATATGTGACTTCCTTTGTATTCTTGTAGCTTCTCTTTTTTTTTTTTTTTTTTTTTTTTTTTTTTTTTTTTCGGCTTTCTCTTTTTTTTGTTCCTCTCCTTTTTGGGGCACCCCCCCCCCCACGTCCCCCGTCCGCGGCCCTGTTCCCCCCTCCCCCCTCCCCCC